>NW_016690200.1:6922776-7045674 GCF_001604755.1 Lepidothrix coronata
TCCTCTTCCTCTTCCTCTTCCTCTTCCTCTTCCTCTTCCTCTTCCTCTTCCTCTCCGAACCTCTCCTCTCCTCTTCCCTGAGCTGTCTTACACATCTTTGCTGAGAGAGGACTTTGGATTGCCAGAGCAAGTCCCCAGCCACAATCACACTCCACTTACACCAACAGAGGTAAAGCAAGAAGAGAAATAGGAAGATTTGATGCCCACAGCCTCCGTGACAGCAGAAACCTCTGGGGTAAGGCTGAGAGATGGCAGTTCCCACCAGATGCTCTCATGGTGAGATTGCTGTTGATGCTCCCACAGCAGTGAACTTCTCTTTGCACACCTTGCAGTGCAGTTCTCCTCTTCATGCCTCCCTTGGCAGGACCTTGCTTGGCAGCTGGCTCAGAAAATCCAAATCACTTGTTTTCTGTGTAGACCGTGCTGGGCTCCATCTCTGATCCATCAAGACTGTCAGTCTTGTAGTTTGTGGGGAACAGCTCTGTCATGGCAAGTATGAAAAGCGAGGGGTTTGCCTTCTCACCAAAGTCTGTCTGCAACATCAGAGTCTAATTCTAAGCCAGAAACCCAGGCTTTGTTGAAGGGAAGACCTTTTGCAACGCAGGATTTGTCTGCTCTCAGTTTTAGATGAGATAAATCCCCCCCTGGATGTGCCTGTGTCTATCCACTGAATATAAAGGAGTCCACTGAATATAAAGGTCAGGCAGAGACATTTACCATACACACCGTGGTCACAAGGTGAGGTGAATCCCACATCAGTGCCACACAATTTTCTATTCTTCCTCAAATCTTGCCACCGAGAACAATCTCAAAAAATGGTAAGGCCTCCCCTCTTCCCAGTTGTAGCACCAGAATAAGCGGCCACAACACGCGGCGATTTTTATTTCATGTCTGGAAGAGTGGTAGAGGAAATACACAGCTAGAAAACCATTCCATAACTCAAAAGATCTGGTGTGATGACAGGGATTGTGTTTGAACAAGTGCCTTTCACCATCTGCTCTGTCAACACAACCCTCACACCGAGCTCATCCCTGCTCTCTGTTCTGGCTCTATTTCCAAAGGAACAGACTCTCGGACAACAAAGGTTATCTCAGCCCTTTTCTTGAAGGCTTGGCAGCTTCCCAGGTTCCCCCTTCACAACAGCACGACTGTGCTGTCCCTTCTTCAAAGAATTCCACCACTCCATAGTGACTCTCCTCCCCAAAAGCATCAGGACTCGAGGAGGAGCAAGGGCTGCATCACCATACTGCGAGTATGGTTGGCAACTTGGAGATTGAAGAGTGTGTTTCACACACTGAGAGGCTTCAGAGCTGAATCTCACTCAGTTTTCCTCTGAATTCACTCTTGTTTTTCCCCTGCCAAGGGTGCAAAACTCTTCCTTGAGCTGGGATAGCGATGCTGCGTCCCACTGGCATAAAGCAGGAAAATTATCAGGAATCCTTTCAATACACCAGCTCAGAGGTGTGAAGGGATATTCAAGTGGTTTGACCCAAGCCTGATGAAACCAGATACCACCTTATCCACCCTGCAAACCATCAGCTCTGACCAGCTCCCTCTGCCTGTGGCATTCAATCCATGTTTTTCCCTGCTTGCTCCAGGTACCTTCAGATCCCCCCTGCCCTGTTTACACTAAATCTTTATCCCCTGGTCAAGTGCTTCAGTTGGTAAACTGTAAAACAAATGAGGTTTGGCTGCACATTTGTGTTCAAAAGCCTTCAAAATAAGATCCTCATGTCACAATTAATGCAGGGCCAGGCCAGGCTTAATGAGAGCCAGTGCCTGTGTGGCCACTGGAGCGTGGCTGCTGAGTAAGGCAGAGATCATTACCCAGCCTCTAGAAAGGCTGTATATAGATTTAATTGGGACCTCTAAAGGAATTTGTGTCACTGCAATGGCCTTTCTCAAAGTCCAGCATCCCTTGAAGGCTCGTGGTGGAGAAGAGAGAACAGTCCAAACACCCAGGGAGAATAGTTGTTTCTGCTGGGGGTGGCTACTTTCCATTGTGTTGTTCCACCTTCCTTTCAGATGTTTCCCATCACAGAATCAGAGAAAGACTTGGGTTGGAAGGGACCTTAAAGATCATCTAGTCCCAACATCCTCATGATAGGAAGGGATCTTTACCCTGAGTTATCAAGGAGCGTCTTCCTACAGATTAATTCTCCTCAGCAGCCCTCTCAGGTGTCCTGTTGTACCTCCTTGTCCATTCCCACCAATTCAATCCTACCACCACTACAAATTCCATCTTTACACTTCTAATATCTCCCTGGACTATGAAATCTTCATCCAATTGCCTGGAGGAGCTTTGCCTCATCTCTCTCCCCAGCCACCCTCACCCTCTCCCAGGTTTCTGGCTCCACCTCCACTTGCTGACTCAGGCAGTTCACGAAGGATTGAGTTGATCAAACTCCCTTCTGCAGGCATTATCAAAGAAATTGTGGCAGTTTGAAAAATGCCCTTTTTTCAGATGTGATCAGACCTAAAATCCCCCATAATACCAAACAAAACCAGCTGTGCTGGCTGGGACCAACACTCCACAGATCCCAGATAAGAAAAGCGTAAGAACAGGATAAATACATATGTCCCAAGTAGTTGCCTAGATTTTGGCTATTTTCATTCAGGGGAACTTCTGCATCTTATCTGGCTCTCTGCCATAACCCAAGAAGGATCTTTCTTTAGTTTTTTTGGTTTATCTTGCAATTGGATTGACTTTTTGCATCCACACTCTGCTCTGCCAGGGAATTTCACAGGTCCAGGGCCCACTGCTTGAAGGAATCACCTCCTTTCATTTGTTCAGGACTTGGTTTTTCGAAAGTTTAATTTCATGCCCTGTAATTTTTGTATTTGCACAGGTGGTGAACAGTCATTTCTCATCCATCCCTTTATACCATCCATAAATTTGCCAATCTCTCCACATACCCCATCTCACCTCCTCCCAGGCTGAGGAATTCCTGCTTCTTCAGTCACCTCCCACTTGGAAACCACTCTATACCTCTGGTTGTAGAATAATTAAGTTTGGAAAAGACCTTTCAGGTCTTTGAGTCCAACCATTAACCCAGCACTGCCAAGGCCACCACTAAACCCTGTCCCCAGGTGCCACATCCATATTCCTTTTGAACAGTTCCAGGGATGGTGATTCCACCACTCCCCTGGGCAACCCTTTCTGTGAAGAATTTTCCCCTAAAATCCAAACTAAACCTCCCCTGGTGCAACTTGAGGCTGTTTCCTCTTCTCCTGTCCCTTGTTCCCTGGGAACAGAGCCTGATCCTCCCTGGCTCCCCCCTCTTGTCAGGGAGTTGTAGAGCCAAAAGGTCCCCCCTGAGCCTCCTTTTCTCCAGGCTGAGCCCCCCCCACCTCCCTCAGCTGCACTTCACACGACTTGTCCTCACATAAGACTTGTTCTCTCCCTGATTCCTTTTCTCTTTTGACCATTTATTTACTCTTATTAGCCAAATGCTGGGAAAAGGAGATGACCCAGATCATCTCTTTATAGCCTTGTCTCCTCCCTGGACTCTCAGGCACCGATCACATCAACAAAAACTATTAAGTGACTGCCTTTAGCAGGGTGCCACCTCTCAGCTTGAGGTCCACGACCCTGTACATCCTTCAGGCTCATCCCAGATGAGAAAGAAAACACATCAGATTAAAGTGTGATTAAGACTGTGTTTCATCACAGGCAGGGAACTCGAAAAGCTTGATTGCTTTTAGCAGTGTGAGTGTACAGTGATAGTGATCTTCAGCTCCTCAGAGGGCACTCTCCTCCTTGCCCTGAAAAGGGGAATTTGGTTTGTTCCCAGATACCCTCAGGCATACCCCACTTCAAATTTATCTCTGCCCTCCTCTCCTTTTCCGAGCCATTCTCCAGGCAGGGCCCTCAAATCTCTCCGACATGACATCGGAGTGATAACATCAGCTGAAGAGTTATGAGGTCACACTGCTTCATCTGCAGCCCAAAAGCTGCAGGTCTGAGGCAGGGAGAGCCATGACGACCTGAGCTGCAGCAAACACACACGAACCCAGCCCAGAAACACAAATTTGGGGCTTTCAGGGCTGTTGCACCTCTGCCTCTCCAGAGCGCTCACCACCAACAGCGTTACCGAGGGTTTCAGTCAAGAGCTGAGCAAGAACCAGGGAAAAAATGTGAAGCAGCCTCTTCCCAAGCCCTTAAATTTATGTCTGAGTTTATTAAAGGAGAGACAAGCAGACAGCACTCACAGCTCAGCTGGCGCCTGGGGGAGCTCTCAAGGTTCGGGTGGTAATTAGTGCTGCCAAAAAGACAACGACCAGGCAGAGATTCAGGCAACTCTTTCAGGGCTCATCTGTTTGTCTTGAGACATCTCTGCTCTTTGTTGCGCTGTGGAATAAGAGAGGAAACTTCCCAGCAAAGCCCAGCTCCCTCTCTGCAGGGTTTTAATTCACACCGGGCTCGAAATGCAGAATTCCTACTGAGTGCAGTGAGGGTTGTTCCATCCCAGTCCCCAGAGCCCATATTTCAATGGATTAAGTGCACAGCCTAGTGCAGCAAGCACTACACGTGTTTTCCCAGCTTCCTCAGACATTCATCTTGCCATAAAACGGAAAGTTCAAGGATATCTAATTCAGGGATCATATAAATGCATAACATTTAAGGTCAGAAGGGACCACTACATCATCTGTTCTCACCTGCTGTGCATCACAGCCACTACCCATCGAGTCTCATACTTAAACAAATAGTCTGGGTTAAACTAAAGCATGTTGCCTAGGAAGACCTCCCCTTTTGATGTCAAGATACCAAGAAATGGACAATCCTCCATTTCATGGGCAGTTTGTTCCAGCGGTTCATCACTCGCACCATAAAAATCTTGTACATGCCTCACTTTTCGTGTGAATTCATCAGCTGTTGGCTGCCAAACACTGATCCTTATTTTGTTTTTTCTTTTCTAGCTTGAAGAGCCCTTTAACCTGCTGTTTTCACCCCGTGAAGATGCTCAGAGATCCTACTGGAGTCATTCCTTAATCTTCCTTCTGATAAATTAATACTTGAAGGTGCTTTTCAAACTCTGTGAGGGAATCACACCTTCCCACTCCCTGTAAATAATTTCTGTGGTTCTTTTGTGCTGCTTTTCCTATCTGACCACAGAGCATGACTACAACTCTCCCACTCTCCTGCACTCCTCCAAGGATGCAGGATGGTGTCAGCCTGTTCCTACTACAAGCAAGACTCGGAAAAACCCTTTTCAAGGATGTAAAGGAATGAGCCACTCATTCATTTCACTCACTGCTTTCTAGGACACATCTCCCGCTTCCCAGCCTGACCTACATTCCTCCCTGTGAGACAGCAAAGTTTGCATTTGTTTTGTTTGAGGGAGCCAAAGTCACCCAAATGCTCTGCCCTCGTGGTTGTTAATGCTGAGCTAATCATTGTTCCACTGAATATTTTATCCCCAGGATTTAATATCAACCTCCCACTCATTCATGAAAATTTTCAGTAGATTTGGGCCCAGTATTGATCCCTGGAGAACACTACTAGGAAAACCCTCAGGCTCTTTGAGACCTGCCAATTTTAAGCCAATTCAGAGATATCCTCATGCTATTTTTAGGTTTGGGGTGTTTGTTTTTTTCTTTTTTTTTAACAGGAACAGGTTGTAGTGTTGTCCCAAGTGCTGTATGGAAAGGTAAAGACAGGGCATCCACACACTAAAACTTCATGATTTCCTTAAAGAAGGGACCACCTACTTCCTCAAAGATTGAAAAATATCTTAATTTTCATAAAAATTGCCATTAGGCCCATGAGCTTCAAATTTATCCAGGGGCTTTATTACTTAATATTACCCTTTTCTAGCCACCACGAATCACTAGAATGGGGGACTAGAAGCACCTAAATTATGAATATATTCCCCAGTATATTTTATGTAGGATATTTCAGGTCTCAAGTGTGCAAAGTCATCCTCAGAAGACCCAATGCCTGTATATTGTAGATTTAAACCTGGCTAAAATGCCTTGATGAACAGCCCAAGGTTAGGCAGGATCGGTCTGGGCACTGGACACCTTTGGAGCTGTCGGGATCTCCTGACTCCTGGTGATAACTCTGAATCCAGGCCTTTGAATGGGTCCCTAAGCTTGTGCAGGAGCACACAAGGTTCTTGTTTCTCCAATTAGTTCCTCTTTCATTTGTACTCCTGTAATTTCTGCTCACATTTTTCTCCAGCCAAAGCAGAAAGCCGAGACTCCCACTGCACCTTTCTTTTTATGGAACGACACACACAGCTCCCAGATTTCTTGGGGAAAAACAGCTGGCATGAGGATCTGTAGAAAAACAGAACTTTTGTCCCTGTAGATAACTATTCAAATTTGATTTAAGGTACTGCTCTGGCGCTGTATGAAACAGGGAGATCTCATTTCAGCTCCTTTTTTGCCAGGCCCTGAGTTCACAAAAGCTGAGCAGGAACACTGTCCAGGGGGGCAAGGACAGGGGCTGGGGGGGGGATGATGTCCTTGGATGATTGCAAGATGAACACTGCCAGCTGGCCTGTGCATAAAGGACTGAGACCCAAGAGACCCCACAAAGCCTTTGCCAACTCCATCCAGGTGGTTCCCAAACTGGGATCCTGAAACAGAGTGGGATTAACCCACTGAAGCACCTTAAAGGAGCCTCCACCTCAAAGATCAAAGGCACACTGGCTCCAGGGCTCTAATTACACCTGACTCCCTTGTGGACATCCCTCACAAAAGGATGGATTCGGGCTGGGGGATTTGCTCAGGTGCATTTCACGGTGCTCCCCACTCCGTGCAAAACAAAAAAAATAAAGGATACCAAGCCCAAAATACCCTTTTGTCCCTGGCCACAAAGAAGGGAGCCGTGTTTGGCATGTAAAGCAAGGGGACAGAAAAGAGAGAAAGGAGCAGTGCCAGGTGCTTGGAGAGCACCTCTGAAACACGAGTCATGATGGGAAACTCAAAGGACTCTCTCCTGTCCACATCCAGCAGCTGGGACAGTGAAGCTTCCTCTTCCCTGGGGCAGCAGGACTGGCTCACACACACTCTGCCAGCATTACAAGGGACACTTGTGCACCTTGGCAGGACACTGCTGACCATCCTGGACCCTTTTGTCCACTTCTCACCATCATCCCAGAAAGAAGCCAGTGGCTTCACAGGGTTTGGAGTCTCTGCAGAGCTCAGGGCACTCAAGTTCCCCGTCTCAGTAGCAGGAGTGACCTCATTGCTCCTCTTTACTCATCTTTTTCTCCAGTTAACACAAACACACTCACAAAAGGGCCTGTGCTTTTCACCTGCAGTCCTCAGAGCCATTCAGGAAGGGGATGGGGAACAAAAAGCATCAGGGATGAGAAGAAAGTCAGGCACTGACGTGGCTGGCTGAAGGTCAAACACACTCATTCTTTTATTGGCATGAGAATTGATGCTGGCTTTATTTAAGCAATCTGGCCACTATCTCAGTACTGCTGTGACCACACATAACTTGGTTTAAAAACCCTCTGATGCACAGAATGGCATCCGTGGAGAGAATCTGAGGGAGCTGAAATCCCTTCTCCTGAGGCCTGTGTAGTGGATCCAGGCTCCTTCCAGCCACAACAGGCTCGTAGCACCCACGGGATCGGCAAGGAGGACCAGAGGTGTGGATGATCCAGCAGCAACTCCTCCTCAGCTCTGTGTGTGTGTGTGCTCCTGTGTGTGCTCACACGCAGCCCTGGCAGCCAGCTGATGGCATTTGTAAGCCCTGGCAGGTTTATGCTGCTCAGAAAGGGGCTGTGGGGAACATTTCTTTTATTTATCAGCTCCCATTTCACACCGATGAACCGTAAAATTATAACTACAGCTTTCCCCCGTCTCTTACTGATCTGTGGCATCTGTCTGTCTGTCTCTTACCTACCCACACGTGTGCAGCATGTCCTGAAGGAGCAATATCCCCTCTGCTTCCCAAGGATTACAGCCCTGCCTCTTCCCAGAACAGCAATCCCTGCCCCTGGTTTATTAACCCAACGGCAGGCTCTGAGAAAGGCCCTCGCCCTCACAATCAGGAGAGAGGTTTTCTCAGCATTTATGGAGAGCAGGAGATCAGGAATGTATAATCAAGCCAGAGGACAGCTTCAGATCTCGTCAAAATAATAGGTGAGGAGGAGAGCTTCCTTCCAGCTGCCTGGGATTTTACCTGAGGAGACCTGTGCATCTCCTACTTTAACACCAGGAGTTACAACATGACCTTTTTGGCTCATGTTTTAGGAACATGTCCTTTATCTTTTCCAAAGGACACACTGATTTTATGGGTATTTGTTCCAAGGGCAGTGAGGGAAAAGTGATGTTTTATACTTGTTTTATTTCTCATTTCAGCCATCACTTCCTGAATCAGCACCTTCAACCATCCTTCCCCGTTTGAAGGTCTTATTTATACCTTTGTAAACAGAAAAAGTCTGGGAAGGAGAGAAGACCAGCCAGGTGGAAGCACAGCTCAAGTCCCTCCCTGGACAGAGACCATTTATTTAATCTCCAATTTGCTTCATGTAGCCAAAGCATCTCTAAAAGGGATATAAACCCCATCCAGGACTATTGTTAATGAGGAAAACCTACATGAGAGGTGGGATATATCTGGGACACTCTTTTTTCCCCATCCCACAGCAAAGGTTAGACCAAATTTGCAGCTCCCCAGAATGTTGTGAAGCTCCAGGACTGGGGGGATTGCCTGGCTAATGGTGGATATTTAGAAAGGCTTGTGCTGAATCCCTGGAAACATTTAGCTCATGGTTTGTTCTCCTAAAAGATACGAAATATTGCTGAGCTGTGGGCTCAGAGCAGACGTCTCCCCGAGGAGTTCTGTGACCTGAGTTATGCAGATCACATTAGACAATCACACTGGTGTCTTTTAGCTTCCAATCCCATGAATTTATAAATAGCCACCAAATAGTTTCGACCATAATTGGCAGCCTGTGCTGCAAAGAGCTTAGCTAAGCACACAGGCCTTATGTGAAGCGAAAAGTTTTTATTTTTATTATTATTATTATTGCAGAAGGGTTTTGTCTGGCTCAGCTTTAAACTACATTTTCTCCATCAGGATGCAGATTTCAGGAGACAAGTTGCCTGACCCAGAGACCAGGCCTGTAATGGGACTGTGACAGTAATTGCCATATTTGCAAGACAAGTATGAATTGCCTCTTCTGGATGAGCCACACAGACATTGGAGATGAAGTTTATCACTGCCCTAAATGTGTTTTGTTTTCTGCTGATGCATAAACATTCCAGCAATTAGTTTGCTGCGTTAAGGCCCTCTTTCTTTTTTTTTTTTTCCCCCTGAGGTTTTATATTAGAGCTTCTGTAAATAGGCTTTTGAGACAATTCACAGGGAAATGACCACCCTCACTTAAAGGGTGGTCAGGAGGTGGAACAGGTTGTCCAAGGTGGTGGAATCACCACCCCTGGAAGTGTTCAAAAGGGATGGCACTCGGGGACATGGCTTAGTGTTGGCCCTGGCAGTGCTGGGTTAGTGGTTGGACTCAATGATCTTGGAGGTCTTTTCCAACCTAAATGATTCTATGATTCCATGACAATTCCAGCACCCTCAAATATTAGTGCATAAATCTGAATTCTTTGCTGTTTTGGAGAGTGTTACAGATTTAGAGCACCTGTGAGACTGGAAACTGAGAAAGAGGAGGATGTTGATTGGTGGTGAAAGAGGTGTTTACCAAGCTGAGATCAACTAATTGAACCCCCATCTGATTATAGCAGGTATCAGGACTTTAGAAAAGCTCCCAGTCCTCTCTTACTGACTTCATGGAATCCTAGAATGGCCTGGTTTGGAAGGGACCTTAAAAACCATCTTGTTCCAACCCTCTGCCATGTGTAGGGACACCTTCCACTATCCCAAGTTGCTCCAAGCCCGGTTCAGCTTGGCCTTGAACACTTCCAGGGATGGGGCAGCCACAGCTTTTCATTACCTACGAAATACTGGAGAGATGTCCTGGAACATGGTGATGCTTATACATAAAAGAAACCGGGGGGATGCAAAAAGGAACATGTCAACAAGGCTTTGAGCAGAGGTCTGATCTTCCAAATCCCCAGCTCTGATCACCAGCCGCAGAAGAAATCCGTTAAACCAAAACCAAGTCACATCCTCCACTGCCCCAAGTGCAGTGTCAGAATGAGAAAAACAGCACAAGAGGGATTTTCATCTGTAATTCCAGGTATTAAAAGGTCTAGGAGATAATTAAAGCTAAAGAATTCATTATATCTTTGCCACTGGGGAGGGAAGCATTGGAACAGGTTGCCCAGTGAAGTTGCAGCTGCCCCTGGATCCCTGGAAGTGTCCAAGGCCAGGTTGGAGGGGGCTTGGAGAAACCTGGGATAGTGGAAGGTGTCCCTGCCCATGGCAGGGGGTTGGAACAAGATAATCTTTAAGGTCTCTTCCAACCCAAACCACTCCTTGATTTTATGATCATCATCAATGTTGTTCCCTTTCCAATTTTTTTAATTCCTTTTTTTTTAATTCATTACTGTACATGTTGCAATTTTCCACTATTTGTTCCTCAGCTCACGAGAATCCCAAACATTCTTCTACAGGCAAATATGGAGAGTGATTCTGTATTTAAATGCCTGTAGTATCAGTGAGACCATCACTGGTAGTTCCCACTACTTGACCTCTTCTGAATTCCTAAATTTAAATTCAGAGTACCCTATTAAAAATCATCAAAACTGATTTTTTTTTTAAAATGAGAAAACAGCCTGACTGAACAATTTCCCCAAAATCATGTTTCTTTTCTGCAGAAATCATAATCCTTCCATAAAAAAACTCAAAGAATTAATTTTTCTGTGACTCGTAATAGGTTTGATCTCAGTAAAATTCCATTTCACCAGAGCACTTAGTCACAGTTTAGTATTAACTTCTCCATTTCCTTGGCTTTGTTTTTGGCTTTTTTTAGCTTATTTTTTGTACAATTTGTCCAGCAGAAGTTGATGCATGGCTCTTCTTGAAAGGGATAGCTCAGAGACCAATTAGTCAACCCAGGAACAGGCAAACCCCTCCTAACATAACTGCACAAAATGGCAGCTAAATAAAGATCTATCTTGCTTTTAAAAATATTAACCTGTTTTATTGACACTGCCATTTATCAGAAGGTTTATTCTTTGAGTGAAGAGATGGAAACAGTCAAAAAGCAGAACCAAAGGCCACCAGCCACCCCATCATCACACAGATGGGGAGCAAATGCCCAGGGGTGCTTTTAAGCATAAAGACTCGCTAAGAAACCATTTGGGCAAAAATAAGCGAGATTAAAGCATGATTTAGAAGTTCTGTTCATATCAAATGCTCCCTTAATTACTTAGGAATTGACAGACTTAATAAAACCTAATATCCACCCCTCTCTATCTCCTGTTTCTGCTGTCAGGTCGAGCCAGATGCTTCATAAAAGGTGAAAGCATCCTACAAAAGCCAGGGCTTTGTATTAGGTATCTGTATTCTCTAATACCTAGAGACTGGTTTCTAATCTGAATAACAGCAGTTAAGACTTCTAAATGTCTAGGCAATTATTTTCTTTTTTAATTAATTAAAAATCATTTTAAAGCGTTAAGATCCAAAATGTTTAGTTTTTTAGGTATTTCTCTCTGCCTTTGCTTGCAAATGCATCTCCAAAAATGCCATTTAGAATGAAAGCTCGAGGATTAAAAAATAAATAACCACCTTATTCATTTTCCTGGGGAAATTCTCCCCCACATTGGAGAATCACTACAAGGACTGAACTGAAACTTCCACGGGGAGATCCTGGTCCCCTGAGTTCAGTTTATGGAGCACTGACAGGTTGCAATGAGCTGTTTTTAGACTCAGCACATCAGAGGGAAAGTAGAAAACCGGTAATTTGCAAGTTGTGCACCTGAACTTAGAAATGCTGAGCTGGTTCTGGAGCAATAAGAATAATCTTTTCCAAATAAACCGTTCCCCAGAAAGGAATTAAAGGATCAGGTGTTATGCTCCAAATACCTGTGGTAGCAGTTTAGCTGGGAGAGTTGCAGGGGTGGGAGGGGAGCAGGAACTCACCACCAAAACACTGAAAATTAAGGATCTGAGGCAGAATAGTCCTGTAGAGATCAGAATTTGGATAAATAAAAATGGATAAACATTAATAACCCATTAATGAGCTGGAATCTGGGAGATCTCTCTGCAGCAACTGTCCCTGCTTAAGAAATCAATGGGAATAACTTGTCTTTAATAATAAGAGACCATTGAAATCCTGGGAAGCTTCACAATTCGAGGGGCAAAAATGGTGAGTGAGGACAACTGATTTTCACCCTTTCTAAAAGAAAAGATGAGATTGAGAGATGCTCTTCAAACTGTCCACCAAAGGGACGGAAATTAAAGCATCTCCTGTTGTTAAGACAAGCAGTCCCAAGCTTGGGAAACAAAACAGAATTCCCAGAGCATCCTTTAGCTCCTCTGAGCTGTTGGATGTCGATAAGCTCAGGACAAAACTCACAGACTGTTGGGGAAGGAAGGGGGTCACAGTGCACTTCTACCTTTAATGAACTGGCTTTAATTTTTACTTTTCCTTCTTATTTTCTGCCTGCAATCGTTTTTCTTTGTCCAACAGGACTGAAAACTCGAATTTCTGCTTGTGTGGAAGGATCTCACCTCGTCTGTGGGAGTTCAGGCCTGGGGACGACCCAATCCCCTTCATCCTACAAACTTGTCCTGCTTGGAAAGCATCCCTCTGGTATGACCTATTGCTGTAAAGTGAGGACAATTCCCCCTTTTTCAGGGACAGGGTGCAACAAAACCCACTAAACTAAAAAGGCACAGCTGCCACTGGGGCAAGGGCCTATTTGTTTCCATTAAAAGTGCCTGGCTGTTTTAGGGGCAGGGTTTAACAGCTCATCTGCAAGAAGGAGTTGGGAAGGACAGGAGAACTGTGGTGTGTCTATCAAACAGAGCTCTGAAAGAGCTGTGCAGCCTAATAGCTCCGATTTTTATCTGCTGACAGCACTGAGAGGCTAAAGAAAATCTCTGTGCTCGCCTGTCCCCAGTCCCTCTGGGGGTTTCCAAGTGTGTAGAAACATCAAGAAGAGAATAAGACTGTGCATAGATGGCTGGTCAAGGGAATGAAGAGACTGGCAAGGAAAATGAAGCAGCAGAGGTGGGAAGCTTATGTGAAAAGCTTATATGAAGCTCATGTGAAATCCTGAGGCAGAGGATTTGGAGAAAATGGAGAGGTTTCTCTCTTTTGAAGCTCTCTGTTGGATGTTCATCACTGATCCTTATTGGAAAGTTTTCTGGGTTGGAGACATAGAATCGTAGAAAGGTTTGGTTGGAAGGGACCTTCAAGATCATCCATCCCCTGCCATGGGCAGGGACACCTTCCACTATCCCAAGTTGCTCCAAGCCCTGTCCAACCTGGCCTTGGACACGTCCAGGGATCCAGGAGCAGCCACAGCTTCTCTGGGAAACCTGTGCCAGAGCCTCACCACCCTCACAGTCAAGAATTCCTTCCCAATATCCCATTCAACCCTGCCTTCTCTCAGTTTAAAGCCATTCCCCCTTGTCCCCATTCCCTCTCCAGCTCTCCTGGAGCCCCTTTAGGTCCTGGAGGGGGCTCTCAGCTCTCCCTGGAGCCTTCTCTTCTCCAGGTGAATCCCCCCAGCTCTCCGAGCCTGGCTCCAGAGCAGAGGTGGTTCATCCCCATGATCCTTTCTGTGGCCTCCTCTGTCCCACTCCTCATCCCAGTGTGACCAGTGCAGTTGGTTCCTCCTCTGTGCCACTGAAGAAGGAACAGACCAACAGCAGAATCCCTTCTTGGAAATTCAAAGCTCCAGAATGATACAGCAATCGGTGGGATTTGAGGAGAGGGGAGAAGACAAAATCATCACTGAGGATGAGTTAGAAGTTTTTTAAAAAAAGCTGTTAATTTTCCAGGCAACTTTGCACTGTAGAATTGCCTTGGTCAGGAAATGAAGGCAGAACCAGCCTCCTCCATCAGAGGTGGCCCTGTCTCAGTGGGAAGATCCTCTGTTACATGGTAAGGGGAAGTAATTCCATGGAGAAATCTGGCTGTGGAAGATGTGTGCCTGGGGACCCAGCAAGGGCAGGATTCTGTCACCAGCCCTTGCCTTTTCCCCAGAAAGACTACAGATGAGCTTCTCTATGTCACAGTTAAGAGTTGCTTGGTTGTCATTATGAAACTGATTTTCAAGAGGTTCATAATTCACGTTTTACACTGCATGTGTCTGGGGAAGCCACCAAAAAAAACCCCAAAGCCTCATAAAACCATAAAACCCTCAAAAGTCCCCCTATAAAATCACAAAAAACCAAAAAAACAAAACAACAAAAAAAAAAACACACAAAAAAACCCAAGCCACAAAAACCTCCCAAATCAAAACCAAAACCAAAAACTTCAAAGCCTTGTAAAATCACAAAACCCTCAAAAAAACCCCAGAAAACTCCCAAGAAAACCCACCAAAAAACCCCCAAAACAAACCACACACAAAAAATCCCCAACCAAATAATAAAAAAAAAAACCAACATGAAACCCATACAAACCCACAGAAAAACCTCAAAACAAACCACAAAACATGTTTCTCCAACATGAAGGCTGGTTTTGGGGAGTAGTTGTTTCATCCTCTCTAGAGGTTAAAAACACAGGCCTCAAGAGGAGGCATTTGCTAGAGAAGCTGTTCTGCTCTTTCCCCCCCCTCCCTTTTTTTTTTTTTTATTTTATTCCAGTTAAACTTTAAGGAAAGGCTGAAGATTGCAAATGTGATATTTGGCTAGAAAGGATTCCAGCATGAGGAATCACCACTCTTCCTCTGGGTTTGAAAAGACCAGTCTATTTAAGGTTCAAAAACATATGTTGCTCCCGTCTTCAGTCCCATCCCTTTTGTTGCCTGGCTGCAAGTGAGAGGATGCCACTTTTCTTCATCTGGCTCCGAACCCTCGTGTTTCTGGATTGTACATCACGAATTATTCACTAAATCTTGGTTATGTGAGGATGTGAATCAACAGAGCTCCCTGCCAGTCCTGTGGAAAAATACTCTCAATCCATTCCACCATAAGAGACGGAGTCATTTGCGTGTGGAATTGGAGCTGGCTTTGAAAACAGGAAAAAGGGCAAGGAAATAAACCTCCACCAGCACAGCTCCCTCCTCTGATATCACCTGTTTCCTGCTGGTGGCCTCTAAATTTGCTCCCATCTTCACAGGTCAGGAATGTTATGTCTTGGAGCTGCTGAATCTGCAAAAATTTGGGGGCAAAACCTTCGTATTCTGAGGCGTGGAAGACTCACTTCTTTGTTCCTTATGATGGAATCATAGAATCATTGTAAGGGTACCCCCAAAATACCAGGCAGTGGAAGGATTTAGGAGAATTCATTTCTGAAGTTGAGAACACTCAACATCTCAGCACAAATCTGCACTAGGCCTAAGAAAGAGAAACTCCCCTCTGTTCTTCTCAGGGCTTTTATCACCCCGGCCCTCCTGCTTTGGGGCCTTCAGACACGTCTGCAGGAACTTCTCTCCTACCCGGGAATCAGCTCCTCTGGAATGCAGTGAGGAGAAAACATCTAAATCCATCTCTGGAAAAGGTGCTTTTTTCCAAGCGAGAAAGCTTCCCTAAGTGAAAAACCTTAATCTCCTCTTAGTAAAATCTTCTGGAAGGGTCTCCTACACTTACAATCACTAAGGTTGGAAAAGACCTCCCAGATCATCAAGCCCGACCTGCAATCCAACACCACCATATCAAATATATCATACTTGGAAGGGCCACGTCTACTCATTTTTTGAGCATTTCCAGGGATGGTGGCTCCACCACATCCCTGGGAAATCTGTTCCAAGGCTTAACCACTCCTTCAGTGAAGAAATTTTCCCTGATATCCAATGTAAACCTCCCCTGGCACAACTTGAGGCCGTTTCCTCTCATCCTGTTGCTGGGACAAGAGAACAATTCCCACTTGGCTACAGCCTCCTGTCAGGGAGTTATAGAATGTAACCAGGTCTCCCTTGAGCCTCCTTTTCTCCAGAAAAGAATAAGAATTCTTCTTACTGACAGCAAGACCCTTAGCACAAAGCCCCACATCCTCTGTTGAAGGTTCCTCATACCTTAAGGTGGAGACTTAAATAAGTCTCATCTCTCCCTGTGCTCTTCTTGTAGCAGAACTACTACTGTGAGTAGAACTTGTACTACTTCATGTCCTGACTATCTTAACTAAAAAAAAAAAAAGGGTTCAGCTGACAAGTGGACATTAATGGCAACAAAAGCCATCCATGGTGCAGGTTGGTGAACTCCACCAGTTTTGGAGGCAACGAGCACGCAAAGTGAGTGAAGTCTTGAGTAATAACATTTTAGCAGCTCTCAGATGACACGGGAGAAGTGCAGAAATGTCAAACCCAACACCATTATTCAAAAATAGGAGCACGCGATTAGACAAGCAATTATACACCGAGCAGCTTAACATAAATTGTGGGTAAAAACATCAGAAACAATTTTTCAGGATTTAGTGAAGGGAGCACCTTGTAAAGCATAATTGGATTAGGGGAGACAGCCAGCGTGGATTTACAAGCAGGAGGTCTTTTGCTTAACTAACTTGTTGGAGTTCTTTGAAGCTCCAGCATTACTGCCAAGGTAGGCAAGGGAAATGTAATAGGTGTTATGCACTTAGATTTCCCAAAAGCAATCGGAGAAGTTGTACAGGGAGATTATCAGCTAATGGAAGAAGTTGTGCTAGAAAAGTGGGCTGACTTAGAAAAGTGGCTGAGAAGCAGAAAACAGCCAGTGTGTGGGCTGGCTTGCCATGTTCATTCTCAACCTCAAAAGTGAGTTATTTTAAAGTGCTTGGCCTGGGGAAGAAGGAGGTGGAGGGGCTCAGGCTTGGAGAGCTCTTGTGCTCGGATTTCAGAGAGCTCCCAGCCTTTTGCAACGTGCAAATCTCCCAGCAGAGCTCAGTTGATTATTGCCCAGGATGAGAACAGCCCAGGGAGATCATTCCTCCCCTGGAACGAGGTGCAGTTCGGAGGCTGCACAGGCTCTGTGATCTCAGGGCTGCTGGTGGAAGGAAAACCAAACTTTGCTTTCACTGAACGAGTGAGCAAACTGAGGCACGAAGGAAAAACGTGCTTGATCTCCCCCAAATCAGTGCCAAACAAATCACAGAGTCCCCAGGCCTTGCCCTCTGGCTCTTGCTGCCACACAGCACGTTCAAAGCTGAGGACTTTCCGTGCACCTGCAGGGTGAGCACAGCCTGTCCTTGCCACAGGAAGGGCCACCCTCACAGGGAAAGAGGAAAGGTTTTGGGAGAGATGGGTGCATTGAGGAGAGGGCAGATGGGGTGCTGGCAGCAGGCAGAGAGCCCTGCAGCAGGCAGGTGCTGTGCTCCCACCCTCTGTTTTGCAGAAAACAGATTAATTGCTTAGAATCAGAACTACAGAATGGTTTGGGTTAGAAGGGACCTTCAAGATCAACTCATTCCAACCCCCTGTCATGGGCAGGGATACCTTTCACTATCCCAGGTTGCTCCAACCCCCAACCTGGTCTTGGACACTTCCAGGGATCCAGGGGCAGCCACAGCTTCTCTGGGCAACCTTTGCTACGGCCTCACCACCCTCACGGGGAAGAATTTACTTCCAACATCTCATCTAAATCTCTCCTCTTTTAGTTTAAAACCGTTTCCCCTTGTCCTATCACTGTCTGCCTTGTAAAGTCACTCTCCTTGTTTTTATAAGCTCTCTTTAAGTCCTGAAAGGCCTCAACAGGGTCTGCCCAGAGACTTCTCTTCTCCAGATGAACCCCCCCAGCTCTCCCAGTCTGGCTCCAGAGCAGAGGGGCTCCAGCTCTTGAAGCATCTTTGAGGCCTTCTCTGGATCTACTCTAAGATCTGTGGATTTACATCCAGGCTAAGGAGAAGACCTGAGTGTCTGGATTCATATCACGGCCCCCAGAGCTCTCCTCAGGAGCCAGTTGTTCCTTCTGTTCCTTTTCCACACCATGTCTCAGTAGCGAAGCAACATTTTGCTCCCAGCTCCAGCTGCTTTTCTTGGCTGCCCTTGGAGCTGCCAGAGCTGATATCGCTGGAATCCAGGTTTACTGCGGCCCTGCTGCTGTCCAGCAACAACAGCAACTGGATCAGGGATCAGCACATTCCCAGGCACTGTGCAAGGCTTTTATGGGATGTCTTGCAGACCCCACTGCAGCTCACAGACCGCCCACCCCCATAATCTCATCCTGCCTCCCTTCTCCTCCTCCGGCACTGTGGCTCTCATCCTCATCACTCCTCCTGGCATCCCTGTTCCCTTATTCCCCCTTCCCACCCCGCCCCCAGAACATGACCCAAGTTTGTTATGGATCAGTGTATTTACAAAGCTTAAGCTGAAAATCAATTTTAATTACCGAAATCAGACTGCTGTGCCAATAAATCACTGGGGGGCACAGACAGAAGGTTGCACCTGGACGTGGAGGGAGGGAGAGAGGGAGGGAGAGACAATGACTTATTTTCCCATCAGGCCCCTCCCTGAATTCACTGGACAATAGTCATCAACATCATTATCCTTTGTATGAATATGCAAAAGGGAGATGAATAAAAATGGAGTCGGTTTTAAACAAATAGCATTGGCTGAAACTTGATTTACCAGTGACCTCTTGACAAGAGCTTCTTTTTTAAAGATATTTAGTATAATGGGGATTATCCATTATATAGATAATATATAATTAGAGTCACTCTTGGATGTTTTATGCTTCAGAGGCTCGATGGTTTGGGTCTGGAAAGAGTCACAGTAACAGCACAGTGCTCTGTTTCTTCTTCTTTCTACCCTTGCCATGAACTCCAGTATTTTTCAAGACAGGCCCGAAGTGGGAAGAGGAAAGAAACTCCACCCCAGAGGATCGTGGTGTGTAAGAGGAGGTTTGAGCAGGTCTCTACAGTGACTAGGGAAGGAATCTTCAAGAACTCAAAGGCAGAGCCAAGAAATCCCCCCGGTTGTAGCCGGGGGGATTTTTTAGGTTTCAGACCATCAAAATTTCTGCTGAACTGGGTAAGTCCTTCTTTTCACTGCTTCCCTCAGTTCTAACACAGTCCAGAGGGAGTTCACAAAGTCAAAAGCAGGGGAGAAGTTGTGGCAGACCCTTATTTGCATCTTCCCCTGTCAAACAGCCAAGCAGCTCCGCTGTGCCCAAAGTTATTCACTGCAGAGTCACAACTCCCTCCCCAACAGACCCTGAGGCACAGATATGGTACACTTGGCTCCTGTACCATGATGGATTAACCTTCCTACAGAAGGAATCCAAGGCCCACCAAATGCCAAACTTCAGGTGCTCTTGGAGAGGCCACCACAGCCAAACCAAGCCCAAACTGACAGGTATTTAGGCACCTTCACACCCAGATCCACAAAGGGATGTAGAGGGTTGTCATCACAACTATCAAAGAGAAGAAAAAGCCTAAATGATCAGACATCCAGCCCCCAGCAGAAAGCCATGATCACACTGACTATTTGAGGTAGAAACAAGCACTAACTCTGTCTCGTCAGCCCCAGACCTTTCCCCTGGGCAATGTTCTCCAGCACTTGGCACACAAAGCTGAGCCCTTTGGGAATCTGCTTTATCACTGAGCCAAACCCTGGGGATTTATATAGATTTGCCTCTCCTGAGAAAAGTCTAATTCAAATAAAAGCCTGGGTTTTGTTTGTTTGTTTGTTTGTTTGTTTTTCTGATGGATAACTGCCAAGGACTTGTGCTAAGTACTTTCTCCATCTTCTCTTGCAAACTTAGACCAAGTCTTGCAAGGCCAAGAGTGAGGAACAGGTAAAAACTGTCTTCAATGAGCTGTCTAAAAGCACCAAGGAACAGACATACACAATCCTTCTCCCTGGCTCTCATTCCCCTCTGGTTGATACATCAGGCAGGTACCAGTGAGCAGCCTTTGGAATAAATTGTGACCCCCATCTTGGACTACTCGTGAGGGGAAAGATCCAGGAGAAATATATAGAGCAGTTCCAAAAATAGAGGTGAGAAATGGTGACTTGGAGAAAAGGATACAGCCCAGAGACTTCCTCCATCCACCCTCCTGCATCCTGGAACTGCATCCAAACCAGAGGGAGTCAGTCAAAATCAGACTCAGATGGAGAAAACAAAGCTGGTGAAGAAAAAGAGCTTCCTTGGCTTCCAAC
This sequence comes from Lepidothrix coronata, assembly GCF_001604755.1. Taxonomy (NCBI): domain Eukaryota; kingdom Metazoa; phylum Chordata; class Aves; order Passeriformes; family Pipridae; genus Lepidothrix; species Lepidothrix coronata. Next base: position 6,942,892 of record NW_016690200.1, read on the forward strand.
TGAGATATTTTTTGCAAAGATACTTCTTTCATCTCCCTGATACAATTATGAGCACCCAGATGATGCTACCAGAGAAACAGGGTCAGCAAGTGACAAGCCAGACCTTCCCACCAGAGGTGATAACAGCTCCTTGCTGGATCTCTGGCACTTTCTTCTGGTGCTAAATCCTCAGAGAGTTATTAGGGGTGGTAACTTCCCCCTCACAGACCATCTATTCATTCTACCTTGCCCGTTCATTCTGTCTTGATGACACAGAGCTGACTCCTTGGTGGATGCAGTTTTATCAGAACCTGCATCGTTTTTTCTGCAACCTCAGAAGGCCAACTTAGTTCTCTGCTACTACAAGATGTTTGCCCAGCTGTGTCTCCATTTGGAGCAGAAACCTGTGCACGCACTCCCTGAGTGAATCAGGATGCAGGAGGACAGGGAAAACCCAATCCTGTGTCAATAAGACCCCACTTGGGATGAGCTGGACCGCAGGAAAAAGGCGCCTTCTTGGTTTGACGCGGTCTCTGGGGGGACTGGTGTTTTTCCAAACACAACCATCCTGCCCTTTTTCTGCTGTGGGTGGGAGCAGGACTGCCAGCTGTTGGAAGTCTGTGTGCTTCACACCCACCCACAGCCCCACGTGTCCTCTCACAACACTTTAGCCTGGTACACATGGAGGATTTTTCTGAGAATTTGCAGCGTTGAGTGACTGCAAGGGAGGATAACTCTGCTCTTCCACAGATGGTCCCTCTTGCCATGGTCTGCTTTCCAGAGGAGCAGAGTGGGTTTCTGTGCTCAGTGCCCTTCCAAGATGCTAATATTAGCTGGGCACTTCATTCCCATGCTTACCATGGAAGTTTTATCGTGGGCACCTGCAAGAAACAGGCAAAGAGTTTTCTGGATTGTTGAAAAGAGCTTTGGACCTGAAATTTGAGTTCTCAAACACTCCTCCCACACACTCAAGCTTAGGAGCGAGAGCAATTTTCTCTTTTATCTTTCTAATAACCCCGAAACCCAGCAAGGGAACAGCAAGCAGGATAATGGAGCTTTTGCTCCCTGTGTTTGAGGAAAGGAACAGCAGCTGCTCACCTGGGTGGGCACGTGGAATGTGAAGTCATTTCCTTTAGCTGCTTTGAATGCCCATCTCTCACCCCATGGAATGCTAAAGGCATCCTGGCTTGTACCAGGAATATTGTGGCCACAGGACCAGGGCAGTGCCTGTCCTCTGTGTTGGCACTGCTGAGGCACCTCGAGTTCTGTGCCCAGTTTTGGGCCCCTCAGAAAGGAGAGACATGGAGGGGCTGGAGCGTGTGCAGGGAAGGGAAGGGAACTGGGAAGGGGCTGGAGAGCTCCTGAGGGAGCTGGGGGGCTCAGCCTGGAGCAAAGGAGGCTCAGGGGGGACCTTCTAGCTCTGCAAGTCCCTGACAGGAGGGGGGAGCCGGGGAGAGGTCGGGCTCTGCTCCCAAGGAACAAGGGACAGGGCAAGGGGAAACGGCCTCCAGCTGTGCCAGGGGAGGGTCAGGTTGGATACTGGGAAAAATTTCTTCACTGAAAGGTTGTCAAGCACTGGAAGAGGCTGCCCAAGAAAATGGTGGAATCCTAAGCCCTGGAGGGATTTAAAAGATGTGTGGATGTGGCGCTTGGGAACATGGTTTAATGGTGGCCTTGGCAGTGCTGGGTTAACAGTTGAACTCAATAACCTTGGAGGCCTTTTCCAAGTGAAACAATTCTTTGATTCTGTGGAAAAAGAAATCTAAAGGGGTTTGTTTGGTTGGTTGGTTGTTTTTTTTTTTCTGTTGATACTGGTTTTTTTGCTTTTTTTTGTTTGTTTCTTTTTTACTTCAATAAATCCACACGGAGACACAGACTTTTTTCTTACTGGCAAAACAGGGAAAATGAGTAAGAACTGACATAAATTTGTTCTCATTGTCTTCCCCAAACAATGACAGTTAATTTTTGCTATAAATAAAAGCTTGATATTAAGAAGAAGATGAATGCAGTCATGAAAAAATTTTGAATGATGTAAAAAAAGTACAATTGTGTCTGTGACCAAAAATACATCTTTGTTGGTGCCTTCACAGTCTCCTTTTGCATATGTATGCTGCTTTCTTGCATATGTAACTCATCACCCAGCAACTGCTTTTGCAGCACATCCATGTGTTTTCTTTTACATATTTTTTTAAGTGGCTGAACATTTGACCCCAAGATTCATTATGAGGGCAGGGTGGTTTTTTTCTTTTAATGATAATGATGCAAAAATGAAAAAAAGAAACGGAAAAAGGGGGAAAGGAAACTTTTGATTCTTCCATTTTTCTGCTTGAGATTATCATGAGTGCTGCTGTGGACAGGTCAGAATAGTCATCCTGGCAGGAATGGCATCCAAATAATGAGAGTCCAACTAATTGCTTCTTTCCTCTTTGCTCCTGCCAAAGTTTCAATAGTTCAGTTTCCATTTTGATTTCCTGCTTTGCTTGAAGGATACATCCCAGCTACTTGGCAGGGAAATTTACCTGTGGATGGTGTTTTTTACCATTTTTAGATATTTTTCTAGATATCAGCATGAGGATGATGTATCACTCCAAAAAGCCACGGTGGGTGGTGGTGTCAGTAAAGCTCCTTCTGCAGAAACCTTAAAACTTTAGGGTGCCTTGATGCAAGATGTCACAGTCTCTTAAATGCTGACCCTCCTCTTCAGGATGCCTTTGGATTTGGATTTTAAACCTCTCTTGAGCTGGCTACCAGGGCAAGAATTGTGCTGGCCTTCAGTGCTCAGCAGGTGTTTTCCAGCCCAGAATGCACAGCTCGATGTGTTACCTTAGTGGAGACACATTAAAAAGATCTGACTCACTTACCCTTTGCAAAGAGGAGTTAATTCAGGGAAGTCCCTGGTTTAATTTGTGGGGGTTTTGATTAGGAGATTACAACAGTCTGCTCTCACTTTGCAGTATTTAAGTCTTATCAGATACTGTGAATCTTCTTGGGAAATAGGGATCACCAGGCTCAGCTGTCTCACCTCATGCCCAAAAAGGTCCTTCCAAACATCTTTCTCTGGTGCATTGCACATTCAGATCTGGGTGGGATGCACTGGGAAATTAATTCTGCAGAAGGGGATAAATGTGATGCCCACTCACTTCTGCTTTCCTGACAAGCAGGGAAAAAAGAACAGCAGTGAAATCTGCCATGTAGGGACAGAGAGGGGAGACCAACGAGATGTGACATTGTGGTCCCAACCAGAAAACCACAGCCAGTGTCACATTGCACACAACTCCCTCTCACTACACCATCTCCTCCTTATCCTGGCCCCATTTCAGTGACAGGTCAGTGAATTTTTACTTCTGGCCATGATCAAAAGCAAGACACAGGCAGAGCTGGGCTACAGATCTGATTTGGCAAAGTCTTCTTAAGAGAAACAATCCCTGAAGCAGTCTGAGCTCCTGGGGAACAGGGGGGCTGTCTGACAGCTGATGCTATTTTATGCAGCCAGCTATCCTTTCATTCACTAGAAATGTATTGCATTAAGATTTATTAAATTACATTTATTAAATTAAGAAATAAACTTGAAGCAAGCCTTCCTTCATTTGCATAATGGGAGGCTGTGCAGCAGATGGAGAACGGGGACCGTAGGCAGGCAACAGAACACAGGAGCCTGCATGTTTTGGGGATGAATATCCTCCAGAACGCTCTCCCAGTTGCCTCATAATGGAAAATAACCACAATTTCCATGGACTAGGTGGTGACAGCAGGGTCAGTGGCAGAGGAAAATGAGTAAACTCCTGGACCCCAGCTGCCTGGGATAACCTTATCTACTCAGCATGTTCATCTGGACCCAGCTCATATTCCCAAACAAACCTTTGGAAGGCTTCTGGAAAAGCATAGCAAACAAGAACAAATGTAATTTTCCAAAGAGGGCAAATGCTGCCCAGATATTCACATCACTCTGCAGAAACAGGCTGGCAGTGATTTCAGTTCAAATTCAGCTAAGTGAGGGAGAACTGCTTGCCAAAGGAAGTCCTGGGTCTTCTTTTAATTAATTGATGTGGGTTTGGTCATTTTGATACCTAAACCTCAACTCACTGTCCACCTGATCCATGTCTGCTGCTTAAATAACAAAGTCTGGAAGACAAACATGGGTGCACCATAAGTGAATAAAATAAAGAGCAACTTGTGCTTCATATGCCTCATCCTGCTTTAACATATAGTTTCGTGCCATGGAAGGATCCTGTTGGTGGCATGAATTGCTCTGTCTCAGCAGAAAGGCAAACTCAGCAAGAATTCCAAGAGTCCTGGGCATGAGCCAATTTATTACAGGATTAACTGAGTCCCTGTTACCTGCATATCAGGTATTCACCATTTAAATTAACTCGATAATTGAGTGCACAAATGAAAGGAATCACTCAAAAACAGCTGGAGAGACAAGGAATGGGCCCTTATGATGTGCTACTTGGGAAAAACATCTTCTCCTGGATCCATTTCTGTGCAGCTGTTCCCATCCCAGAAGTCAAGAGGACCAAGCTTAGAGGGTTGTTTGTGCTGAGCCACATGTGGGTTATCAGAGTCACAGAATGGTTTGAGTGGGAAGGGACCTTAAAGATCATCCAGTTACAACCCTCCAGCCATGGGCAGGGACACAGGTAACCTTTAGATCCCAGATCCAGCAACAGTGGCCCAAGGAGGAAGGGAAGGAGGGCCAGAGCAGGCAGAGGGGAGAGAAGAAAGATGAGCATTAGGTGAGGGTGAACAGCTCAAGACAGTAAGAGCAAGGCCTGAAGAGCAGAAGGTCAACGTGAAGGTCACAGGAATGAGGTCCAAGGATGCAAATTAACTATTGACCTGATTCCCTGCATTTCCACCAAAGTTGTTCAGCACTTTGTGAAATTGGGCCACGTCTCTTTAACTTACACAAGGGGGGGGTTGTGTTTTTGATTTTGTGGTGTATTTTTTCTGTTCCAAGTAAAACTGAAGGCTCCCTTCTCCCATGGGAGAAAGAGGTTTTTAACTGTCTTCTACCTGCTGCTGCTGCTGCTTTCCAGAGCTCACTGATTATCAAACAACCCTTCCCCCCACAAAAAGCTGCCCAGTAATGATCTTCAGGAGAAACAAATCAGATCTTGCTCATTGATTTGACCTGAACCTAAACTGACCACAAGGCCAGAATGGAGATCAGATGTGGAGAAGTGGTCAAACCTACATCAGCAGATCATCAGTCAAGTGTAGTCAAGTCCTGGACTGGTTAAACCACAGATCCACTGTGGTGAGAGGCTGCAGAGAACTTCTCCTGTCAGGTCTGTGCCACACAGAGCTGATACTGGGTGGACTGTGGAGTTAAAACTCCCAATCCTGGATTAGGTTCCAGAGCATCTGGTCTGCAGACCTCCCCGGTGCTAATTTCTCACAGCTCAGCCTTCATTAGTGAAAATACCTGACAAGTTACAGCTCGTGCATTCCTTCCTTGGAGTTATATATAGATCCCTGCTTTAGCTGGATCCCGGTGTTTATTCCCTCAGGCACGTGCTCCAGCTCACTCCAAAATGCTGATACACTCGAGGTGTTGGTGACAAGATATAAAGCCCGAAGAACTGCTTTTGCAAATGCTGTTTGCAGAAGTAATCCCAACCCCCATCCCAGAAAAAAATAGTTTGCTTGCTTTGCTTCCCTTTAATTTCCATTTGTTCAGTTTAGTAAAAACACAATAAACCACTAAAAGCAAAGGAAAACTCTGTTCTTCTAAGTTTCAAACCTCAGTTGTTATTGATTTGTCCTCTTTAAAACTCAGTAGAAATGTGATTTGCATCTTGAACTAGAGTTCACACACTGTGGGACAAAACTTTAGCACTAGAAGTTGTTTATTTGAGTTCAGTGATATAATGCTCATCTAAAGCCACTGCTAAGCCCACCTTATATGTCCACAGAAGTTAAGTTTTAAGACTTGGGATTTGTCTACACAAAAGCTTTACATGATTTGAATTTTAACTAGCACAGTTAGAGCATTTTATTTGTTGGCTTTAATTTCATTTTAAAACTTTTTTTTTTTTTTTAAGCAAAGCTACTCCATATAACTTACCAGAAACTATGATTAAATAGATAGACTAGAACCATATAAAGTGCTGGGCAGATCTAAACACACCAGTTTGAAAATGGACCCTGGAATAAATCGTAAGTGTCTGGGGATGTCCAGATTTTAGTGTGGCACCTGGGAGTGCTTTGAACATCTCTTATTCTGTTTTCTCTTGGGAAAATGATGGAAGACTCAAGTCAACTCTTAGCCAGAGCTGCTTGACACTGATTCCCTGTGCAACCAATGGAGAGAAGGAGCTGGGAGCCCAAGTTCACCATCACAGTATGAGATTACACTATTTTCAAATGGATATTGGGCATCAACAGAGGAAGGCAGTTCTCTTATGATTAAAGGATCAGAAGAGTATCAGAAGAGACAAAGCAACAAGATTCTTTGGACTAATCAGCCATTTCAAGCCCTCCTGGAAGCACTGGCATGTGCATGTTGTCCCATAGCATTAAACTGATATCCCCAACTTCCAGCATATTTTAATGCATGATTCACATTTCCCCTACAGATTTATTTTTATGTGTTCCCCTTCAGGCTCAAAATCTCCGGTTCCGAGCAAAAAAAAACCACCTCCAAGACAAATAATCCTTTTAGGGGCAGCTATTTAGGAAAAGGCAAGGACCATGCCATACGACATGAGCTGACATCTGCAAGGCACGGCCTTTCCCAGGGAACTCATCAGGGAGAACCAGGCTGACGTGGAGAAGGCGCTTCCTCCGCGGAGAGGGGAAAAACGAGCCAGAGCTTTCCTTCTGCCCAGCCTGACGTGCCCGTTCCCTACGTGTGTTGTGCTTGTGATACAGATCCATATGTACCGGGCATCTGTTCCTGTGCCTGCCGGGAAAATATGTTATGGATATGGAGCTTCTTGAATGTACACACCGGGCGTGAGACGCGCGTTCGATGCGCGTACGTGCGGTGTGTCTCTGCCATCACGCACTGGAGCACATGCCACGATCATGTGTGTACAAACAAGTGTCACGTTTGTGGCAAGTCGTGTTTCTGCTCAGTTTCTGGAGTGTGGAGGGGTTGGAAAGTGGGATATTGGTGAGCATCTGTACGTGGATGTACATGCTGAGAATGAGACGCACGTTCGATGCATGTATGTGTGGTGTGTCTCTGCCACCACGTAATAGAGCACATGCTACGATCATGCGTGTACAAACAAGTGTCACATTTGTGGCAAGTCTTGTTTCTGCCCATCTGCAGAAGTGTTTGAAGGCAGGATGTTGGTGAGCATCTGTGGGACATGGATGTACACACCAAGCTAGTGCATGAGACACACGTTCGATGTGTAGACATGTGATGAGTCTCTGCCATCATGTCATGGAGCACATGCCATTATCATGTCTATAGAAACAAGTGTCACATTTGTGCAAGTCTTGTTTCTGCTCATGTGGAGGGGTTGGATGGTGGGATGTTGGTGAGCTTCTGTGGGACATGGATGTGCACACCGAGCGAGCACAGGAGACACACATTCAATGTACAGACATGTGATGTGTCTCTGCCATCATGTCATGGAGCACATGCCACGATCATGTGTGTACAAACGAGTGCCACATTCGTAGCAAGTCGTGTTTCTGACCACGTGGAAGTGTTTGAAGGCAGGATGTTGGTGAGCATCTGTGGGACAGGGGACGCAGCGTTCACGTGGTGTTCATGAGATGCAGGAATGAGGTGCACACAGTCCTTGTGGTGTTGAGGAGACACAGCTCCAGGAATGCTTCGCCTGCATTTCATCCACTGTTCTATGCAGCCTGTGTGTGCTGCATGTTTTGTGGAGCTCATGTACTGTGTATTTCATCAGCATGTGCCCTGTGTCATGCACTTACCATAAAATCATTGATCCACAGAATCACAGAATCAGAATGGTTTAAGTCGGAAGGGATCTTAAAGATCATCCAGTTCCACACCCCTGCCATGGGCAGGGACACCATCCACTATCCCAGGTTGCTCCAAGCTCTGTCCAACCTGGCCTTGAACACTTCCAAGGATCCAGGAGCAGCTACAGTTTATCTGGGCAACCTGTGCCAGAGCCTCACCACCCTCACAGTCAGGAATTCCTTGCTAATATCCCATCTAACTCTGCCCTCTGGCAGTGGGAAGCCATTCCCCCTTGTCCTGTCACTCCAGACCCTTGTCCCAGGTCCCTCTCCAGCTCTCTTGGAGCCCCTGTAGGCACTGGAAGGGGCACTAAGCTCTCCCCAAAGCCTTCTCTTCGTCAGGCTGAGCAAACCCAGCTCTCTCAGCCTATCTTCATAGGAGAGGCTTTGTTTTCAATCTATATTGAAGTGTGTGCTTCAGTCACACAGATTTTGTAGTGAAAATGTTCAAATGCACATTAGAGACAGTGCTGTGTCACATGTATGTGCAGTGTGCTCCCCATTCCATGCAGTGTCCAACACAGGATGATACAGAGATACTTGATAGGAGAGAGAGCCCCAAAATGCTGTCTGGTAAGAAATACCCCATTTAAATACGTCCCTGTCACCAACAGAGACACAGCATGACATTTCCACTGCCTGGAGGGAAAACATTTTGTGCAGCTGCACATTAAGTTTGTCAAACAAGTCAGGAAAAAAAAGAGAAGATCCATCTTTGCCTCCAATCTCCAGGATGTGGATGGCAAAAGCAGCAGCCTGGAAAGCTCTGTGTGCACGAGACTCAGTGAGCCTTCAGTCACTGTCTCACTCCTTCCAAAACACGTTATGAGCAGTGGAGGGAGGGAGGAGGACAGGGAAAAGGAAGAAATGGGTAAAAGAGCAATTTGTGAATATAAATATAGTTACTAAAAATGAAATTAATTATGGGTCCCCTTTTAACAAGAGATACAGTTGTGAGTGTGATCAGAGCAGCTGGGTGGTCACTCTACCCCGGCAATGTAGGCTGTCCCACTTCCATCTCATCCCTCACCTCCCAGAATCTTCATTTTCTAGAATGGCTGAAAGATGGATGTTCTACTGTTAGAAATCACCTTTTTTAGCACAGATTACATGAATTTCCATAGGAACCCAGCCAGTGTAGGTCCAACCCCCATATTGAGCTCACCGACCATCTCCAATCCATTTCTTGTTCCTCTCTACGTGTGCCTTTGTGTATAAAATGTTAACAGCAGAGAACAGAATGGATCAAACTGCCACCTTTCACTGGATCAACTCAAAATTGAATAAATCAGCCACAGTTTTGGGTCAAATTTGAATATCCAGAACATTTCCAGATTATTGCCTGGAATATTTAAAAGTTATTGGGCAAGAGCAAGGGGTCTCTTCTTCAGGATCCATCACTGCCCATCCCTGTGCTCCAGCAGGATTCCTGGGAGAGTAAGGTGGAAATGATGACTGAGAGCTGAGGGTTGTTTCACACGGCTTGTTTGGTAAACCCTGACAATGCAGGTCAAGGATATCACTAGGTATGCCATGGATGGTATATAGTTCACAAAAATAACACCATCCTATGGTCTTATGGCATCTTACACTCCACCATTAAGTCTGTCTTACGGTCTTGGTGCCATTTGAGAGGGTGGTGGAGCAATTTTAGGATATCAGCCCAAAAAATGTGTTGCCTGAGCCCCAGTTAGACACCTAAACCCCAGTTCAGTGACAGCAATGACCCAGTCAGATGGACAGCTCCCAGGAATACCAGACTTTGGCTCCTTGCCCAGTGAATAGAGAGAAACAGCCATGAAACATGTGGATGGTTTGAAGAGAATTCTCACATTGCTGGTTGCAGAGACAAGCAGGGTCTGGCAGCACCAAAGAGTAGCAGGATGGCTTGTTTAGTGTCCCTTAAAGTTATCACAGTTGGTGTGTCCAATATGGTTTGGGACTAGAGAGGGATTTTGAGAAATTCCTGCAGGGTTTGTTCAAGAAAACCCTCTGCCAGCCCGGCCAGGTCCTTTTGTCTGTCCAGCACACAGCAGGCTGCTCCCTCTGGGACAGCTGTCCTGCAATGGATGGTGGAGTTTGTTGGAAAGTGAACCAGGACTGCTCAGCTCAGTGTGAAATCTCTGGCATTATATGACACAGGCGGCACAATTCCTGCTTCTGTAACAGATGGAGTTAATTCCGGGCCAGCCTCTGCTTTGCAAATACTCCCAAGAACAGCAGCTCCATCAGCAGCTACACCCTGACTCATCCCAGCATCCCATAATCCATGGCATGGCCACCACAGAGCACCAAGAATGTCCTTGTCCCCCATCCCAGCCGGCTCAGGCTGCTTCCCCAAAGGTCAAAGAGCCACGTCTGTGGGTGTGAGAGGGAAAAGCAGCCCTGCTGCTGCACTCAGGCTGCCAACAAATGGTCTGGGCCATCCCTCCTGGGAAGGTGGTAGGGAAATGGTGGATTTGGAAGCTCCTGGTGGTTTATAGGTCTTGGCTCTGCCTGGTGTTTTGTGTGCTGGGTGAATCCCTGGGCGTTCTGAGGTCAGAGCATCCCTCTCTAGGCAAGCTGCAAGATGTGTCACCCAAACACAGCCAAGTGCTTCCAGCCCTCTCCTCCCACACTTTCACCACTGTGTGAGGCATCCCTGAACCAGGACATTCACTAAGTCAACAAACACACGATCTGGGGGACTCCCTGTCACGGACAGTTGACATTTGTCACCCGAGGGCTCCTTCCTCCACCTCCTCACTGAGAAGATCAGAGCTTCTCCTCCTTTCTGCAGTGTTTTCTACAGGTATGAGACACAGCTCTGGCCAGCTTCCTCACTGCCCATCCCTCCCTGAAACTGGACCTTCGTGATGATGCCAAAAACAGTCAGGGACACGAACAGTTTGGTTAAAGGAATGGTATTTCATCCCAAAATTGTCTCAGAGTGACGACATAACCCCACGTCCCACTGTTCAGCCAAAGAGCTTAGGTTGAAGCAGGCTCTGAATTGAGCACTAGAGCTTTCCAAAACAATCAGGGAAGTTGGTTTTTTTTTTATCTTCACCCTGCAATATGAGCTGATATCTGATATGAAAATATCTTTCCGTGCACGTCATCATTCATTTTTACTAATGGGTTTTCACCGATGAATTTATTGAGATGGGTAAATTGGAAAAGTGTTTTGCACCACTGTAACATTTTTTAAGCTGTTCTCATCTTTTCTGTCTAAACAGGAACTTCCATAATTTTTTAAAAAGGTTAAAAATAAAAATAAATTCTCCAAGCTTGTAGGTGGCCAGTGTAGAATTGCTCAATAGTGTAAGAACTTTCTCCCCTTCTTTCCTTTAATTTGACTCAGTTTCTCAAATCTGAGGCTTTCCCTGTCTAGATTTGACCATTTGACTGTATAGACAAGGTTCTGATAATTTAATTTCAGATAAGAGGAAGCTCTGTAGTTAGAGTTTCACTTACAGGATATGCTTCTCCCTCCCACACAAATAAAAACAGCAGAGGAAATTGAATTATCAATTCCAACTTCAAAATAATTATTGTAATAATTTGGTGTTTAACCAGGTGTCTGTACACACATGCCAATGCCCCAGCATGGGCATGCACACAGAACCCAAACTCTCATCCCCTCCAGTCTCTTTCTGCACCAGTTTTCTGATCAAACACACTTCAGGTATCATCAGCTTCATCATTCCTCACCTACATCAACCTTTTTCCCTGTTTCCAGGATCATTACAGGATCATTACAGGCTTTTGTACCTTTTTGCTACCTCTAGTTTCCTCTTCAAAGCCAGTCCTTTCATCCCCACTCCATTGTCACTGAAGATCTCATGACTTTTGACAAAGGAAAATGACAAATTTTATTACAATTCATCTCATCCCTCTCCTTTCCCTCCCCCCCCCATCCACTGGTCCATAATCCGGCAGGACCTGAGCAGTGTGTGATGCTGCAGGTCAGCACTGAAGGCTTCCTGCCCTCCAGTTTACCTGAACATTGCATGGAATTAATAGTTATGCCAGGAAGAACAAAGTGCATCCCTACACAGAGGGAACGCTGCAAAAATCACACATTCAGTTCTTCTCTGAAAAATCTCCTTTTCTCTTTTTTTTTTTTTTTTTTGGTGAAAAAAAAAAAATCAGTAGAACTTACAAATGATCCATCCGTTAATAGAGATATATTTGGAAACTACTATTCACCCCAAAATAAGTCTCTTTGCTGAGCATAAAACCACCTGAGGGCACAGTTTGCAATAATCTTATAAATATTAGGTGCCTTTGCTTCCTTATCATTATTCATCTCCTGGTGCCATGAAAGTATAGAATAAAAATAACTATTAAGAACAGGGATCATTTAAAAGTGTGACCTGTCAATCTAAGGGTGCAAGCAATGGAAACTGGATCAAAAATACAGAGCAAAAGTGTTCAGTGGGCACAGGAAATAATGCCAAAAACTGGGAGAAGGTTGCAGCTGTGCAGGAGTAGAATAAAAGTCTATAGTAAATAAATTTTCCTTTGTTATGTCTGTGAGTCCTCAGAATAAATCTATGAACTGGGATCAAAGTGAAATTCAGATATTTCTGGGGGTTTTTTTCCCTCCCTTTACCAAAATGACATTAAAATAACAATGAGAATGGTTCAAGTGCTATTTAAAGGAAATAGTAATTTTACTCTCCCGCAAGGAAGGGAAAGAAATGAACAGCTATATATTAGAGAAGGGAAAGCCAGCGTCTCTTTAACCAACAGTTTGCAAGATAAAATATGCATCCAAGAGGCAGGAAAATGCCTTTAGAGTGTGGTTGTTCTCCAGAGTGGTGGAAACCCACAAAGACATAAACCCTTCCCTTCCAAACTGACTGACAGATTCCTTCAAACCCACCAACTTTGTTTTGTCCAGGGCTTTCCCTTTCCAGAGTACAACGGGGATCTTCACTGCTTCCCAGGGAGAGCAGAAATACTTTGAGTTTCTGCAGAGGGAAGAATCCCTTTTCACCCAAAGACTTGATGATCTGCATGCTGCAAGCAGAGTGAGAGAGTGTTGCAGACTGGACAGGGTTTCTGCTCTAGATTTCCCAAAGTCAGCTCTTTTCCATATTCACGAGTCCCACGGGGCTGCAGCAGCAGCAGCAAAGCAAAGCTGAGCCCACACGGGCCTGAAATCCATCTCATTAGTCCACCTTTCCAGCCTGCTAATGGTGCTCTCCAAGCTGAATCCCAACTGGCTTTCCCAACAGCTCCACTGTGTGAGGAAAATGCTCTCTGCTCTCGCTGTCCTTGAGCAGGAGAAAGCCTGGACAGACACTTACAGGGTGACAAACTGTGTCTGGACAGATTTGTCCTGGTTCCCTAAGTTGAGTCTAGACAGAGGACAAATTAAATCACATTTATCTGTTCCTGCTGCTTGTCAGACCATCATTCCCACTCTGCTTGGCTGCAGAGTGTCACCCTGTCCTCCACGTCACCACACCAAATGAAGAGTCATGGGGAGACTGGACCCCGTCAGGATGAGGAGAAATGTGAAAATAAAAGGGCTTAGAATTATGGGGCTTGCTCTGAAAGATGTGAAGCTCTAAGAATGCATCCAACTGCCCTTGCTCCAGAAATGCTTATGTAATGACTTGGGATTTTTTGTCTTGGAGCTGGACACTCAGCTGCAATGTCCACCTGGACTTCTCTTCTCCATCCTACAAACTGACACTCACAGGCACAGACAGACACAAACATGGACTTGTGGATAAAATTCAAGGTGTGAAATGCCAGTGGCTGCACGTAAGCAAGCTGCCCATGCTCCCTCCTTGGACAGCAGAGAGACATGGAAAATTCCAGGGAAGGATTAATGGAATCCTGGTATGGACACTTCTGTCTGAGACAGACCACAACATAAAAATAACTGTGTCTCTCCATCAACTGTCAGTGGAGCCTCAGATAACAAGTCAGATGAAAGCCATCATCACGAAATCATCATGGAATGATTTGGATTGGATCTTGAAAATCAGCTCATTCCAACCCCCTGCCATGGGCAGGGACACCTTCCACTATCCCAGGTTGCTCCAAGCCCCCTCCAGCCTGGCCTTGGACACTTCCAGGGATCCAGGGGCTGCCACAGTTTCTCTGGGCAACAAGAGATGTTTCCATGGTAGCAGAAGATTAGTTGAGTTTTCCTTGGTATATCTCAGTCTCCTGGGAGATCTCCCCGTTCAAGCACAGGACACCAGGAGAATACCAAAGTGTGAGATTTGCTGCCAGAATTCCACAGGTGAGTTTTTCTCAGGGATTTGAAGGACCATGACTGGTGTAGCTCTATTTCTATTCTACCTACAGAGCCTGGGGATCCACTTAAAGAGGTAAAGCCGTTAAATTTACAGGCATTTTAATTCTGTTCTAAGTAATTATATAAGCCCTATCTGCTTGTAGAGAAAGCCTCCCTGTGTCAGAGCTAATATTAATTTTAAATCTCCAACCTTTTCAAATTAATGTGAAACTGTAAGTTTCCACATTCTTTGATTAAACATTCTGCTTTGTAATGACTACTTTATTATTTCCCCCCTCCAAATTACTGATTGTTGTCTTACATTACAGCCTCATCGGTACTTATTAAATTAACAAGACTTTGAAACACTTAATGAATCAAAACTCATCAAGTGTTTCCAAAGTTAATAACTAATCTAAAGATTCTCTCTTTTTTCTTTTTTTTTTGCTCTATATCTACATGTGAAATTTATACATTCCCCACACAATCACTGAAGTTCAGATGGTCCAAATCTCATGAAAGATTTATTACCTCATACCTCGGTGATTTATTCAACGTTTGCTGGAGCAACACGTAGCATGTGTGAGGAAAGGAGGAGTGTCTCCATTTATTATTTAATTTCCAAGGCTTATTCCAAGTGGTTAGGGCCCCTCTGTGTTTGTGTGTCTGCAAATAACAAATTTGTGGTTGTGAATTGGAAGTGGAAACCGGGGTGCACAAAGGATGGCTGAAATCCAGGGAAGAGTGACTACAATGACAGGGACAGAATAATGCAGCAATTATTATTCTCTGTTCCAAAATATGAGGCCAAAAGGAAAAGAAGGGTTTTTTTTAGCATTGAAGAAGAAGACAAGCCTTCCCATCAGATGTTAAGAAGAAAATGAATATATATATATATATATATAGGGAGAGATGCACTGCAGATTGTTGGGGAGGGTATGGAAGTACAAGCAACCCAGCAAGAACCAGTATGACAACATCCTTATTCCCAGTAAATCCATCCCTGGACAGGCTGTACCTTGCTTTACTACAGCTGTTCCCTAATCCTAAAGGGCCCTGAAAGCAACTGTTGTGCCCAAAACACACCAGCATGATGGTGGCACACAAATGCCTCTGGGGGCACAAGAGGTAGGGCAGGGGATAAACCTGCACAGGGGGGTTCAAACCCATCAGCTCATGGGGACCCCAGGAGCTCAGAAAATGCATTTATATCCTGCCTGTACAAAAGGCTGAGTGCAGCTGGACCTGAGGCCAGTGCTGATGAAACAGGAGGGAAAATGTGTGGACCCACTGCCACTGGTTTCTGCTGGGACAGCCAAGGAGACAAGAGGTGCCCTCCATGGCCTGGGGATAAGCAAAAATTTCCCAGGTCTCTTCTAGAAATTGTTCTCAAACTTTGCCCATTGCAGCAACGTGGCAACCATGCTGGAGGTGTTCAGCCTGGAGAAGAGAAGGCTCTAGAGAGACCTTAGAGCCCCTTCCAGTGCCTAAAAGGGGCTCCATGAAAGCTGGAGAGGGACTTGGGACAAGGGCCTGGAGGGACAGGACAAGGGGGAATGGCCTAAAGCTGAAGGAGAGTGGATTTAAATTAGATGTTAGGAAGAAATTGTTGGCTGTGAGGGTGGTGAGACAGTGGCACAGGTTTCCCAGAGAAGCTGTGGCTGCCCCTGGATCCCTGTGGCTCCCCCTTGGAAGTGTCCAAGGCCATGTTGGATGGGGCTTGGAACAACCTGGTCTAGTGGAAGGTGTCCCTGCCCATGCCAGAGGGGGTTGGAACGCGATGATCTTTAAGGTCCCTTCCAACCTGAACCATTCCATGAAGCCTTTTGTGAGCAATCCCTGGAGCAGACCCTGCTCCAGGAGAAGGGCTTGATGAGGAGAAAGCAGAGGCTTTCCCATGGATTCAGTAACTCTGGCAGACATGTCTCACAGTGAGCAAAGCACAGGGAAGTGCCCTTCCTGCTCACCCAGACCCCCCCTCCACAGAGCCAGCCCTGCTGCACAAGCCTGGGCAGAGGAAGGGAGTTACCAAGAGCTGAAAGGGAAGAGGAAATGCAGGAAAAGGCCAGGGGAACAGCCAGAGAACAGCAGGATGACCACGGCAGCTCCAGCTTCCAGCATCCCAGCAGACCCAGGTGCTCAGCTGCCCATATGGAGCCTCGTGCAGCTCGAACAGGATTTATGCTCCATCCATATAAATTACATCTCTCTGCCAACAGTGTGATAAATGTACCCTACAAAGCTCCCTCAGGCCCCACTACCCTTTTCCCCCTGCCCTGCACCATCTCTGTTCTCAGCTACCTCGGGGCAGCTGGATTTGTGATTATCCACTCCAACACTCCATCAATCTCGGGCTCCCTTTTACACGTGTAGGAAGAGAAATCTTTGTGTAATGGCACTGCTGTAAAACACGGAGCCTGAAGTGCAGCCTCGCTCAGAAAGAGCTCACACGCAGCTACAGGGGCTGTGATGAGAGACCAAGGACCAAGGAGAGAGGAGAAATCCAACCCAGCCATCTGGGGCTGGATGACAAAACCCGTCAGGCGTGTTCGGGAGAGGGGAAATTCATCCGCAATTTGTGCCTCGGCAGCTGAGACCAGAGAGTGGCCTTTTAACTGGATTTTCCACCAATTCTCTATGATGCATTGTGAGGAGAGAGGCAGGCACAGGAGGGCCTTGGTTCAGCCCTGGAGGCAATTGTGGGGGAAAATGCAATTACATCTGGCTGCTGAACTTGCCCTTGCCTTCCCCCGGCTGTATCCGCTGCACTCCCGCCTGGGAAAACATGGATGCAAAAGAAAGGAATTGGAATAGATGGCCCTGCCATTGCTCTCGGTGACCCTGTGCCCGTGCTCCCTATTCCCTGGAAAAAATTTCATGCCATTCCAACCACGGAGTAATTGCAATCAGGGCAGATGGAGCTTGGCCCAGCCCTCACTGCCCACTGCACCTTTCCTCATCTCACACCATGGTGGACCCCAGAGACATTCAAAACCGGTTTCTCCACAGGCTGCACTGGATTTCCACCTTCCCATTCCTCACTTCTCCTCCACAGCCTGTCTGCTCTCAGCTGCAGTGTGTTCCCAGGCTCAAAAAAGGGATGAAGGAGGTGATCCCACACTCAGGTGCTCACCAGGGTGCGGAGGGATGAACATCATCTGGCCAGGGTGTCCTAAGTCCCCCACTGATGGAGGACAACACAAAGCAGAGGGGAGATGAATCCTGTATGACAATCCACCCAGCCAGGCTTCCTCCCACATAAGATAGGATCCACCTCAGGTCTAAATTCATCCCTGGGAGCTCACCACACCTGCAGCACACACTTTGTTGGGGCATGAAAATTCCCACTTCCTCTTTTCCCTCTTCATCACAACAGTTGTTGTGTTACTTCCCTCATAGTGGAGGTGAGTTAATTAATTCATGCATGTAGCATAAATTATCATTATCCCCTTCCCTAGTCCAGTTATACCAGATCCAGAGCATTCCCTTTTCTTGAAACACCAGGATCTGGACTGAAATAGGGACAAACTGGAACTAAGCTACATCTCAATAATTTATTTCTATTTCCATACTGATTTCTAAACAAAAGCAAAGTCCTCACACGTCTGGTGCTGTGTATTTTTATCAAACCATGACATGTGGTGATTTTCTTCAGGTCATAGATGAAGTGTCTCGTCCGCCTTTCTGGCACAGTGTCCCACTGGTGGTGGGATGTGAAACCAGATGGCCTGACCTCCACAGTTGTGTCTCACCCCAGAGATCAGACCCCTTCAAACCTCAAGCCATCATACTGAGGGATGAGGAGGAATTTGGATGTGGAGCCGGCCAAAGAGCCAATTTTGAGCCAGAGACCACACAGAGCCCTCCAAAATACCCCAACCTGCCAGCAGTGTCAAGTAGTCCATAAATTATCCTCGAAGCCCTCTGGTTTTAATCAGTCCCACTCCCTGATTACTCTTAGAACGTGACTCCAGGCCCCAACACGGAGTATTTACCTTGCATTAATTAGATTAGAAAAGCAGGGGGATTCAATACACCAACTAATCAAGTCAGGGGATCAATACAGCACATGGCAGAGCCTTACATTGTCCTCACTCTGCAAGATGACAATGAATTAGCTCTGGGAGGTGCCCAAAACAACACTTTGTGACTTAACAAAGGAGAAACATGAACTTGCATCTGCTTCCCCACTGAAAGAGAGATGGTTCCTGCAAGGCAGAACTGGTGAGGCTGAGTATGAAAACACAACTCCAGGTCTTTGGCCAATATGGAAGGATATCCTGGACTTCAGGAGGATTAATTATAGTCACCCAAGGTGCAAGATAACCCTGATACAGCAGGTCTAGGTCTTGCTGTCAGTGGGGATTCCCCATGGATGTTGGTGCTCTGTGGTTTAGCCATCAGGCCATGACAATACTGAGTTATATGATGGGTAGTGCAAAAAAATATATATATAAAGTAAAATATACAGGACTTAGCAGCAGCCATCAGTTGATGATGGAAGTGCAGACTGCTCTGTTTCAGGCAATGATGACTTACCCATGGAGGAATGGGCTTACTGAGCATTTCGGGTCATTGTTTATTATGTTACAGGGCTGAAGGGGGGAGGAAGTCCTGCCCTGAAAGACAGAAACACAGAGAAAGGTGACCCTGAGTTCACATCAGCATTAAGCTGGGGGTGAGAGTCTGCCTGGTGAAGCCCTGTGGGCTACTCAGGGCTTATAAGAACAGTCTGCAGAGCTGTTTCCAACCACAAGCCGTCCTCTGACAAGGATGTGTAGAGAGGAGCCCCTGAGATGAAAGCACAGATTTAATGTGAAAGACTGTCCAAGCAACCTTTTAACCTCCTGCTTTCCTCTCATCCCCTCCAGAGCTTCCCTCACTGTTAGAAAATAAGTTATTAAAAGAACACAAGTTGTTACTAAAGCAGTAGCTGCTGTCTTGCCTCTGATATTCCACATCATATTAAATCGTCCTGTTGGGCAGAAGATGCTGGTTCCTTATTTATGGCAATAATAAGCTGAGGATGAAGAGCCCTTGTGTTCCTGCCCATTTTCTTCACCAGCCCTTTATAATTAATCCAACATGACTTACTAACCCAGACCACCCATTTTCAGAGAATCATGAAATGGTTTGGGTGGGAAAGGACCTTCAGGATCATCTCATTCCACGCCACTTCCATGGGCAGGCGCAGCTTCCACCGAGGTGTGGAAGCCAATGCCTCTAAACCAGCTCAGAGATTATCCTTCAAAGGGAAATTCACGTGAGGGTGAAGACTCTGCCTCCATAAAAAGGGGAGATCTTTCCCCACACTCGGCCTCTGAAGAGATGTGGAATTTCTCCATAAGTGGCGCCTTAGCAAATTAACTAATTTTTTTCCCTCCCATTTTGAGCGTCTGTCTCAGGTAAATCCTGAACAAATGGCCCCCATTAAGGGAGTGTGACAGCCAGCTCCTCCACCCCTCAGGTTGGAGCCCCACGGTTGCTCACCCTGCAGGGTGGAGGTTCCCCCTTCTCCCGCTCGCCTGTCACGCGCAGAAGTCGTTGCAGCGTTTCTGCACATCGAGCTCCCACTCCAGTTAATTTTCTCTCTCCCCGTGCAGCCTGAAGCAGTTGGAGCCTGCACCGAGATGTAATGATCTCCTGTTTTTGTTCTTGTGAGTCAGCCTCTGCTCAGTACAAACCTCTGAGCTAATCCCAGCACGAACAGCTGTTTCTGGCAAAATGAGGGACAACAGGCAGACAAAGCTGCTCTGGGTGTTTGTTTCCTTCTTCTCCGGGAACTAAATCTTCCCAGTTAAAGTTCTTGAAGATGTCCATTAAGTTTATTGAGCTTGCAGGAGGGCTCAACTACAGCTCACTGTGTCGTGCTCAGCTGTTTAGATCAATGCAGCAAACATTTAACAACCTGGTGGGAGGGGAGAGGCGAGGAATAAGAGTGCAATTAAAGGACGGGTGGGGTTTTTTTTCCCCAAGAATTATCATTAGAAAGGAAATGCTCTGCAACTGGAAACATGGTGGATGTCAGAAAAGAAATTTCAGTAGTCACAGACACTCCAGGCTCTGAACCTGCTTGTGTTTAGCAGGGAGGAGAAGGAAGTGGGGACAGTTTCTGCAGTCCCAGGAGAGCTAGTATTCATTTGAGGAAGTCTGGGTGAGGTGTGAAGATCAGATCCAGTTTGGGACTCTTTTCTCCCACTGTTCTTAGGAGATGGGATGCCCTCTGTGCCCATCACACTCGAAATGTTGCTCATTGCAGCCCTAGATCCCTCATCCAACCTTGGCTGGTGGGCAAGGTTAGACAAGAGCCCCAACCTCTCCCAGAGCTCTGCCAGGCACGATTTCCTTGCCAAACAAAGACAAGAGCCTGCTTCCATTGGCTTCCATGCAAAAAACTTTTCAAAACAAAGGCTGGATTAGCATGATTTGGTGTGCCCAGGGATTCACAGGCATTGAGAAAGAAGGTGCTCCTTTACAAACACCATTTCCCTTTACTGTGTGGATCACATTAGTACACAGGGCTAAAGATGAGATGAAAACCCCAAAGCTGAGACCTTCATTAGTGTGCCTGATGAAAGACTTCTCCTGGTCTGTTCTTACCCTACAGCCTCGGGGAGGAGATGGTGAAGACGTGGTGATGTGCCCTGAATTCCCCAGCAAAAAGTGTGCCTGAGGCAGAAATCTCCAGTGCCTTGGTCCCCTCTGCTCTCTGCTCTTCCCTGTCAAATTCCCCAAAAAGCAGAAAAAACGTGGCCATGGAGATGAAAGGGATGATGAGGAACGTGCACTTGCCGGGGTCACTTCATGGTGTATCCTTCTAACTCACTCTGTTCTTACTTCATCTTTCCTTCCTGGGAGCAGCTGATTTATCTTTATTATCCTCCTCTGTTGTCACTGTCATTAAATTTTCTTGAGCCAAGAGACTCCACTGTGTGCTTTAGTAATTCGATCAGAAAGGAGGGGAAGCAGAGCTGAGGTAATAGGCAGCATGAGAGAGGTCAGGACAAGCAGCCCTGGCACATTAAGGGAAATACAGATCCAGGCTCCCTTGGCAATGGTAATCCCACAGAACGTGCCTGAGCAACGGGAAGCAACAATCTGGAGGGACAGCAACCCGGAGCCCTGCTCCCCTCTTTTTTGTTCCCCCGTAGCTGCAATCTCATCTCCCTAAGACCTGACCTTGCAGGGATGTCACACCCCAGGCTCCTTTCCCCTTTACCACTGCAAACCTGGAATTAGCAAGGGAAGAGCTCAGGCATTGCTTTTCCCAGCTCGCTCTTTTACATGAGTGAATTTGTGGGCTGTTTCATTTTAAGCATCAGACGTTAAATGAGCCCAGTGGCAAAGGAATCGTTTATCTCTGCTGTTTTATTTATATGGCAAGAATCCCCTGCTGAGAGAAGAATCCCACTGCTCTGTGCCCTTGTATTGGGCCTGGCTGGGATGGAGTTGATTTTCCCCATAGCCCTCACGGTGCTGTGTTGGCAGATGGAAAGGTGTTGGTGCCACAGCATCAGCTCTGTCTCACCAGCATTCCCCCCTCACCAGTAGGCTGGGGCAAGATCCTGGGAGGGGACACAGCCAGGACAGCTGTCCCAAACTGACAAAAGGCATATTCCAGACCACAGGGTGTCTGCTCAGCAATAAAAGCTAAGAAAAAGGAGAAAGAGGAGCAGTATTGTTAGTCCAGTGTTTGTCTTATGGAGGAACTGCCACACATACTACCTGGGAAGTGGCTGGACATCACCTGCTGATGGAAAGCAGAGAATGAATCTTTTGTTTTCCTTCACTTCTGCAAACAACCCTGGCTTTTGCTGTATTAAAATGCCTTTATGTTGACTCACAAGTTTATTTCCATCTTATTTTCTCCCCCTGTTCTGCTGAGAAGGGAAGTGACAGACCAGCTTGGTGGGCTCCTGGGGTCCAACCAAGGTCAACTCACCACAGCCCTGCTGCAGACATGTAGCAAAAAGACATCATGGTCCACACCTAAATGGACAAGAGTGGCAGAAAACTCAGGGAGAAAGGAACTCCAAGGCATTGGAAATTAAATTCATTGATCTCTTAGAGATCAGAATAACAAGGTCAGAAAACAGAAATTATTTACCTTGGAGGTTTGTAGCAAAGCCTTGTTTCTTAAAGTCCAGGACAGCATCCTGGTTTTTAATGCAGGTGGGATGGAGCTTGGAGCAACCTGGGATAGTGGAAGGTGTCCCTGCCCATGGCAGGGGGTTGGAATGAGATGATTTTTAAGGTCCCTTCCAACCCAAGCCATTCTATGACTCTGTTACAGGTAACCTTTGCTCCTCAACAGTTCCAGTAAGCCAGAAAGATAACCCCAAAAGTCACTTTTTTTGTTCTTCTAAGGCAGACCCTCAAGAAAGACACACAGATTAGTTCTTTTTTACTTTCCTTCCCTTCTGTTTTTTTGTTGGTCTTTTTTCTTTTCCTAGTGCCTTGTGGTTAGCCATATATTAACATACAGCACTCCCATCCCATATACTCACATGCATGTGCACAATAAACAAAACTGTAATGAGCTAATTATATAAAAACACAATCCCATATTATTATGGTCAGCTGCACAAAACCCACGCACGTTTACACATATGTACCTAACAAAGAGGACACAGTTCATTTAAAATGCCTTTTTAGGATGAAAAGAAAAGCTCTCCAGGAACTCTACTGACCATCAGTGACCAGCCTTTTTCTGAAGAGAGGTGTCATGGTTCCATTATTTATGCTGGATTATAAAGGGAGAACACACATACAAAAAAGTGGGTTGGATCTCTTTTTTAAACACATTCAACTAGATGATCTTTAAGGTCCTGTCCAACCTGAACCAATCTATAGCTCACAAAGCATGTACAGATAGAAAGAAATCTCTCTTTAATCCTATTTCTTGCCTTCACATGCACATGCTCTCACACTTGTGCATATACACACAGGGGCTTCGTGGATTCCTTGGAAAAAATATAGATATAATAAGAAACAATGATATCCAAGATCCCAAGTGCAGGCTTGGTTAGCTGAAGTCTACCATTCACCAGAGTAAACAGCAATTTCATTGGCATAAATTATTGATTAGTTTTTGAGGTTGGTGTTTTGGTTTTTGTTTTTTTTTCTTGAAGCTCATAAAGGCAACAATGAAAAATTGCTCGAGAATTTATTCATTCTGCATGCTGGGAAAAACATTGTGTGTCTGTATATACATGCAGACATAAAGCAGACCATGCTGAGATCTTATGTTGTTATGAACAGACTGCAAGTTTATGCACACCACAGAACCAAGCAGAATGCCACAAAAATTAAAGGGGCAGTGCAGAATTCCAGTATCTTGGTGGGCACATAAAAAGACAGAGGTACAGTTTGCTTTAGATAGTACAGATGGCTGTTCACTTTCTGCTTAACTGGGCTGGGGGTGATCTTTGCCAGATGATCACCTCTGTACCCTCAGGCACTGAGATCCTGTGCTAGACTTGGGCTTTGCCCTGGAGTGTGACAGCAAATGCAGATGTGTTGTGATAAGGGCTGTCCTGCAAGGTCCCTCTGTCCTCAGCTTCACTGAAGACCCCGAGATGCTCTTAATTTTTTACTGCAGCTTCCCTGTCTGGCCACAATCCCAAAGGCTCCCAGTGGTCCCACGCTGATTGGTAGCAACACCACCCTGGATGTGCCCAAATCTCCACCATTTTGAAGATATTTTTCAATTTTTACTGCTCTCTTGCAGCTCTTTGTTATTCCATGCCCAGCCTTTCCATTGTCCTTCTATCAAGACTTGACAGCACCTTTGAGGTTTCAGTTATGATGGTACATGGAGATAATCTGCATTTTCTTTTCCTTCAGTATTGTTCAGACTTGAAGCCCATCCTCCACTGTTTCTAAATCCTTAGCTCTTGATCTGGGGCTTTGTGCTAAGTTTACTTGATGCCTGGAAGTGTTCAAAAAATATGTGGATGTGGCACTTAGGGACGTGGTTTAGTGGTGGACTTTGCACTGCTGGGGGAACAGTTGGACTTGATGATCTTAGATGATCTTCTCCAGCTCTAATGATTCTGTGATTCAAAGAACAACTTTATAGATTGAAGCAGAACTCCAGGGTTTAACAGAACATCCTCCAACATCTAAGAATCGGTGGAGGTTCTCTTGTAGCACAGTCAGCTCCTTGGAAACTCTTTCTTATTATCAGACTTTTTTTTTTTTTA
Source organism: Lepidothrix coronata (assembly GCF_001604755.1). Taxonomy (NCBI): domain Eukaryota; kingdom Metazoa; phylum Chordata; class Aves; order Passeriformes; family Pipridae; genus Lepidothrix; species Lepidothrix coronata. Next base: position 6,967,273 of record NW_016690200.1, read on the forward strand.
TGGCTGTCCTGAAATTCAGCACAAAAACAGTCACTGGTTTTTTGGACGTATTACACTTGCATTTTCTGCTGTGACAACACAGGTGTATCTATGGTGGGGAGCACAAACCTGTCCCAGCTGCTGAATGTGTGCAGTCACACTGCCCAGAAGGTTGGAGGAGAATGTAAACAGCCCAGGAGATGAACTTTTGGAGCAGTGTCCTGATCTCTTCTGCAATCTCTCCATAAGAACCAAGCCAAGGAGCTTCCACACCTCGACTTATCCAGGGAGCCATTTCCACAAATTCACTGTGTCTCTGTGTGCTTGATGCACTCTATGAAATAACCCCACAGGTGTCCTTGAAGGACTTTGCTATGGATCACTGATTTTTTTTAATTTCTCTGGAGTTCTTTGTCAGCACTTTTGCCTCTGGGATCCCCAGACACGTTTTCTGCAGCAGTGATGTGGTTTGGTTTTTCGGAGGCTTGGAAAAGAGGCCTAAAACACCGTAGGCCAGCTTTAATTACTGGAGGATTAGCAGCAGTTATCCTGACACATTCCCTGATATCTGAGTCATGCTACTAATTCCAGGTAGGTCATCTCATAGTCTAGATCTCTGTCCCTGGAAGTGTGATGTCTCCTTTACAGAGTGGTTGGGAGCTCTGGTGTAGCCAGAACACAATAATGTGACAAGAAAATCCTGATGGCTGTAAGCAAAGTACAACATCAGTTTGTTAAAATGTCCAGTCAAAGCCTGAAGACTTAAAGCTGAAGATGTGATATAATTATGGGACTTCTTATTACCCATTTCTGGTCATTCTTGGGATAGGAGACCCTAAAATCATCACTGTTCACCCACAGAGAACAGAGCAACGACCCAGACAAGAGAGCTGAGGGCAGAGAGAAATGAAGGGCAGTGGGATCTGCTGCCCCTCTCACAGGGGATGGGAACTATCTGAGGATGCTCCTTGCTGGCAGAGCAGCCAGAGTTCCCATCATCTCTGCAAGGATCACAGGCACATCCTGAGAAAAAAGAGCATGGACAGTGGAAACAAGGCAAGATCCCTTAGCTGTGGTAAAAAGGAGACCTAAAGCAAGAATAATTGTTCACAGACATTGCAAATACCTCCCTAAAACGAGCTGCTTGGACTCCCTTTGTAAGCTACTGCTAAGGGTAGCTCATGTTATCCCAAGGTTGAATCTAAAGGAATTCAAGTGTATTTTACCCCGAAAGGGCCAATTTCTCTCTCCCAACAAGAGCAGCTGTCTGGGTGCTTTACCTGGATGCAGAAAAACACGGTACAGTAAGTTAAGATGAATATCACCACTGGTGCCTAAATGAGTCTGCTCTACCCAAGGTCATTAGCAGACAAGCCCCTCATTCCAGAAGGATGGATGCACTTCCAGGAAGCCACGGTGTCCATCTCCTCTGTCAGTACCAGCAGTGGTGGCTGCACTGCACTCAGCCACTATCCAGCCAGCTGTGGGAAGGACAAGCAAGAAGATCTTGGGTCTCCCATTTAAGGTGGTCTTTACATCAAGAGCTCTGGGGTCTGAACTCCATGGGCCTTTCTTCACAGGAGGTAAGGTGAGAACCAAAGGTGACCTTGGAAATTGGGTGGTCCATGGGAATTTCTCAGTGAATTTGTCCTTTGTGACATAATCTTCAATAGCCACTACTGCAGCCCATGAATTAGGGGACATTTTTTTAACACAATTGACTAATTTTAGAGGTTAGTTGATGATCTTAAATGTCTTTTCACATCGTGGGAGCCAAGGCATGCAGGGGGAACTGTGTTACCCAATTTGTCTTACCACCTGAGCGGCTCAGCAGGGAGACAGAAGGGTGGATGTCCCCAGCTTTCTCCCTCTGGGGTGGTTTGGGTGATGCCAGCTTTAGGCAGAAGGTTGAAAATGCTGCCTGCAGCCCTTTTGGCAGGGAATTCACAGCTGCTGGTCTGTTGTGCTCCCCTCTCACTGATAAAAGGTCTCCTTTTTCAGAGAGCTCAGAGATAAGTGCTTGAGGGATGCCCTTGGTGTGTTTGCAGCTTTGCCCCAGTAGTTTTATGGTTATTGGCTATTGCTCCAGCTTTCTCAAAGCAAGCCAGAATTAAAATAGCTTTCTATATTCCTTGAGTACCTTCCATCATCCCTTGGCAGCAGTCATCCCTTCACATCCTCTCAATGATGTTCCTGGCATCAGACACGGGGCCCCACCATTCCCAGCTCTCTGATGCACTTAATTAAAGCAGAATCACTCAATAACTCTGTTGTGCTTTCCTGGGCATCTGGTTGTTCACCTCTCGTGTGCACAGGCAATTAATTTTTAGGTTTTCCCTACAAAGGGACTGAAATAAGAATATTAATTCCAGCCCAGCAGGAGGGAAGAAGGATGTTCTGCTGGGGTGTGAGTCCACCTGCAGGGCTCTGCCCCGGGATGGGGAGCACACACGATGCCTCAAGGCCTCCCAGAGTGCTGAAAGTTGGAAGCCAGGGAAGGTTTGGGAGATAAAGCAGTTCTCCCTGCCTGCCCAATTCCATTAATTTTTGAGGATAAATTAATAACCATGTTCCTGCCTGGAAACCTCATCAAAATCAGTGGCCCTGGGTGCTGCATAAAAATAAATGCCAGAGCCTGCTGCAAGGAGCTGAAAGTGGCCTTTAGTGACTCGGGCAGGATCACACAGAGGCCATGGAGAAATCTCAGTGCCAGAACTCCTGATTCATGGGCTGGGGCATTTTCATTAGTTTATCCTCTCTCTCTCTCTCTCTCAACCTTAAAAAAAGAAATAAAATAAGGCAGTACAAAATCATCATTTTCCCCTGGCATTTCTTGAAGTGTCATTTGAGTGAGAGCAAACAATGCTTTGTGCTCCTCTGGGTAACTGATACAGACAAAAGTCCATAAGAAAAGGCAAATTGCAACTCTGATCGACTTAATGGGTATTAGAGGCACAAAATGCTTTCAGATGCACACAATTATTTCTTCTCTGCTAATTGAGGGGGTGAAAGCTTCTTTCTAGGAAATATGGTAATATGTATTGATCAGAAAAAAATAATCTTCTGTACCAAACCCTGTGCACGATGCAGGGTTAACTTTAATTAATGGAAAAGCTTTTTTATGAAATGATGCCACCACTCAAGGAGAGTATTCACTCTGACCTCCAGTTAAGTGGAGACACCTTTTAAATATGACACTGCTCACACAAGCATCACTCACTCTCTTTCTTGGCCAGATAAATATTGAACAGACCTTCTCCCAGATCTGCCCTGCTGGGGGGGTGGGTGGGCACTGCTGAGGTGGCCACCCCAAAAATCTCAATCCCAGGTATGGATGTCTTTCAGGCATCAACCAGTAGGACAAGATCAGCCCTGGAGAGTGAAGCTGTGGCTGCCACATCCCTGGAAGTGTTCAAGGCCAGGTTGGACGGGGCTTGGAGCAACCTGGGATAGTGGAAGTTGTCCCTGAATCACCCACAACAGTGGGGTGGAATGAGATGATCTTTGAGATCCCTTCCAGCCCAAACCATTCTGTGATTCTGTGAAAAAAATTAAAACAGCAACCAAGATGTACCCAGAAATCCTGTGCCTTTTGCTCCTGAAAACAGTTCCTTTGCATTTATTTTAAGTCCAGACTCCCACAGTTATCAGACATCCAAGCTGCCTTTGAAATTTAAGTCTTCCAACTCCTCTTGTGCACCTGGACTTATTTACTCACTGCTACAAGCACAAACAGAAATACAAATTGGCTCTTTTTCTTCACTTATTTCAAAATCTGCCCAGCTTGCCTTGCAAATGGAAGTATAATGGATTTCAACTTCAATCAGAAACAAGTTCTTTAATTGCTCAGTATATTAGTGCTACATTGTTTACAGCATTATTCTTTCTTAGGAGGCACAGCCAACTTACATTGAGTCCCAAATGGATGGTAAATTGGCAAAAATGAAACCTGCAGCAGTGATTTTGTTACCTGGAAGGCAATATATTTGCTTTTCCCCCACTGGAATTCTTCTGCATCTCAGATTTGTACAGGACAGATGCTAAATTGCCCAAGATGGCAGAATGACCATTCCACAGGGACAGAACAGAGCCCTTGCTGCAGAATTAACTGAGTAGCTCGAGTACAGCAAGGAAGTGGATACATGTGTCTTCTATTAATAATATATATGGCTACAATCCTACCTCAAATCTAACCTGGAGCTTCTTTTCCTAGTGGGACAGGCTAGACCCACTCAAGTCTGCTCAGGATGGAGTGACAAGATTATTCTGCAATGATCTCCAGTGGGAAGAGGAGTGTTTGTCACACAAAACTGCTGATGGCTTTGCATTTGTTGCAATATTTCTGCTGTCTTCAGCACTGGTGGTGCCTCAACACCTAAATTTTGGCTGTACAAATTCCTCAGAAAGCTAAATGGAAAAGGACTGCTCTGAGCTGGAAGTGATTACACCAGGAACAGCTCCTGATGCTGAGCTGAGGGGAGGGCACCCAGCAGAGAGTCTCATTAAGGCAGGGAAGAGTAGACAACACATAACAACCCTCCAAAGGGAGCACTCCCTTCTCCTCCCATGTTTTTATCTTGCTTCTGATGCTCTGCAACGAGTTTGGGAGAGAGTCCAATGGAAATTCGAAGAAAAGCAACATTATCCACTGAAACATCAGACAAGTATCGACTGCTCCACTAAAGGCTCACTCAGATGCCCTCAGAGAGTCAATATTTGGTGGGAAGCATTAAAATTTCACAGGCCCTTGGCCAAGGTGACTTTCTTCAAGTGGGACTGACCTCTCTCACAGTAAACCTGCCAGGTGTGGGCAGAGGTGGCCCAGCTTCCACCAGCCCCTGGTCTGCCCCTGATTGACAGCAAGGCCACATTCCACTGTCTTTTGCTCTGCTGGAGATGAAAATCCTCCTGCCTGGGGGAGGTGTTTAGGTAAGAAGTCCAAGGCCCCAATAAATCCACTGGAAAGGCAGAAAAGAAAGGGCAAGTCTGGGCGCTTCATGAATAGAGCTGACAGGTCAGGCAGATTGGTAGGCAGATTTTTGGCATTTTAGCCCATGAAAAGCTCTGTAAAGACTGGACTCATTTCCAGCTGCAGGGAAAGGGAGATTTCATGCTCTGCAGGAATTATCAGCCCCCGAAAGCTCTCAGAAGCTGGTGGCTGCACTTCTTGTGCATTATATTCCATTATGCAGATGCCTTAAAGTGAATGTAAATCACATCGAGAGTAATTGTAAAGGGCTTTTGGTTGTGAGGAGAAAAGTGCTTTGAGATGGCTTCTGACTGCCCAACAGCCATGTGTCTTTGCCCTCTTCCCCTCTCCCTCCTCACCCTGCCTCCACTCATCCAAGTCCTGATGTCCTGAGCTCTGCAGACAAGGCCAGCAGGGCTCCCCGGGTTAATTAAATCAGTGTGGTTTGCTGTCTGGAGCTCAAGTGACAAATGCATTTCCAACCTTGCCCCTTCTGAGGGAAGGGTGGTTTGTGGAGCGTGACGGTGGCTCAGGGCTCCCGGAGCCTGAGCTCTCACGAGGTGGAGGCACCACAGCCCAGTAATTTGGCTTCCCAGAAATTCTCCAGCGCTGTGTCAGTGCAGAAGCACATTTTCACTCTGCTGCAAGGCTCCCCCCTTGCCTGCTCCCCTTCCTGGGCTGTCAAGGGGGAATAAGATGTCAGGGGACTTGATTGGGAAAGACTGAAAGGGACAGCTCCCCTCCTCCCCACTCAGGCTGTGAATGGGAGGCTAATTTTATTAGCCCAGCCACTCCATTATCCAAATAGGCCCTCTCCAGCCTCCCATTTGCAGATGCATTAGTGTAATGGTGCTGTGCTCTGCCAAACACATGCGGCCTCCCATCCCAGTTGTGCTTCCCTGGCAGATAAGGTGATCCTCCTGGCTTTGGATGTAGAGATGGATAAAAGTGCCAGGTAATGTCTGTGTGACATGGCTTTCCTCTTGCCCTGTGACTTGGGGTGAACATTAGGGCAAGTCTCCATATGTGCAGGAGGTCCAGGTGCTCTGTATGTCCCATATATGATAAACTTGTGCCTCATCTTTCCAGTCACCTCCACCACCTCACAACAAACCTGTTGCATGATGGGGGAAAGATGCAATGGAGCTCCTGCTGCTGGAGAACCTCATTCACCCACAACCTGCTCCCAAAAGTGAGCTTAGTTAGTTAGGAAAATGCTCTAGCCTTTCATAAAGTCTTTTAAGAAATCGCTAAAAATCTATAAATATTCTATATTTATACATCAGAGAATCATAGAATTGCCTGGGCAGGAAGGGACCTGACTGATCATTTTATTCCAACTCCCTTCCATGGGCAAGGACTCCTTCCACTAGACCAGATTACTTCAAGCCTAGTCCAACCTGGCCTTGGACACTTCCAGGGATCCAGGGGCAGCCACAGCTTCTCTGGGCAACCTGTGCCAGGGCCTCCCCACCCTCACAGGGAAGAATTTATTCCTAATATCCAATCTAAACCTTCTCTCTTTCAGTTTGAAGCCATTCACCTTGTCCTGTCACTCCATGCTCTTGTAAATATTTATATCATATGTATATATAATAATAAATAAATAACTACATCACGTCTGTGTTGCACATGACTATTTTCATGGCCAACAGGAGAAAGAGCAGCATCTCAGTCTGAAAGCAAATCACAGAGCCAAAACAAACTTTTTTTTTCCCCCACAGGTGGACCACTAAATTCAGGATGACCTGTCATTTGGCAAAATTAAAAAAAAAAAAAAAAAAGTTAATATTTTGGAGAAGGAGAATGGCAGAAAGTAAATAATAAATGCAAGCAAAAGAAGAATGGAATTGTCCCACTGAAAGGCACAGGATATTTCCAGGGACCTGAAAATTTCATCCACCCAGTAAAGATTCTTTGTCTATTTTTCTAGGACCCTGGAGCAAAACTGTCAATGCTTAAACCTACAAATAGTCCCTCTGCTTTAAGAAAAAAATTACTCCAAGCTGCAGTTCTTTATCATGTGTGAATCCTCCTTCCTTTTAAACGGTGTGTGAGGAAGCAAAGGCACAAACCCATCAAATACAAATATTTCAGTATTTAAAAGGTCGTTTTGCACCACAACCATTGCTGCTGTTCCTCTAAGTAGAAAGAATAATGCCCCAAAAGTGTGTGAGCACTGAAGAAAGGGGCAAATTGTTGATGGTGCAAACTTTGTGCCACAATCAGTAGTGGATGAATTGGCTGTCAGCTCAAAAAGTAAGTAGAAAAGAGAAAGGGAGTGTTTGCTGGGCTGGTGTGGGAGCAGGGAGAGCCCACAATATTTGCCACAAGCACTTTTATCTGGTTAGCTATGAAAATTAATGAAAATAAATCATCAGGAAGGCAATAAATGGGTCTGCAGCAAACCCTCACCAAGGAGTGCTGAGACACTGTTTACACATCTAATGTTTGTTTTGAGACTCTGCAATCTCCCCAGGATGCTTCAGTGCATATGGTGTTGCCACTGTATTGCTTTTCCCTTTTTTAATTTATTGATCCAGGATATGAAAGTGTTCCTGGAGCCCTGAGCTGGTTTCTGGTTTTCTCCTCCCTTGGCTGGGAGGAGGTGGTGAACCTCAAGAAAACCTCGAAGAGCTTGGATGCACAGAGGTGAGTGAAATTCTGGTACCTGAGGAGCAGCAGGAGACACCAGAGGGCTGAGGAACCCAGGGACACCCCCCAGTGACACATTGATTTCCACTGCATTAGCAAATGGAGGGTTCTCATGGTGTGACAGATGCAACAGGTTATCTTCCCCTAAGGCTGTATCCATGTTATCAAATAAAACACCCCAATGACCCTTCTAAACCCTTCTGGCAAATGGCAGTGTCTACATCCCTAAATTTTATTTTCTTCCCTATGGTTGATGGTTGATACATCCCCCTCAAGCTCCCCCAGTGGGCTCTTCAGCTTTCCCCAAACATGACCCTACTCTTCTCTGCTACCCCTGTTTGTAAGAAGATGTCAGCTCTTAATCAATATTTCAAACATTTAATTAACACTACAAGCAAAAAGATCATCTTTTTCCTTCTCTACCATGAGCAGGGACAACTTCCACTATCCCAGGTTGTTCCAAGCCCTCATCCAACCTGGCCTTGGACAATTCCAGGGATCCAGGGGCAGCGCCACAGCTTCTCTGGGCAACCTGTGCCAGGGCCTCCCCACCCTCACAGCCAAGAAGTTCTTCCTAATATCTAACCTAAATCTCTCCTCTTTTAGTTTAAAAACCTCCCCTTGTCCTACCTGTCCACGTAAATAGTCATTTTCCCTCTTTTTTATGAGCCCCCTTTAAGTGCTGGAAGACCAAAATGAGCAGTACAGAGACTTTGAACCCACCCACACAAAAACCACAGCACTGTGCTTGTACCAGTCTGTAAAGCTGGGCCTGCACTGATAATTTGATGGGCAGGTTTACACATTATTTGGTTCCTTTAGTCTGCAGATGGAGCAGCTGCAGCCAAACTGCCTCTCAGAAACAGCCACTGGCCATGGTCATCCCTGAACCATGTCCAGACTGTCTGGGAGACATTCCCAGACCATTCCCGGCCCCATGTCACAGGGTATTGTGCTCTAGGGTGTGCACACATGTGGTCCTGAGGTCCTGCCATGAACCAGGGCAGAAAAATGGACAGTTTTAATGACAAACACAAAAATTAATTTAAAATGTTTGATTTTTCAACTGTCATCAATTTAGGAGCACAAATGCAAAGCCTGGGAAGGGATATCACAGATCTGTGTTGACAAGGGAGATAAGATATTATCAAACCTGAAATAAATGATATTCTCTCAAACAGGGCCTTCTTTGGTGAGGCACAAACTGCTGGATTTCCAGATGAGGATCACAGAAGGTGTTTTTTTTTCCTCTTTGCAAGCAGAGGGTTAAGATGGACTGTGCAGAGATTAGGTGGATTTTCCCAGAGGTGTGAGCTCAACCTTGGGAAAGTGCTGAGTACAGGGATCAGTAATTAGTGATGGATAGCTATTCACCGGGGCCATTAGCTGGAAAGAAAAGCAAACCTGCAGCATTCTCAGCTGGAAAGAAAAGCAAACCTACAAGAGGCTCCACATTCCTTCCCTGCATTTCCCTGCCTCCTGACAGCATCCTGAGGACCCCCTCGCAGCAGAGCCCTCACCGAGGCTTCGTGTCTCACCGGGGACTGGCATTTCCAATCAATTAGACATGTCACCGCTGAATTTCTCTGCTAATTACTCGAGTTTATTATGTCTAAAGCCAGGTTAAATGCAGAATTCCCGGGGTCAAACGGGGTCACCCGGGCAATCAGTTCCACATTTTCCATAGCAAAAGAGATCCCCGCAATCAGTCACTGCCAAGTGGCTCCTAATGACCAACCTGCCAGTTAATGGCCTGAGGTGAAAGTCTCAGGGATAGATAATGCTCTTGGAGAGAGAGAGAGGAATCCCCTTAGTGTCCAGGAGTGGCTTGGGCTTATTCCCTATGAATTTGGACCCTTTTTTGGGATAGTAAGAAAGCTGAGATCTACAGGCACAGGCCACACTGCAGCGTTTGGTTTCACTGCCAGAAAGTGTTCCCTTTTTTATTGCATTTAACCACTAAATGAAATAAAACAAGGACATGGGAACAAAGGATGCTTTGTCCTGGTGGAGGCCGAGGCAGTGCAAACGTCTGCCTGTCTCCTCCGTGCCAGTGCTCCGTGAATCCAGCATTAATTACGTGGATCACCCTGGAGTTCCTACTCCATCAAAACGCATTCCTGATGGGATGCTTGGGGGAAACACGTGGGTTACCTTCGCTCTTTGGGGCAGAAACTACTGACACGTGAAGTCAAAAGTGCTCGGAAGGTTCCTTCCAGAGAAAGCTTCCCGAATTATGTCATGAGAGCAGGGATCTTGTACAAACACTGTCTTTCATCCTGGAGAAATCCAAAGGGCTTTACAAGTTATAAATACATCACAAAGGCATCCATGGATCCAGACTCTCAGGAGAGCAGGTATTTGGGTAGGAGTTCAGGACTGGAGGACAAGAAATGAATTCATCAGGTGAACTAAAGGAGAGGATTTCTAGGGAGTCAGAATTATGTGAGAAGTGCTGGGATTGGGATGAGAACTAAGAGTTTAAGGATCATTACTTCAAAAAAAATCCCGATTTTAACATGACCTTTATTCAGGCAATGACATGGGGGACATTTGGCAGAGGAATTGTCATGTCCATGTGCAACATCCACTGAAGGGGCACCGATTTATCCACACAACTTGGTGCATGGATTTTTCTGTCCCCTCAAATCTTCCCAACCAACCAAACACAAGTTGCTGAGCAGGCCAAGGCTTACACTACCAAAAAAATACAGATATACCCTATACAACACAGTATTGACCAAGTGCTCAGCTTGCTGGTTCAAAATATCTTTCTAAAGGACAAAAAAAAACCAAAAAACACAAAAAAAAACAACAAAGCAAGACAGACTAATTTAGGTCTCAAGGATTCTCACTACTTCTTCATCCAGTTAGGAAATGAAACAAGAAAATAATTTTCAGGGTAGCTGAGTACAGTTGTCTCCAATCACAAACTGGAAAATCACAAAGACTGGAAATAAAACCCCAAACCTTGGAAAAAAAAATAACATCACAGTATGACTTTAAAGTTATTTTTTTAATAGAAAAGAACATAAAAGCCAGTTTGCCTTTCAAAGGCAGGTTCTGGAATGGATTTCATTTTCCTGTTCCTACTGCACACATCTATGATGATAATGACTATATCAAGTAATATAAACTGATGAAAGATATTTAGCAGGGGCCTTAAAGCAAGAAAGACTCGAAGCCATGAGTGCAGAAGACACAGCAAACTCTGGAGCACAGTTTTCCCTGAGTCTGACAATGAAATTCCTATTAATCCCCACTAACATGGAGTGTGCTTAGGAGTTCTGAGGCATCACATGAAAAACAGAATATGCATTAGAAAATGATAACTCTGTGCACTTGTGGTGCAAGGGAAAAGCCCCAGGAGAGTAAATACTTGCTTCAAAGACAGTAATAAGGCACATGAGCCTGTAATGGAAACAACTTTTGAAGCATGTTTAAAATGCAGTAATTAAGGGAACAGTCCCAGACAGCCGCCGGGCACCGATCCGGGAAAGCACTCAAGGATGTGTCCAATTTAAGAGCTTAAACCCAAGAGGTGTGGAAGTGCCTGTGCCCCTGAGCCACGGGCACTGCCTTGCCCAGATCCTCCCTCTCAGGCTGGGCTGGTGTGGAATAACCAAAGCCAGGGGATGATTAACAAGCTGTGCTTTCCAGTGACCTGCAAAGGAGAGATCTGTGCGAGGCAGCCAGAGGAGGAGACCTGGCTGTCAGGGAGATTGGAGGAGACAGATGTTTAATGGAGTCCAGGATTACAGATCTGCCAGGCTTCACATGTAATCACCAGCTTCTTAGGCTTCCTCTTTCTTCTCCCCTTCTTCTGGGTCTGTTACAGGGTCAGGGGCTGGGGGAAGGGAGGGTGGAGATTTTCAGATTTCCAGTTAAATTCCTTGAGCTGCCCTTAATACTCTGACCTGTTCCTAGCTGAAACCACAACCTACCAGCCTGGCAGGACTCAGAGAGACGAAGGTGGATATTTTTTTTTGTTGTTTTTGTTTAAAACATGAGAGGGATGCATTTAACTCCAGATCCTTTTCCCTGAACAGCTCTGTAGCTCTACTGAGCAGCCTGTGTGTGACTCCATGGAGGAACAGCACCACAATCAATAGTGCCAGGTGACCTGCACTCCACGTGTCAGGCAGCTCTGTGCCCCAGGGGACACGTCTGCATGGCTTCCCACCTGTCACCCGCTCCTGAGGATCGATACTCCCTGCCATTCTCACCCTGGGAATGACTCTGCAAATGCTTTTTGCATTTATGGCCGTTGCTCACTCCTTCCTCCAGCCTTACTTTTTGTCCTCTGTGTAAGGCAGGGGGTAGCTGTGGGCAGAGCCCCATGAATTGGAGAACCAAATATTCCCAGTTAAAAAACATAGTACAGGAGGACGGAGACCTGGTTAAACTGAATGATCCACCTCATTCCTCATGTCTTGACTCCAGGCATTCCCTTACAATTGTGTCCCTAACATGGATACTTAAAGGCAAGGAGTCCCATGGATGAATTAAACCATCCTCTGCAGAGCACAGCACCTTGGAAAGCCTCTGTGCACCCTCCAGCTCCTGTGCTGCTGCTTTGAGCAGCCTGTGGAGGAACCATGCTGGCATGGGGATGGCTTTTTTGGCAAGCCAAGAGATGAATGCTGACATTAGTTCAAGCTGAAGTTCAAGCCAAATGCAGATCCACAGATGGCACTGTGAAAGCTGTAGTTCTCCCCTCAAATATTGAACGTGTAGAAGAGGGCACAGCTGCAGAGTTCAGGCACAAACACACCACCACCATGCCTGAACACAGGTCTTGTAGGGTGAAAGGCTGGATCAGGCACTAAATTGAGTTAATGCACCCATGTGGACATAAGTGCACCCCAAATCCTGGCCCAGGGGTGATCTGGACACTCTGATCTGTCAGTATTCCTCTGTATAGGATGAAGAAAGTTTTAACTCATCTACAGGGGGGCTACAAAGAGGACAATTATTGTCACAAGAAGCATTTCCCTCTCTGATACCCAGCAAAGCTCAGGCTGGATTTCTGATGGCAACTGAGAAAAAGTCCCTCTGAGCTTTGGGATCCAACAAAGCCTTGCAGCTCTCATCAGGGCAGGCACACCAGCCTCAGGTGTCAGGAGGAGACCTGAGTTTCCAATAGTCACTGGCAGGTGTTACAAAGAGTTCCAGAAGAGGTCCTGACCTTGGAAATATCTTCTGTACTTACAGGACACGTGGAGCTGCAGTGGTTTGCACACAGCTGATGTCATAGAATCATAAATTCCTAGAACATCCTGAGTTGGAAGGGACCCACAAGGGTCATCAAGTCCAACTCCTGGCCCTGCACAGGACACCCCAACAATCCCACCATGTGTCTGACAGTGCAAGGACTCTATGAGGAAATGAGACCGAGTCTCCCAAATCCTGGACCATCTCTCAACTCCAAACCTTTCCTCCTTTCCAGTGCACTAAGCATAGTACTGGTTTTAGGGCAAAGTGGGGCACTTGAATACAGCATCAACTGGCTCATGAAAGTGTTTCCAAAGCATAAAAAGGGCCTTAATTCAAGTGTGAAAAGGGACAGCCCTAATTCAAGGCTGAGGGGACAGTGGGAGATGAAATTCCAGATGCCCATGCATCTCATGGGATGGACACAGCCCCCGGTGGAATTTCTTCCCTTGCCATGAATGGCTCATTTGGGACACCTCCAAGACCTTGAATCAGTTCCTCACCTACTCATCTCAGCTTTTGGAGTTATTTTTATCCCTGCTGGAACACACAACCAACCCAGACAGAGGTTAAGGGACTCCCTACTCCATGAATTATCCCACCCCTGCTTACTCCTAAATACCCCCGTGCCAAACGAGTCAAAATCAAGCCAAATGGTGACTTTTTTTTTTTTTTTGCAATAATATGCCTTTTGCTGATAAAGAATTTTTTCAAAAGAGTCGGCAGCTCAATGTGCTGCAGTTTTTGCCAGTGGGCCAAGCCACTTTTATCATTCTTGGCTGAGAAACACAGGCACTCACACAGTGTCTTTTCCATCCTGAGCTGAGCATCCATGCGGGATTTTCCATCCATGCAGTCATTTCTCAGAGGGCGTCTGACCTTATTTAACAGGCCCTTAATTAGGTGAAAGCAAATGCAAGGGAGAGCTGAGTTCAGCCTCTGATATCACTGAGGGTAATGAGGGGTGTTTCAGGAGCAGGAAAGAACAATCAAAGAGAACAAAAAGTTGCCTTTGCTGCCAACTGGGATTACACTCATTGGCTTGATAGGGATTGACTGAACTCGAGGAACTGCTCTTCCCTATCTGTTTTGTGCAGGATTGCTCAAGGGCGGGACAGCTGGCAGGGAAATGGGTGCTTTGGAGCCCTCTTCTTTTGGGGATTTAGAGGGTGATGAATGGGATGCATCTTTACAAGACGGTGTGAACTTCAACCCATGATTTGGGCTTCTTAGAAGCTCTGATGGCCCTGATCTGATGGCCCCTAGGATGTCAGTCTGGTTTAGGAACAGCCAATTATAGAATCATAGAAGGGTTTGGGTTAGAAGGGACCTTAAAGACCATTTATTTCCACCCCCTGCCATGGGCAGGGACACCTTCCACTAGAACAGGTAGCTCCAAGCCCTGTCCAAGCTGGCTTTGAACATTTCCAGGGATGGAGCATCCCCAACTTCTCTGGGCACCATTTTCTGGTGCCTCACATCCTCTAAGTAAATAATTTCTTCCTAACTTCCTAACAGTTATTCCAAGGAAGAGATGATGCTGCCAATACCCTTCCAGAAGTTGGTTAGTGAGGTCCTGCAGAAGACCTGATTACTCCAAAGAGTGGGTGTGCACAGTGGTCATCAATACACACAGTAACCCCTCTACAAGTTGAGATTCAATACTTCAAGACCAGAGCTGAATTACAGAAATTACAGGGATCTGCAACAACAGCAGCAAAATTTACAGTTTCTGGGTGTCTCTGCAGATTTTAAATCCCCAGGTCAAAAAGTCACACCTATTAGACAATCTCAATTTCCATTTCCAAACAAGATAATTTCTGTCTTTCCTGGTTCTGGCCCAGTGATGAAAACCATGGTCTGCACACAACCTGATGGCTCCCAAACAAACGAATGCAAATTAAAAGGAAAAAAAAACCCTCTTGAGTTATTTTGAAAACTTGTGATCTTGAGCCAGTGTTTCTGGGGACAGCCTCAAATTGACAATCCCCTGGAAACAGCCGTTCCAAACCTAGGAGTTAATGCTACTTGATATCATGTGCAAAGACCACATTTGGAGAAATTAAGCTGTGATTAAACAAAGTTATTAACGATTGCGTTAACTAATTGATAGGATAATGTAAGCAGCAGACAAGATTTCAATCAGTGGTCATGAAATCAGAAGTAAACTGGCCAGTCCCCACCTCTTCTTTGGCAGCTAATTTGCACACAATAATTCTGTTGCTGGTGGTGACTCAGCGGCAAAGGGAAGAAGAATAAATCTCAGGAGACAAATAGGTAGAAGCCTTCTCCATTTTAATGAGAAACACACACTGAAAGGCCAAAAAGAGCCTGTCAACATGATTTGCAGCACTGTTACTTAATTTTTACCAAATGTGCTTCCTGCCACGCTTTAGTAGAAGTACATATTTATTTGATATTTCACTGGCAAAGTTTAAAAGAGCCTCCAAAATACCCATCTGCTTCTGCTACGCATGACCCTACCAGTCTCACCTCAGACACACTGGAATGGTTTTAGGGAATGATAGCACTGCACAGATGTGATTTATTCCCAGACTGGGGATGGCTTTCTGCTAATTTTCAGGGAAGAAGCACAACTTTCCTCTGGAGCAAGCATGAAGCCGACTCACCTACGTGGAGCAAACCTGCAAATCTCCTCCCTTGAGTCAAACACAGAAGGTTTGGGGTTGGAAGGGACCTTAAAGATCATCCAGTTCCAACCCCCTGCCATGGGCAGGGACACCTTCCACTAGACCAGGTTGCTCCAAGCCCCCTCCAACCTGGCCTTGGACACTTCCAGGTTGCTCATAAGTAACATAAGGTTAGTCAGAAACTGGTTGCAGAACAGTCTTCCCTAGGCACCAGTAAAACAAAAGTAAGAGGAAGCTCAAAGCCTTGGGATTTAAATAATATGAAGTTGGGGCCTCTTGCCATTTGCCTTCTGTGTTTTGAGCCTTTAAGTTCACCTTCTCCGGTTCTTCCCTTTGAACCCTCTGTATCAAAGGGAAGAGCTGGGATTCCTTTGTCTTGGAGTTGCTTCCAGGTTCCGCATCAGCTTTGCAAAACACACCCAGCACTGGGAGAGACTCAGGAGTCCAACATGCTGAAACAGTTATTTAGGGGGTGATGGAGGTGACCTTCCAAGGGCTAATCCAAAGCCACACAAGGAAAATGAGCATCCTGCACCTCCTGGCATGGAGAGCTCTGTGTGTGTGTCAATGCTTGAGTGTGAAGGAAGCAGAGAGGCACGGCCAGACAGCAGTGTGGGGAATGCTGGGAGAGGAGAGAGCAAAGGAACAGGGATACCAGGAGTGGAGGAGCAAGTGCAAGCCTGCAAATGAGAGGACAGGGCCATAAGGAGGGATGGGATCAGACAGAGAGACAGGGGGGGTGGGAAAAGGGTGGAAGAATTATCTCAATCCCTGCAGAGAGTTCTAGAGAGCTTGTAGGCTTGGGCTTCTCAATTGGGAAGAGAAAGAAATTCAAAGATTAGAGGAGGAAGAGGGAGCCCAGGAGTCTGTGCATGTGTGATGGGGAGGGAGATGCAGAGACACTGCAGCAGAGACCCTCCTGTTCCTCCAGCAGCACTTGCCATCTGTTCCTCATCCCCTTAGATCAACCTGTGAGGCAGAGGGTTCCTCGGGGTCTGCACATCAGAAACAAAAAAAGGAAAAAGAAACAGTCCAAGCCTCCAGTGATGTAAAAAATCTGGAGGGGAGCTGTTTACAAGGCCATGGAGTGACAGGACAAGGGGGAATGGCTTCAAACTGAAAGAGAGAAGGTTTAGATTGGATATTAAGAAGAAATTCTTCCCTGTGAGGGTGAGGAGGCCCTGGCACAGGTTTCCTGGAGAAGCTGTGGCTGCCCCATCCCTGGAAGTGTTCAAGGCCAGGCTGGATGGAGCAACCTGGTCTAGTGACTTTTACCTCTCTCAGAGCCTTTGTGAAGGCTGGAGCTAAGTGGATGATCTCCTGATAAATCAAGACAGATCCCATGTGTGCTCCAACCTTTCCCTGCTCCGTCAACAGGGACTTGAAACACACATTCACACCTAAAACACACACATGGCCACATCTCTGTGAAATCATGGGACCTCTGTCTCTGGGTTTCAGTGACAAATCCTCCCTCTTTGAATCACTCTTTCTATAAAAAATGTACTTCTATATAATGGAGCCCCTGTGATGGTGAAAAGCTGTTGCATCCTGCTCCCAAGAGCACTTCATGGCTGATAGTAGGCAAGAGCTGCTTGTCACCCCTTGGTGTTCAGAGGAGCTGCAAGGGAGAACTTGTTTCAGCCACAGACCACAAGGCTGAGCTCGGTTCGCTGTTCCCTTTGCAGCCCAGGGAGTTCAGCTCCCAGTGAAAACACCCATGTGCAACCCAAGGACCCCCAAGTGCACTGAGGAAAGTGCTCCCATGCAGAAGTTGACCTTAAAAAAGGTCAGGGGATATATATATATATATATATATATATATATGTTTTTGTCAACACAAGAAAGCTGCTTCTTGTAGTCTGATTTATAGTGACAGCTCTTTGAAGGTGTTTTGGGTTAAAGGTGCCTTGCTGGGACTGCCAGAGCCATGATAAGACTGGGATAAGCTGGAGAAATTGGCTTTATCACTGGGGCTTCTATTCTTGTTGAGGACTGGTGAGTGATGGAGCCAAGACTGGCAAAAACATAGAGTTTGAAGCATAAATCCTATGAAAGCAGCTGTTTAGCCTGGAGAAAAAGAGGCTCAAGGGCACCTTACTGCTCTTTACAACTACCTGAAAGGAAGTTGTCGTGTGGTGGAGGTCGGTCTCTCCTGTCAGACAACCAGTCACAGGACAAGAGGGAATGGCCTCAAGTTGCACCAGGGGAGGTTCAGGATGGATAGTGGGAAAAATTTCTTCATTGAAAGAGTGGCCAGATGTTATAACAAACTTCCCAGGGAGGTGGTGGAGTCACCATCCCTGGAAGTGTTCAAAAAGCGAGTGGATGTGGCACTTCCCAATATGGTTTAATGGGCATGGTGGTATTCGGTCAAAGGTTGGACTTATGGTCCTGGGGGTCTTTCCCAACCTTAATGATCCCATGATTCTATGAAAACAGCTTTTAATGGAGCAAATATACAGGCAACAGAACCACTCTTATCTCTGGGACGCAGACAGGGTTGAGCCCAGCAGACAGAGGCAGGAGAAACCTCCTCCTTCCCCAGGGATGGGACGAGTCCTGGCGCCTGTCTATCTTTAAAAAGGTCAGGTCAAGCCATCACCCTCCTGTCCTTCATCTCCAAGGGCCTCACAATAGCACTGTGGGCAGTGAAAACCTCTGATAAGTCAGATCTTCATCCAGTTATGAAAAGATCTGTATGACATGGCTTGTAGGGTGGATGGGATATTTGCTCCCCGAGGCCAAGCTGTTCCTAATCCTGACTCCAGCACAACCCCTGCACCCACTCTCAGCCACCAAGGCTCTACAAATGCTAATTCATTCAAGCACTTGAAATGTGTTGTATCATGAGCACACAGGCAGTGACTGCACTGCTGTGGTGGCAGCTCTGTCACTCACATCACTTGCTACGCCTCAGATAAAATCAGACTTGGGCAAAGGCTTCTGTAGCATTGAGTGTTTCACAAAATGGGATCAGGTTTTAAATAACAACAGTCCCTGCCCTTTTCACTAACCTCTCTCACAGAGACACCCATGAGCTTCCAAGAAGGGTGGGAGGAGATGATTGAATAAATCACACAGGGACTCAGGGCTCCTGAGTTCTCTACAGGGCTCCATCAACAATCTGGGGCCCCATAAAAACCTACCTAAGCTTGTGCTTTAGCCAATCACAAAATGAACCCACTCCTGTTTAAGGGTCAGGGATGTGTAGGTAGTCACCATGTCAGCAAGAATATGTTCATAGAACTTTCTGGAGAAAAATCAAATTGCTCCTCTCGTTCCAGATTTCATGTTTTAAGGAAGTGAGGCATTGAACATTGCTGTCCCACTGGCCTTTCCTACAGAGATTTGAGACGGTTCCTGGGCCCAACCAGCCCAAGGGAGCCAAACATCTTGTCTCTGTAAATCTGAAGGGCCATACAAAGCCAGGGGTGGTATCTGAGGTGACCTGGCGCCAAATGGACCTGCACAAAAAGGACACTGAGCAAATCTGAAATCAGTGGATTGGTTATTGCCATATCAACATGCTCAAGGGCTGTGACCCCCAAGGAATTCCATTCTATGCAGAAGAAGAAGACAGAGGGCCCACACAGTAAAAGGACATGAAAAAGGAACGGTGTCATGACCGAAGCCTCACAGGACCTCAAGCATCACCTGCCTCCAGCTTCCCACCCCATCCCAGCAGGTGACTGGGACTGTTTTCACTTCAGCACTGGAGGTGACATCCAGTTCTTGCCCAGAATGGAGCAGATTGGAAAGCAACCCCAGACCTATCATCACGTCCTGTTCTCCTGAGTTATGACATCTCACAGCCTCTTTAATGAGGGTGAACGTACAGAGTTGCTCCCCACCCCTCACCAAATTTTAGGTATAAATATCCACAGCAGAGAGAAATGGTCAGAGATATCACAGAGGCACAAAACACTTCAAATGAAATGGTTCAAGCAGAAGAAATGACACTCATAGGTTGGCAAATATAACCTCCCTACTGTGTATGAGGAGAAGCACTACCAGCCTGTCACATCTGAGCCCTTGGATCACAGCAACCCTCTTGAACACCTCCCTCCAAAATATCTCATATATCTCTGCCTTACAGGCCAGGAGAAAACACCTCTTATCTTAGGTAAAGGTTAATAATTTCATTGTTAGCCACGGTCTGGAAAACAGCCACCTGAGGAGGATATGGGGAAGGTCTATAAAAACATGTCAGGTGAGGAGGAAATGATTATTCACCGTGGCCTTTTTAAGGCAGGAATTTGTGGGTGGTAAAACTGCCACGGGGGTGGATGAGAAGAGGGGATTTTGTGCCCCATCCCCATCCTTGAGGCCACTGACTGTTGACCACTGGTGCTGTCAGAGGGTGGGAGCACCCAGCACGTCTTGGGGGGGACCTTGGTGTTAGGGAACTGGGTGATACTGGGAGGAAATCACACTGCTCTGAAGGTGGCAGGTGTCCTCCAGGCCATCCATAATGACAATAAGGAGAATTTCAGGTGGCTGTTTTATGTTTGGTGCTGCTTACATGGCCAACGCCGGGGTTCAATGAATCCTGGAACATCTGTATGGGTCTCAGTTGGACTGGTGACCTCCACTGAAAGTGGCACTGTAGGGCACCTGCTATCACCCAAACACAGTCCTTCTTTGCTCCCTTTATTTCTGCAGAGCTAGAGCCCCTCATGAGCATTTTTGAATAAACTGGTTACAATAACTCAAGTGACCCTGCACGTCCACAAGTCTAATTATACACAGTGGATTTTTTCATGCAAAAGTAGTTCCTCCTCCTCCCACCCCAACAGCAAACTTCTCAAGGCCAAGCATTCTGCTGAAATCATCCAGACTTCCATGCTGAACACCCAGATTGATCCTTCCCTGGGATCTGGCTGTTAGCATTTGCAAAATAACACAAATAACACAACAGGGACATCACATGAAACTTGGCCTGCACCCTGGCAGGCTGCGCCCTACACTCTTGATCACTGCGTCTCAAAGAGGCCCCAGCCTCTCCAAAAACTCCACTTGGAGCCAAATGATTCAGCATTACATTTTTCCATGTCTGTGGCAGATACAGCCACAGTTTGAGTGGGGGTGGAGAGCAGTGTGGTACCAGCAGATGCAGCAGCAGCTCCTTGTCATGCAGCCAGCAGGACGTGGACTGCACAAAGCAACGCTGGGGGTGTCTTCTGCCCTCTTAGTTCTCTGCCCCTGGCCCCTAAATATTGCATCAGTATAAATGCAATGGTTTCTGAGCATGAAAAGCCATGAGATCAACGACAGAGCACATCTTTGTAGGAACTGTGGTCACTGTCAGAACTTCACGTGCAGTCCTGACATCCATAAAATGACGGAGCCAAAAGCTTTCAAAGCACCATGGACTGGTTGAGTTTCTTACCTGCTTCTCAGACATGATGTAGAGGTGCTCGTGGTCCACTGAGAAGGCCATGTCCCTCAGGATGGGGCCAGTGTCCACCACCTGCACAATCTCGTACTCCAGGGTGTTCTTGGTGGTGCCATCCACACGGATCTGAAAAACAAAAGCAGGGAGAAAACATGAGTATTTTTCCTTCTTCCACTGAAAATGTAGAATAATCACAGAATCACAGAATGGTTTGGGTTGGAAGGGACCTTAAAGATGATCCAATTCAAACCCTCCTGCCATGGGCAGGGACACTTTCCACTAGACAAGGTTGCTCCAAGCCCCATCCAACCTGGCCTTGAACACTTCCAGGGATGGGGCAGCCAAAGCTCCTTTGGGCATCCTGTGCCAGGGCCTCCCCACCCTCACAGTAATATGTATATATTTATAATATATGTACGTAATAATCATTGGAGAAATGCATTGTGGTCCAGGTTTTTTGGACAACGACCACTGTCATCACAAAGTGGACTTTTCCCTTCCTCCTCACTGAAAGGATAAAGCAGATTTAACCTCCTCTGCTGGTTCCATCAGCACAAGAGCACTGGAGAACAATCCAGGGCCTGCTTGCTATTATCTGGCACTGTCACTGTGCTGCTGTCATTGCCTGGACAAATCTACCACGCTGAAAATGATGGCACAAGGGAAGGATTTGTGGTGGCGATGAGCAAAAAGATAAAAAACACACAAGAGCCTGAAGGACTGACTCACTCAAATGCTACTCAGATAATATTATTGCTCTTCTTGCTAATGTTCCACGAGGCAATACATTATTGCAGAGTGTTCAATGCAACACAGACTATTTCTCTTGTTGATTGCACATATCAGATATTGAAATCGGTCCTGCACGAATATGGCACCTTATGATTCCAGACACATCTCATAACAGGGTGTCACTTAGGAACATCAATAACTGGGATTAAGAGGAGGAACAAGGCATACATTTCCCAGTCTATCCCTGACTGTGATCCAGTGAATACAGAAGAAAACGCAGAAAACGGCAGAGGTTTCTTTACCTGTCTAAAAACGATTTCTAGAGTTGGGTTCAAAAGTCAGCCAGAGAAGGTTTGCAATTCCTTTTAATACGTAACAATTCAGGATAAACTCGCTATTCACAGGAGTCCTTCTGGATCTTGTGAGGCTCTTTACAGCAGAAAACCCCACAATCATGCATTTCAAGATGCATCCACGTTCCTTATCTCCCTCACTGTGTTTTCACTGTGTTGCCTTTCACTTTCTGAGAATCTTCTACCCTGTAGCAACACAAACATCGCAGTGTCCTTTTCTAGAAGAAACAAAGTTGTAGTAGGTCTGCATCTTGCTCCACATCATGATCTCCATACCTTCCTGACCAAAGCTCCCCAGTCCCTGGTTTGCACTTGTGCAGTTTGGGAGCTGAGCGAAAAGCACCCTTCCCATCCAAAGGGAATAACAAAATGTGGAGAACTTATGGCACCAAGACCAGATCCCACTCTTCCCTGGCACAGTCCTTGAGCTTGTTCCTTCTGTATCAGCCTTTCAGCCAAGAAACTGAGCCTGAATCGTCTTCTGTGTTAGAAAGTCAAAGAGAAAGGAAGAGAGGGAATGGCAAAGCGTCTGGAAGGGCTGTATGAGCAAAGGGCAGCAAGGATTTACAGGTTCTTATCTTTGCCTTTCCTCAATCTACTCAGATGCTGTGGGACAACACAGAAATATGATTTCCTCAGGAAAGACAAGGAAAATGAAGAAGAAAGGAGTTAGAGGGGCTCCCTGTGCCAGCAAAGGTTGTGGAGGGTGCTCAGGGATGCTCAGATCCTACGTTCTATGCATGAACCTTCACAGAAGTGGGTGCACGTGCAGGCACTGGCTGTTGGGCTGGCCAAATGACACCAGAGGGTCTGCAGTTCATTTGTCATCTTGATGGATCTGGTGATGACAGCGACACATGTCTCAACATCCACACACAAAGAGGTCAGGGCCTGAAGCCCAACTCTGAGCATCCCTTCCTCCCACTGGCTCTGGCTGCCTGGGAGGAAAGGGCTTGTTTCCATGGTCCCTCATGGGTGAATTCAGCTCATTCAAATCTTTCTTCTTGGGAGTGGACACTGATGTGAATCACCCATGAGGTCAAGGGCAAAGATGCCAACAGGCTCAGGATGAGTCATTCCCCTTAGGACAGTCAGGACAAGGGAAGGAGAGGGAGAGGGCTGCAGGTTGAGAGCACAGGAGTCTCCCTGCTGGGGCTCTGCCTTGGGCAGCTCAAAAACCCCCACAGCAAGAGCCTTTCCCATTTCCCTCTGAGGCTCTCCAGCTCCAAGTTCTCTCTGTCAGGGAGCAGTCAGTGAGCTTTGTGTGCTGTCTCCTCTCTTCCTCTCCCCCAGTCCCTTGTGGCTGCTCATCTCTGTCAGAGCATCCTCACCCTCTGCTGATCCCTGTGCTAAACAAACCTCACATCTTCGCTGCTTTGACCTTGATTTTTCAGCATCATCGGGGTCAGATCTGCAGGCCACCAGATATGTAAGCAGGCAATTATCACCCCAGGGCTCAGTCACCATCCTCAGCCTCTGCTGGGCCCCATTAGAGGGGAAAGAGATGGGAGATGGAAGAGGCAAGGCTGGAGAAACAGCCGGCTGGAGTTAACAAACCATGGAGACAGGAGGCACAGCCCCCAGGGATCTCCCCCCTGCATTTGGTGCAGGTAGAAGATTGCAGAGGCTTCACACCAGGAACACAGAGCTCCTCGGAAGTGATTTAACAGCGATTGCCGGCCTAATTGCCTGAAAAGTCATTATTTTGCCGATGGGGAGGGAGGGAGGGAGGGAGGAACAAGGGTTCATTCCACTGTCCGTGTGCAAATACACACAGGTGAGCTCACACACACACATGTGAGTGCAGAACCTTTCTCTCTAGTTAAAATTAGTAGCTAAAAGAAAAAGAAAATTGAGAAAAAGGCCAGAAAATCTGGCAGACATCAACCCACACTGCACAGACTGTGCAAGCCCTGAGCTAGCAATGAGGTGATTATGGGAGACTGCAGCCAGGAGTCTGGCCTTTAACTCAAATCTTTACCTGCCTTAAACTCTGTCTTTTTTATGTTGGACCCCAGGCACAGAGCCCAAAGGATCTCCAAGTTTCCAGCACATTCTTCACAGTCTTGAGCATCAGACAACACAACAGTTTCTCCTTAAGAGAGATTTATTCCTGGCTCCAAGGCTCCCACTAGAACCAGGGTAGCAAAAAAAAAAAAATCAAAAGAAGAGCCTGTGACGGGGAAATGAGAAGATTCTCATCAGGTGATCATCACTAAAGTCAAGAACACAGACACAATCTCTGCTTGGGAAGCTCCCCAAGTTCCCAATTGCAGGGAATTTGAAGCACACACCAGCCGTTTGCTCTGTTCCTGCTCTTCTCTGCTGGCATCAGCCACAAGCCCCACATGGAGCTGGGTGCTGGGATGGATAGAGTTTGACTGAAATATAGGTGTTCTTATATTCAAGATGATCTTATTAGGCTGTGGGATGAGAGCCTGACTGACAGTCCAGTTGGGATTGCTCCTTGAAAGAACCTGTGAACCACGAGCACCTCTGCAAGGCAAGAGGGAGGGGAGCAAGAAGCGATGGAGGGGCTCCAGGACCACAAACAAATCTCAAAATGCTCAGTCTGATCCAACCTCCACTACCAGCTGCGTGCACACTGACCCACAAACACCCTCGTCACCTCCACCACAGGATCATCCACCTGCTCCCGCTGCCTAAACGTCTGTCTTGGCTCCTTGGACTCCAAGCTGCTCAACTCAGCACCCCGAGCTGCCCTGCCCTCATTTAACCCAATGCACACGTGGGAGCTCCCAGGGACCAGCATTTATCCTGCTTCCTGGAAGGCTCCGCTCGCCGGGCTCGGCTCTGCAAAGCCAGCTGCTATTAAAACATCAGCATGATGCTTCCCGAAGGTCAGCTACCAGGGGACCCATTCTGGCAGCTGTTTGTTTGTTTGTCTGAACATTATCTAGGCCTGGGCTGTTTATTTACATCCATTGAAGTATCAGACAATAAATATCCTCTCCCAGTAGCAAACAGATGCTCGCACTCGAATGTTCTGGCGAGCGCTGACTTCAAAACGATCCCCTTAATGAGCAAACAACACTATTAATCTTTAAAGACACAGGCTCTGGCCTTCTCTGAGCTCCCACCCTGGTCATGGCTAGACCCACAGGCATCCTGGCAAGAAGCCCGTGGGTCTGGGAGATGAAAGAAGGTGGAAGATACCTTCTATCACTCGACTGGCGCTTTTCAGTGTTATCTGGGTCTCCTCAGCTGCCGAGGGATCCATGGGAGGGTGATGCTTGAGCACAGTTTCCCCATCAGGTTGGTGACAGATGCCTCAATGACACTTCTAAGAAGGAGATGGAGTTTGGAGGTTGGGATCATATAGTTGTTGAAGAGAGGGACACAATACCCCGCTCCAA
This sequence comes from Lepidothrix coronata, assembly GCF_001604755.1. Classification (NCBI taxonomy): domain Eukaryota; kingdom Metazoa; phylum Chordata; class Aves; order Passeriformes; family Pipridae; genus Lepidothrix; species Lepidothrix coronata. Next base: position 6,992,601 of record NW_016690200.1, read on the forward strand.
ATCGTGGGGATGGACTCAAAACGGTCAGAGAAAGAGCAGTGGGGTTGGAGGACAAAGAAGGAATTGGTGGTAGCAAGAACTTAGTGCCTTTGCTGGAAGATAAACCATGATTAGGGCAAAAAGAAAATATCTTTAAGCTGACCAGAGCCACAGAAACACCTGCCTTCCAGACTGGAACATCAATCCTCTCCTATGGTCTGAGAGGAACATGTACCTCTATTATAGTGTTATTCCTCCCTGTAATGGGGCACTTCCTGCTAAAAATCCATCCACATCAAATGTACTTCAGGAGCTTTACTTCAGACCTGTCAAAGCCTGATCCTATTGACTGAATCGATATTTGGAGCACGTTAACATCATCCAGTTTTGGTTTAATCAAGAAAAAGGCACTGGCACAGGTTGCTCAGAGGGATTTTAAACACCCCATCCCTGGAAGTGTTCAAGGCCAGGTTGGATAGGGCTTGGAGCAGCCTGGGCTAGTGGAAGGTGTCCCTTCAAAATTATCTTCAGACTCACTTCAGAAACACATCCCTAAACCCAAACTCCTCCTACTATCTCACTTCTATTTTATTTTCTGAGCAGCTTGCACTGCTCTCTGGCAGCAAAAAAACTGGATCATTCCCACTGTGCCAACTGGGCTCAGCTGTTTCCTACTCTGCTAAACCACCACCTCCTTCCCAGACCATCATTCCTGGCCCACCAGAGTCAACACAAGACCCCCTTCAATTAACATCTCTGTATAAATCCCTTGAAAACCATGCAGGGCTGGCGAGAGCGTGGCTGGGAGCAGGATCTCGATGCCCAGCTGGGCAGGGCAGCAGGAGCAGACGCCGGGTGGATGATGGTCAAAATAATTAAATGAATAACTAAGCAGAAGAGGAGCTTGGTGAACCATGGCCAACCCTTCCCTCCCCACCACTCTGCCTTTGTGCAGCGTCAGCAGCCTCTGGGCTGATGAAGTTAAAAGGGAATTCATCATCTCCTGCCCCAGCGCTTCCAGCCGGTGCTCCAGCAGCTCCAGCTCGAGGCGTGCTGGTGGTTTATTTTGGCCATGAAATTGCCCCAGTTCCCAAAGGAGGTGATTAAATGGCTGCCAGGAATATTGCAAGGGTGGTTTTCCAAGGAAAAATCTTTCGGGTCACTGAATCAACCCCTGCTTCCTCTGCCTGGGTGCAAGGGAGCAGCCACAGCTGTGGCACTGCCTTGGAGAGGAGGAAAAATGTTTTGGGGTGGGGAAAGCCAGACCTGGGAGGACAAGCTTTGCCCTTCCTATGCCCTGAGGCGTCTTTCCTTTGTCATCCCTGCCTATCCTTCCTGCAGGGCATCTCCCTGAAATCCCTGTCATTATTCCTCACTATTGGATTAAGGATCTACAAACAGCATTTCCAGGAGCTCCAAGCAGCCCTGGAGTCCAGCACATCAATCCAGGGTGCTCTGAGCAGTGCCCAGCCCCAGCCTTACGACTGCACAGGGGCTGCTAATACCTCATTGCTTTTCCAATATCGGTTCCTCCCTGGTTTATGAACTTAATGTTCCCCAGTGGACACTGGGACTGCTGGCTGCTGTTCCTGGCATAGAGAAGGGGCAAAGACACAGCAGGAGGTGCATGATCTAATGTCAGGCTGTTATGATGATCATCTATTCCTGCTTTCCCATTGATCCGGGTTCCATGGTGTAACTCTATCAATCAAAGACAGGGAAGGGGCCGGTGACACTCCATGTTCCTCCCATTTGCCTCTGCTTTCTAGTAAAATAATCTGTTCTAATTTGCCTAAAGCCCATTAACAGGAGATCAATTCCTAATAAAACATGGCATTTCAATAGTCCTGCCCATCTACCGATCCAGAAGGCCTTTAGAAACGCTAATTGAAAAAGCAAGGGGTGAGGTGTCTCTAACTTGTACCTAATAGTCAGACCCAGCAGCTCTCTTTCTCTCTCTGCTCTTGGACAGGTGTTGGAAAATGCTGCTTGCATGGACAATGCCAGCTTGTCCAAGTACAGATCTCAGAGCACCTTCAGCCATGTGGAGAGCAGCAGCCTGGAAAACCAGATGTTTAGTGTTCTTTACACTCATGGTTTCAGTGCTGTCCAGACCTCAGTGTGTCATGACATAGAATGCTTTGGGTTGGAAGGGAGCTTAAAGATCATCCAGTTCCACCCCTGCCATGGGCAGGGACACTTTCCACTAGCCCAGGTTACTCCAAGCCCCATCCAACCTGGCCTTGGACATTTCCAGGGATCCAGGGGCAGCCACAGCTTCTCTGGGCAACCTGTGCCAGGGCCTCCCCACCCTCACAGGGAAGAATTTATTCCTAATATCTAATCTAAATCTCTCCTCTTTTATATTAAAGGCTTCCTCCTTGTCCTATTAGGATCTACCCATGTAAAAGTTGCCCTCCCAATCTGTAGGTACAGTTGATCACACACATCTGCTCCACACAAAGCAGGATGGCTTTGCAATCCCTTTAGGTTCCTGATTTATATTTCTTCTGTCCAGATCTAAATGATAGATTCAAGGAATCATACAATCACTGAGGTTGAAAAAGACCTCCAAGACCATCGAGTCCAATCTTTGACTGAACAAATCTTGTTGTTGGTGAGCAAGCAGGACTTATTTGCTACAGCCACAGCCAAGGAGGATGGTTCTTTTCCATCCACACAGTTCCCAGGGTTTTTTGTCCCAGCAGCAAACACAGGAAGTTTCAAGAAAGCAGCTTTCCTAGAATAACTGCAGGCTAATCCCTGTCATCTGCAGGCATTGCTCTGTAATCCTCCCCCCTCACACCCTTGGCTGGGTCCTGGCAGGGTGTGCTGGGCAGGGGCACAGGGTCTAATCCCTGCAGAGGAGTCACCCACTGACCTCATGTAATCCAACCAGGCTGAAAAACTGGGTCAAACAGAGATGTGCCTGAGTACTGGGGAGGAGATCACCCTTGCCCAGCAGAGGAGGGTTCCTCTTGCTTCAGAAGGCCCAGGAGAAACACGGGACAAGATGCTGATGGGCATCTGGTTTCTTTTCGAGGGAGATGTGGGTCACCATGCCTTGACACGGCTACTGCATGCTCCAGTCTCATGGTGGGTCAGTCTCACAACAGGTCAAGCACACTGGGATACACTGGAATTGTAGAATGACAGAAGGGTTTGGCTTGGAAGGGACCCTAAAGACCATCTCATTCCAAACCCCCTGCCATGGACAGGGACACCTTACACTAAACCATCCAACCTGGCCTTGAACTATTCCAGGGATGGGGCACCCACAACTTCTCTGGGCAAGCTGTGCCAAGGCCTCACCACCCTCACAGTCAAAAAATCCTTCCTAATATCAAATCTAGATTTATCCTCTGTCAGCTGAAAGGCATTGAAATCCTGCTTTGGGCCAGAGGGTTCTTCAAGCCAGAAGACAAATTCCTAAATGACAGAGGTCCCCTTTATTCCACAGCCCACAGCACACGGCTACTGTGCCATCTCACAGTGGTTCCCGAAATCCCCAATAACATTTACAGGAAGAGATCCTCCTAGCTGCAATGAAATTATGATTTAAATTGGACAGAAATAAAAGACCGACCTTTCATTTTGGGTTTGGACATCACCTAACACAGAGGGTTTATGACTGCTGCTCCCAGCACCATAAAAATAATAATTACAGCTTGAAGTGTGCCCAGTCAGGCTGTCTCTGAACTGCAGGGCTCATCCCAATGAAACAGTTACAGAACTGGAAAGAGTGAGAAAGAGGAGATGACCAGGTCCTCCTTCTCCCTCACCAGGGAGAGCGTGTCAGGTACGTGCAGCTTTCACATTCATGAGCCAATTGACAGATGACATCATTTTTGAGAGCATAGTTTACACACGCTCCCCTGGCGCTCCCTGATTGATAAATTAGACACTCATGAGCCATGTGCTAATCAATGCAAATCATTAGTTTGTAACAACACAAGGCAAGCTCGGCAGAGCTCATTTTTCAAGGTAATGGCCTGCCAAGAGATCAGTGTTCAGCAACAAGCCCTGCCAGGCAATCCATTAACAGGCTGCTGGCACTCGCCTATGGCACAGGGCTGAGGTCTTGCAGTCCACTCCCCAAAAAGGACTGGGCTGTGCTGCTCAGTGCAGGAGTCAGAGCCCTGAACCTGCAATTCCTCCTCCTTCTTCTCCACAAGGCATCCCAGCCCCTGGCTCTGCTGACAGTGGCCATGCTAGACCCGGACATTTGAAGTGCTTGTGCTCTTGTAGTCCCTGAACACTTATCCCAACTCTGAAACCTAAAATAAAACTCATTTGAGTCTGAAATATTGTGCTTTGTCCTCTGTTGGTGGAAAATGAGAGAGGGTTCTCAAGGCATTGAGTTTTAGGTCTGTCCATGCTGGCATTTCTAAGGCTTGAGGTCATCAGGCTGTGCTTGGCCAAAGGAAGAGGCCATTTGAACCCTCTAGATGCCAGATTTACTATCCAAATTTTGGCTTCAGGCTATTACAAGAGCTGTCTGCTGAGCAGGTGCTTTGGGAGAATGAAATCACATCAGGGAAAAACCTTCCCCCACTGACCATTCTGCTGGAGCAAAGGGGAAACAGGAGAGTGGGATAACTCTGCTCCTTCCCAACAGGAGCCTGTACAGCCTCTGTGTCCACTTCCCAAGCTCCACAGGATTTCAATCCCACGGACAACAGAGCAGCCTCTTCATCCAGGGGTCACTTTATCAGGCACATATCCAACCACAGGTGCTCTGCAGAGCAACTCCAGCTCCTTCATGGAGAATAAAGATTCTCATCTGACATTCCCAGAGGTAAAGTTCAGTGCTCACAGAGAGGGTCCTGGATAATCTCAAAGGTCATCCTAGTGCCACTCCAGCACTTTTGTTTCTCTTAAACTGGTGGAATTTCCTTTCCATGGCCAACATTTTGGGAACTTGCTACCTTTTATATATTTACCCTGTTACTGCCACCGCTCCTGATTCTTCATGAGCAGACAGGAAATGGATACTTTGAGTTACAGTGGTTCTGATTGAGATTAAGGGATCAACAACAGAAAAAAAGGATGGAAATTAAAGTTTTACATACAAGAACGTGTCAGCTCTTGAGGCGCAGAACCCAAAATGCTGCCCAAACTCTGGTCAGCTCTAAAGCAGGAGTCAAACTGTAGAGAAAAATAATTCAGACAAGCAGCAACACCAGAAAGACTCAGAGCCCTGCATGGTTTTGGTTCAGAAATACCCAGAAGTGCAGAGTGTGTGTGAATGGGACTGACCAGAGACAAAGATCTCAATGCAGTCGGCCTGGAGTCCAAATCCTTGTGTGGGATGGCTCAGAAACTGAGGCAGGGAGTAATATGGGATGGAATGAAGACAGATGGATGGTAACATGGGCTGGATCATGAACACAAGTCCTTTATAAGTGCCTGTTCATAACAGAGGGACCAGATTCCTCGCAGGGATGAGCTCATCCCGCCGCGTCGGGAACGCGGTGACCCCGAGGGTTGGGAGTCCTGGGCAGGGGGGTGCAGAGCAGCACCACAAAGGGCCCTTTGACTGTGGCCAGACGGGGCGAGCTTTGAGACACCCACGGGTCCTCACGACACTTTGGCACTTGAGAGGGAGCCAGATGCCCTTTGGCAGTGAAATGTGTGTGGAGACCCGGGCACCGGCGTGGACACACGGGCAGCAGAGCACATGTCAGCACAGCAGTGGGAAAGGGGGTGGGAATATTCCAGCAGGAAAAGCAGGGGGTGTGGAGACACCCAGCAAGCCTTGCACACACCAGGCTCACCTGCCTGGATTGAGGATTCAGTCATCAATGGATCACAGGGTCTCCATCACGACCAAGGGGTGACGTAAAGATGAGCACACACATGCACTGGCTGCATAAAATCACAGAATCATGAAGTGTTTGGGTTGGAAGGGACCTTTAAAGGTCATTAAGTTCAACCTCCCCACAATGAGCAGGGACATTTCAACTAGATGAGGTTGCTCAGAGCCCTGTCCAACCTGGGCCTGAATGTTTCCAGGAATGGGGCAGCCACCACCTTTCTGGGCAACCTGTGCCAGTGATTCACAACTCTCATAATAAAAAAATTCTTAATAGCTAATCTAAATGGACCCTCCTTCAGTATAAAACCATCACAAAAAATGTCCTTATATCTAATCTAAATGGACCCTCTAAAACCTTCACCCCTTGTCCCATCGCAACAGGCCCTGCTAAAACATTCACACCCGGCAGAGCACGGGGTGGGAACACACGTGGAGAGCACAGGAATCCCTTCGAAAGGATCTGCTCCCTGCAGCAGATAACACAGGGAATCTGATCCCAACAGGGGCATTTACACACCTCGGCTGGAGCAGTGCCCTGTGCAGCTCCAGGCATCAGCGAGGGCAACGAACTCAATCACAGCCTGTCACATCCAATCTTGGAGATAGGCCAACACATCTGCAATTCCCCTTTGCAGCATAACAGAGGCAGAGCAGAGCTCCCGCTTTGCTGAGGATTTGGGCATTTTCGCCACTTTTTTTTAAAAAAAGAAAAAAAAAAGGCAGCGAATCAAAAAATCGTGTCCCAGAGATTGTATCGCTGGTCGGAGTGAGATTGGCTGCTCTTGTACTCATATTTGTGTCAGGTGCTGGTGCTAAATGACTGCAGAGGTGCAGAGAGTGATGGGCTGTGAGTGCACCACCGAAAAGAGAAATCTGGGACCCAGAGCTCCTTCCTCACTCCCCTGCTAAGAACTGTGGGGTCTGGGCGGGTTTGGGTGGAGCAGTGGGTTGGCAGCAATTCCTGTCAGCAAAGTGGGGACAGGTTATCTCCAAGGGGAACGTGAAAGAAAAGCTCTCCAAGGGAATCAGCCAGCCCAGACTCTCTCCTCAGTCCCTTTTGTCACTTGACATCCCTGGGGCTAAGGTTGAGATAATGAGGTCCCACATATCTCTGGGCCCCAGCCCCACTGACAGAGCTGTGCTCTGCAAAGGTTATTGTAATTCAGTCACTGATTCTTTCAGCTCCTGGGCTTCTCAATGCCAAGGTGACCTATTAAGAACTTAATATCAGATAAAAAACCATCCCTTGAAGCTTTTTTTTAACCTTCATAATCTATGTTTATCCACAGAAAATAATAGGAGGAGAGAAAAAGAGAAAGCGAATGCTTATCTTCCAATATTGCCTCAGATAAAAGGGAAGTGCCATCTGGGGACAAAACCTCAAGTTTGACCTTTCTCCCCTATCATGCAAACAGCCAGAAAACTGATCCAGCACTGAAACAGTGGATGAGGCCTCTTCCATTCCTCCCCCATAGATCGATCCTCCTCTGAAAGGTGGTCCCAGCAAGTCCCACCTCTGCCATCAGCCAACTTCCATCAAGACCAAATCCCTCAGCAACCCTCTCTGCTCAGCTGGGTCTCACTGAGGCCTTTGGATTCCTCTCATCTCCCATCAGTCAGGCTCTGCTTAATGACCCAAAGATGTCTCTCATTGTTTTTTTTCTTCCAAGAACACCAGACTATTCACTGGTTCTCTCCAATATAGACTCATAGAATGGTTTGAGTTGGAAGTGACCTTAGAGATCATCTCATTCCAACCCTGCTGCTGTGTGCAGGGACACCTTCCCTGGAGGGATTGAAAAGATGTGGCACTCAGGAATATGGTTCAGTGGTGGTCTTGGTAGTCCTGGACTTGATGATTTGGAGGTCTTTTCCAACCTTAACAACTCTATTATTCTATGATTTTAATTATTGCCTCCAATAGCATAAGAATGGCACGCATGTCCAGACCCTTAATCACAGGGGCCCTTTGTACATCAATCAGAATTATCCAAATGTGTATTCAAACCCTTTGATTGAATTATCCAAAAGTAATTCAAATGAATTTAAAAATAACAGCGTGGCAGGCACATTTTTAATGCCAGTAAATCACCAGCCAGGGCCATCAGTGTGAAGTCCCCATTCACAGAGAGACAAAAGGAGGGAATGCAGAGGGTGAGGATGGCAGGGAGTGATTTCCTCACAGCCAAGCACACCCCAGCCAGCATCTGCAGAGCATCAGCCCGGGTCTGTAGGAGAGAAGCTGATCACCCCATGGAGGAAACAGAGCCCTCCATGTACACTTAAAAGGATTAGGAGGTCTGCTGGGAATGCCCTAAGGAGTTGTATGGCATAGAGGGCAAGGCACAAGGCATGTTCAAGGGAGAATTAAGAGAGCCAGAGGGATTTAGGAAGTGAGTGCTGACGTATTATTCCATTTAGGCAGAGGTAGGGGACTCCTGGGAGAGGAGAAAGGCTGCCTGAGCCACGTAGTTTTGCTGCCAAGCTGGGAATCATATCCTGGATCAAGCTGTTGGAGAGTTTAAGCTACCTCATCAAAGGGGTTAGAATGGGGTTCATGAGCTTAACACAACCTTACAGCACTGATCCAGCCAAAACTTCTGGTCCATAGGAACTGCAGGTGAAATATGAAATGCAGGGAAAATCAGAAGGTAGAGGGTCTGGAAAAGCTGAGCATGAAAGGGAGGGACCCTGAGAGACCATGTCTAGGGATGCTTTAGCTGAACCAAATGATGGACAAGGACCACAGCCCAGCAGGGCAGTCAGAGCAGAGCTGAGGGTCACTGTCCTCCCAACAGGACCAGCTTTCAGACCTGCAGCTCCCTTTGGGCCTCACATCTTCCCCAAAACTCTTTATTTACATTTGTAAGTACCAGAGCAATGTCCTGCCTGAGACAAGACATCTGTTGCTTTTCTAGTTCAGGAGATTGAGATGTCTGAGCTCTAAAAGTAGCATCCCATGAGTTCCAGGACTCCTCCATCCTCTAAAGGTCCGTGGTTTGCTATTTACCTGCACAGCTCATTATCTTTGTGTAAGTCATTTATACCTGGCCACGTATCTGTGGAGACCAATAAAAAAAAATCCTGCCTGAAAACTTCTGGGGACAAAGTGCAAGTGGTTCCTCTCAGAGTAGATACCATGCCCCAGGCACTGCTGCTGAGCTGTGTGCTTGGACAGCAGATTTTAGGGAAAGGCCATGACTACTTCCTTAAGATGCTCATGGCACTGCTCTGTTTGGGGTCCCAGGGGTGCCCAAAAAGGATCTTTTCCCATTATCCCGAACATGTCAATCAAGGCAGAGAGCCTGCAGCAAGCTCAGCTGCACCTTTGGGGATGGAAAGGTGATGGAAGAACAGGCTGGGCATGATGTCCTGTCTCCATAGCCATCACCTGTTCCCCGTGGGTCAGGGAGGGACAGCAAGAGCGTGTTGCTCGCAGGAGCAGAGGGATCACTTTCCTCTGGGACCTCAGGGTAACCCAGGCAATGAAACTCTACCCAAAGCCGTTTTGACATCAGGTCGTGGCTCGAGACAAAGCAAGGTCAGGAGTTCAGCATCAATACAGCAAGTGCCAGTCAGGACACAAAAGCTCAGGGATCAGATGTACCTGCCAAGGGCTGCTTGGGAGGGAGAGCATTGAGGCTCATAATTACTCCTCCTTTCATTTGTGCTGCCCTTCCCCTCGGTTCACACGGGCTCTCCCGGCTTTGTCCTTGCACGGGGTGACTCTGAGCAGGGTCCCAGCCAAGGCACCCCTTCCTCAGCCACACCAAAAAGGGGGTGGCACAGTAACTGAATGATGAGGGTGTCAAAGATTAACCTCCCCCGTTTGCTGAAGGCTTCGGCAGAATCACCCCTAAGAGCAACCAGACATTTCTGTGGTCTGCTCCAGCTTTGTGCTGGAGTAAATCACAGAATCACAGAATGATTTGGGTTGGTAGGATCTTAAAGACCATCCAGTTCCAACTCCCTGCCATGGGCAGGGACACCTTCCACTAGACCAGGTTGCCCCAACCTGGCCTTGGACACTTCCAGGAACGGGGCAGCCACAGCTTCTGTGAGCAACCTGTACCAGGGCCTCACCACCCTCACAGTCCAGAATTTCTTCCTACCATCTAATTTAAATCCACTCTCCTTCAGCTTAAAGCCATTCTCCTTTGTTCTGTCCCTCCAGGCCCTTGTCCCAAGTCCCTCTCCAGCTCTCTTGGAGCCCCTTTAGGGATTGGAAGGGGCTCTAAATCTCCCTTAAGACTTCACTCCTCCAGGCTGGGCACTCCCAGCTCTCCCAGCTTGTCAACAAGGTTATCACAGATTTACACACCAATAGCAGCACAGACTCCAGAGGAACTAATGTGGACTGGTGACCACAGCTGAAAAAAAAGGATCTCAAACCTCCAAAGTAGGAGTAACTCCTTCTCCTTGAAGTCCTGACAGATTGAGTTAGTGCTGATGTTTCATATTCTCAAGATTTGGGGTATTATTTAGTGAAATCCCAAGTCAAGGACCTATAATGGGCAAAACCCCGTGTATTTTGAGGTACACAATGATCTTCACCCAAACAACAGCTCGAAACACCGGCAGTGTTGAGGATTTGCTGGAAAACAGACCTTTACTGGAATTGCCGTTTGCTCCCTCTTTCCCAAAGCCTGTTCTCATGTTTAGGTAAAGCTTTCATGTTTCCAGGACTTTGTTGTGGTGAAATTAGATCAGTTCCATGAAACTGAAACAAAGCACAGCAACTCCAGGTTTGGAGATCATCACACTCCCTTGAGGATGCTTCACAGAGCCCTCGGGAAAACAGACTGAAAAGTGCCTGGAGCTCCCTTGTTTTATTCCCTCTCTCCAGATCTGCCTCATAGGACAGAAAGGGAGGGAAAAAAGGCTTTTTAATAGTTATTTAACCAGCCCTTAACAGGTTGCATCAAAGATTTTCTTGGTCCACGGGAGATGGAGAAAAAAGTGGAAGAGGTGAGAGGCTCTGCCTGAACATCCAGCACAAAGGGAGGGGGAAGGAGAAGGGGTCGGAGATGGGTTGCCAATTATTTTTGGTAACTCCTAACCCAAAATGCTCCTTTTTGGCAGAAGCTTCTCCACGTGTGCAGCAGATGGCGCAGCTGCAGTAGCTGTCCCGCGGCCACCCACTGTCCCCACTGTCCCCACGCCAGCCCTGGGACCATCCCAAAGCACATCCCTCTCTAGCTGGGGCTCTAATCCTACCCTTTTTTGGTTGAGCCCCGCACTGGGCAGCCCCCAGCACTGGGTTTTAGCACTCTCTGAGCAGTTTACAGGGATGAAAGCGAGTCACCAGCTGTCCCAAAGAGGGGGGACAGTCCACAAGGGATGCAGGAGGCACAACTCCATCATACAGAGATGGATGCGCCATAAAACCCTATAAAATCGGTGCCCCCTGGGACACTGGCATCATTCACAGCCCTGAGCTCAGCCTGAGCCCTCCAGCCCTCCCTGGGATGTTTAAAACAGGGTGAGACAAAGGACAAGCTACAAAACAGGCCGTGGGGAGCAATCCTGCAGTGGCTCAGGTGCTTCATTTCCATACCAGGAGGGAAGAGCCACGTCCAGAGCGCAGGGTGATGCCAGTCTGGGGGATGGAGCCCAGAGCCCAACCAGCTGCCCCAAGAACCAGGAGCCAACCCCCTCCCACTGCCTGCACCCTTTTGCATTCATGGGAGAAGACTGGAGCTTCTCATCATGGAATGGTTCCCACTGGACTCCTATTTCTGTCCAAGAGTGACAGAGGAAGGCAGTGTGAAGCCTTTATTTTTGGGACTCCAGGCTATCTTTGAGGGCTTTGTTGTTTAAAGGGACATGCCTGCTCCCTTCATGACAATCAGCTGCTTCTTCTCTCATCTTCAAAGGCTGAAGCTAAAACTCATCATGCTGCCAATTTTATCCCGGGCCATCAACTCCCCCCAGCCCTTTGGTGTTGAGGGGAAGGGCATGATCCTTATTTTTTTCTCTTTCTCTCTTCTTTCTTGGAGGAGGACTAGATGGTCACTTCTAAAAGGGAGAAATCTCTGTTTGTACACAGATCCTTTGGCAGTTGGGAAGGAAAACACCGAGGGGAAAATATTATTCTGTGTGGAAACATCTTGGCTGTTGTTGGCAAACTACAAGAGGAGAGACAAGGGGCAGGAAGGAGAAAGAGTTAAAGAAGTTTTTTTGGTGAGGAAGTGGCCATGTGCTTTATCTTTGTCGACAGTTGCCTTTTCCCACTCATCCCCCAAACTGGGAGCTCCTCAAAGCTTCCTGCCCTTGGCCCATGGCCTTGGGAGCAGAGTGGAGGCAGCCACGAGCAGGCTGCCAGCCAGCCAGCTGCCACTTTTGTCCCTGTGGCAGCGCTAAAAGCACAGCTGGGAAACGTCTGGGAGGGGGTTGTTCCCCTTTTTTTTTTTTTCTTTTCTTTTTTATTCCTAGAACAGTCACTTTTTTCTTTTTCCTGGAAGCACATTTTTCAAACCCAAATTTGCCCAACCCTCCTGTGAAAGTCGCTGCATTTCTTCCCGACAGCCACAGGGTGTCAGCAGCTCTATGGAGTGGGGTTCCTATAGGAATCCCAGTTCCCGGAGATGTCCCAGAGCTGGAGCAATGCTTTGGGAAGGGTCTCATCCTGCCCTGTACTCCCATCAGAGATTCCAGTGGGCAAAGGAGAGCCTTGTCCCACAGGCTGCTGCCCAGCATTTGCTCCAAGACCCCAGCACAGAACATTTTGGGGATTTTAGGAATAGTGATGTCAGTTCTTCACCAATGGAGAAATGATCCCAAATAATCCAAAATGATCCATGAGTTGGTGACATGTCCTGGCCCAGGAGGGCTTTGAGGGGCAACTGGAGGTCTGGAAGGGGGAAAAAATCCAAAGGTGACAGGGGTGACAAAATGATGGGCTAAATTCCCAAATTCCTGTGTTTCTGAACATCTGAAACAAACTCCTGGGAAATACTATTCAGAAGACTTCAGTGGGGTTGGGGCAGCCAAATCAGACCCCAAACATTACCTTGATGGCCTCATTAGTGCATGGGTTGGATGTTCCTAACCAGGAACAAGGAGTTCTGCCGTGTCCCGCCTGGGAGTTAAAAGACACCTTTTGCCATTCCAGCTTCACTCAGTAAGGGAAGCAGAGGGAAAAGCCCCAAGTCCACAGGTAGAGTCAGTGTTGTAGTTTAGCCATAATCCCTGGTGTCTGAGGAGCACAGGGTTTCTAGTCCTGTGCCAGTCCCACAGTGCCCTTTCCTGTCACTCATCCCATTCTGTGCCTCGCGTGTCCCGTCTGTAAAACGGGAACAGTGAAATCTCAGAATCACAAGAATCGACGAGGTTGGAAAAGCCCTCCGAGATCATCGAGCCCAACCTTTCACCCAACCCCACCCTGTCACCCAGACCATGGCACTGATGCCACGACCAGTCTGCCCTTAAACACCTCCAGGGACGGTGACTCCACCCCCTCCCTGGACAGCCTTTCAAAGCCTGAGCAGCACAGGGAAGGAGCTGCTTTGAGGATGGAGAAACATGGCAGAAACCCTTCAAATTCCACGTTTTCCACAACCACGTTCCGTCTACTCCCCAGAGCACGACAAAATGAGGTGCCACTTGCAGTAACCCAGCTCAAAGCGGGATATTTGGGATGCAAAAAGGGGCAAACTAAACCAACCTAAAAGAAATGGATGAGGAATGAGCAGCCTGGCTCTGTCTGGCTCCAGAGGCCTCTCGCTGTCACCAGTCACCTGTGTGCCCTCCAGGCATCCAATAAACCTGGGATTCATCATGTTTAACATGGTCTTCCTGAAAATTAGACATCTCTCCTAATGAGTCAGGCGGGTTTCCCCTGGAGTCAATGGGAAGAGACAGGTTTCACCATGGGGAGATTTGTGCCATCCTAAATAGGTGTCACAGGCAGATGGAGTGAATTGCTTTCTGGAGGTGCCAGTCTCTCTCCATTATCTATAAAAGGCAGCTCATTTCGATTCAGTACTGATGACCAGCATTAGGGGAGACCAATTTCAGCCTGAGTGACTGTCTGGCATCTCTCACAGATGGGCCGTCCACCCTTTCCTTGCTGTCCATGGGGGAAAAGGGGTGGGGATGATTTATAACAGAAAATTGAAATTTTGAGGGCAGTGTTTGCTTGTTTAACATGTCATATTGCAAGAAAAAGATGAGCAGAGAACTGTACTTTGTCTTTCTTGGGATGCTGTTATACACAAGTGGCACGTGATGGGATTCTTGGGGCATCCTGTGCAGAGCCAGGAGCTGGACTCAATCCTTGTGGGTCCCTTCCAACCCAGGATATTCTGTGACTCTAAAAAGAGCCTGTTAGTCAATTGGGAGTGTTCATAGTCTGCTCAAACAAACCTACAAACCAGAGAAGTTGTGCCCTACACTCTGTACTTCTTAAAATCACCTCTACCTTGTTTGCATTCAGCTTCCACCGTGAACAGCTTGTGGTCAGTACTGAGGCACGTTATTAATACCTGAGAGTGGATATATCCAGTTCCATAGTGCTGGAATTTGGTCTGTGAAACCACACAAGCTCATTTGTAGCTCACAGGGCTTTGAATCACCATGGGGTCACTCCAACTCATTTCCAGCCCCCCCCGACACCGGTTCCTGAATTTTATGGTTGGAAATAAGATGCCACAGACAACTGTAAGTGTGGATTAGGATGCAAAAGCACACTGAGCTGTGAAGGAATCTGGAAGAACTTGAAATCATAGAAACATTAAAGTTGGAAAACACCAGCAAGATCAAGTCCAACCTTTGACCAAATACCACCACACCCACTAATCGTATTTTCTCACCATCAGCACATACTCAGCAACAGTTTGGATCCCCAATGAAACGCTGAGCAAAGGACAAGGGACACCTTTCTGCACCTGACTAGCAGAAAGACACTGGGCTCCTGTGTCTTTCTGCAACAGCCCAAAAAATCCCACCAAAGCACCCTGTGCCTCATCAGGTTCCTCCCAGTGGGGCCCATTCCCAACACCCCTGGCACAGCGACATGTACCAGGCGGCGGGACGGCTCCCAACATCTGCCAGCCACATTTCCCATCCCCTGCAAGGGGCTTTCAGAGCAACCCTCAGCTGGGATGTTTGTACAAACATGTGTATTTACTGTGTCAACACACATTAGAGAGCAAACACATTAAAAGGAAAAGGAAACAGACGACAAGGAGACGAGGCCTCTCCAAACCTTGCTCCAAACCTCACTCCGTGAAAGCTCTTTCCTGAGATCTCAGGTTGGTGGTGAAAGCCCTCAATCCCAAAATCTCACCCCTCCTCTGCCCAGCTTGTGCCTGCCCAGACAGCCACAGGGATCAAGTCTCTCTGCCCAGCAGACACCTCAAGGCTCCTTGGCTATTTTTGGTTCAAAATCAGGAAATACAGCTGGGATGGAGCAGGGAGTGCAAGGGATTACGGTGATGTAAGGGACAGTGGGAAGCTGCACAAACACATTCCTGGTTCAATCCCGATTCCCAGACACCTCCAGTGCTGTTCTGCCATAAAGTTTAACCTGAAGTCATCCTCCTAGTAGGACTCCCATGAGCCCAATCCCTGGGGAACTCTGCCTCGATACACCATCCCCAGGCAGAAGGCAAGTTCACACAGGGAGAACCAATATTTAGCAAACCTCCCTTTTTCCCAAATAGGCCGAGGATTTCCAGGGTTACTCATTCCTGTGATGCTGCAGGAGGGAAGAGCAGCACTGAGATGTAGCTAAAAAGATGTTTAAAAGGAAAACAATTCCTCCTGACGTGTCACATGCTGGATCCAGCTGTTCCTTGAATTCACTGCTTCCTCTTCAGCTTGGCACACAACTGCACGTGTGTGTGTGCGTGAACACACAGGCAAGACAGACAGAGGTAATTATAAAGCTGAAGCCACCTAGCACTCCCCAGCTGTCAGTCCCAGGGAAAAGAACATCATGATTTAAATGCAGAGACATCCAGCACTTCAAGTAAAAGTAGAATCCCTGCTACAGGAAGTGAAAAGCAATTTAAATATGCCTTGGAGAGGACGGCGATCTGGGCACTCGCTGGGAAGTCCAGCAAAACCTTGGACATAAAAAGGAAAAAATATTGAAACTAAAATCATAAGAGTCATAGAATGGTTTGGGTTGGAAGGGAACTTAAGGATTATCTAGTTCTAACCCTCTGCCACGGGCAGGGACACCTTCCACTATCCCAGGTTGCTCCAAGCCCACCCCATCCACCCTGGCCTTGGGCACTTCCAGGGATGAGGCAGCCACAGCTTCTCTGGAAAACCTGTGCCAGGGCCTCCCCACCCTCACAGCTTTCTTCCTAATTTCTAATTTCTTCCTAATATCTAATCTAAACCTACTCTCTGTCAGCTTAATATCATCCAAGGACATGAGGAAAATCCCCTTGTTGTGCCATGTGAAAAATTTTCTCGGCCTATCCCATAGCACCCATGGTAAAATCGTCTCCTAAATTCCATTCCCTGACAAGAAAAGCCCCAGGAACATGCACACAAGGCTGTGCTGGTACAATTCCCAGTTCACAAACAGTGTAGCAGCAGCATATGGCATATCACACTTACATGGGGAGTGGGGATCACCCCATTTGCAGGAACCCAAATCCAAGGCTGATCCTTGAAGTTTTGCACTGCACAGCCTCAAAATTCCCACACAAGCCTGCCTGTCAGAGGAAAGCCTGGCTCTTGGGAGAGGAGCAACAGGGAGCTTTTTAAAGAAAAATCAATGCCAAATGATGTGATTGACACTTCAAAGGGTGTTTGGCACCTTGCTGGGGAAAACTCTCCATTGTTTCCAGGATCAAGTGTAGAGGAGGATTCCCTGACCCAGATTCACTTGCCTGCCTCCAGGTCATCCTTTCCAGTGCTTGTCCACTGCCTGGCAGAGCCTGGACATGGAGATACAGAGTCCTGGATGTCATAGGATGCTGGTGGTGAGGGAAGGAGGGATGCAGGAGGAATGCAGGACAAAGCATATGTAGGTGAGCAATCTCCAAGAGATGTCACCCATCTGCTGCCTCTGGGAATTCAATCCCTAATTCTCACAGCACTAGGTCTGGAGTTACTCCAGAGGAACCTAAGGCAGTCAGCTTTTGTAGGGAGCTGGGGGAAGACACTTGCAAGCCCTTTGTCTGGCTGATATCTCCCTGAATTATTGGGATAAAGGAAGAAGCTTGTTAAATCAGGAAAGGCTGTGAGCAGGCTGGAGAGCCTGGAACACAAAAATGAGCTGGATGAACTAGAAAAAAAAACAGGATTGAACTCAGGGAGGGCAAATACTCTCAGGCAACAACAACAGTGCACAGAGTCAGACCAGGGGAGCAGGGACTGGGTGGCACTGTGGGACTGAGGCAAAAGGGTCATGATTTAAGCACTCCATGTGCTTAAATCAACAGTGCTGGGCTGCTGCAGGACACACAGACCCCCCTGCCATGGACAATGGGCACCTGGGCTCAGGAGCACGTGGCACAGCCCAGCTGCCCTGGTGGTGCTGCTGAGGCCACGAGTGGGGCGCTCCAGGACATCAGGAGAACCTGGGAGAACTTCCATGGCAACGCAGGAGGGACTGGGGCTGCTTGGAGGAGATGGAGGGGAGGGAAGCAGAATAATCAGCTTCAAATGTGGAGGAGAAAAACGAAGAAAATAAATCCTTCTCCCTGGCTGGTGTGGGAAGTCTGTGGATAACAGTGGGGAGGCTGGCTTTGGACACTGGAGAAGCTTTCTAGCTACAAGGAGCCATGGAACAGGCTTGGGGAGCCTGGAAGTTTAATGAACAGGCTGAAGTAGCTCCTGTCAGGTGGGATACATATCCTACCTTCAGTGGGATGAGCTGGGCAAGCTCTCAGGTTTCTCCCAACCCTATTATCCCCTGTTTATAGTGAGCACCACCGTGCACAGGGGAGGTTCTGGCTGGGACTGACTCCGCAGCTGCTGCTTTGGATGAGAGGAGCTTCCCGGTCCCGCTGAGCTGGCAGGGACCCAAAGCCACCTCCTAGAAATGACAAATCCCTGTTCCTCACCCCTGCTGGGTTCGTTCAAAGAGTGGATACTGTTCAAATTAGCAGCCACCTGCACTTCCAGGGAGCCACAGCTCTCATGAGCACATTTGCCCACTTGCTGGTGCACGGTGCTGTATCCCCCTGCTCCCTGTTGTTCTTAATGCTGCAGGAAAATTAAGCACTTTTTAATTGCTTCTTTCCTCAAACACCATGGGACATGATGGTTATGCTTTTCTGGAGTGTGGGGGGGGGCATAATGTGGCAAGATTTTGGGGGGATAATGTGGTGTTGTGTTGTCACAGGTTTCTGCTTCAGCCTTTTCCATCTGCATCCTACCTGGCACGATTAAATAGCACCAGAGGATCTTTGTACTTGACAGAGGATATGAATCAGGTGGAGGATGTGAGACAATGGAGACCAGTCCCTAAAGTCCATCACAAATACCACTACCAGGTCCTTTTCCCAGCAAGGACAGCACAATCCATGGAAAAGGTAACACCACCTGCAAAAACAACCTGTAAGAGATGTCTACCCTTCTACCACAGAGTTCTTCTACTGTGCAACGACACCCTGAAAGCAGTTCAACATCTCCTGGTCCCCAAAAAACACGTGGCAGCCCCACAGAAGTCCTCCTAGGTCAGGCTGAAGACAGGGTGAATCTATTGAGGTGAAATTCCACTTCAAATGCTGGATCTAAGGATGGCCACCCTGGTTAGATGTACAAGAACCTCACCATACCTCCATCCTGACACAAGGCTGGAGAAGGACTGCTGGTATCCATCCCCACCCTGCACCTCCCAAACCTCCCTGGTCATGGATCACGTTGAGCCTTGTTTGTTCTTAATAACTGTACAATTCACATGACAAATTCAAAGCTTGCTCTACAGCTTCATTAGCACCTTTAATTTATTGTTCTATTTCCTTCAGGTTAATGGTTTGAGGGTTAATAAGAGCTTAATCTCTGCAGTTATTACAAAGTACTTGTTTCTTGTTAAAATGGAGCCAACCAAGGAGACTTAGAGATGATAAACCAGCCAGAACAAATCTCTTGCCAGGGTGGGATGAGTGGATGTGGAAGGGGTGGTGACCACTGACCATTTTAAATGCTACAGGCAGAGATGATACACATCAGAAATGAGCAGACCTTATCAGTCTCTCTTCTTTGGAGACACAAACAAAGCAGAAGAAAAGGCAATTGTACCCCAAAATCCCATCCTGGAGGGAGCAGGCCTGAGCTCCCAGACTTCAAACAAGTGAAGAACACACTCATGGCCAGGGAGGTCACATTTGCAACTAGTCCATGTCAGAACATGTCATAGGGTCATAGAATGGCTTGTATTGTAAAGGTCATCTTGTTCCAACCCCCTGCCATGGGCAGGAACACCTCCCACTATGTCCTACCTCTCTAGGCACTGGCCACAAGCCCTGCAAGGTTTTGGAGGACACAGTCCATTCCTCGTACCTTGTCATCACCAAACACTCAGTGACAACCCAAGGGGGAGCCCAGAGCGGGAAAAAATTGAAATGTGCCTTGAATCCTCAGAGAATCTTCCTGCTTTTCCGTCTTTTGGGAGGAGGGAGCAAATTTTTACATCCCGGCAGCAGTTTTTTTGCCCACCTGAAGGAATCTCAGTATCTTCTGCAGACGGAAGAACCAAGGGGCAGCCCAAGGAAAATGGGTTTTGAAGCACAAAGCCTGGGAATAGGACCCAAGTGGGCATGAAGGATAGCTGGCATGTGATGAGCACAATGAGTTTGTCCAAAAAAAATAGGCAATAAACAAGCTTTTCTTCCTGTGATACAATTCCTGCTGAATGGCCAAGCTTGTACCTGCTCACAACCCCCCTGAACAGATCTGTCCTGCAATACATCATTCCTGCATCATTTGCACTGGTTGTCTTTGATAGTTATGCTCCTCCACATGGGTATTTCCTTTTAGTCAGTTCAAGGACAACAGAAAACACCTGAGTATGTATAAAATTCATGTTTTCAGTACATCACGAGACTCAGCTGACATGCACCCTCTTTCTGGAAAACAAAGACATCACACACAAAATAAATTATTCCAATAAGTGCGAACAAATACACCCAGGACATCCTGGAGTTTCAGCTGGTTTCACTGGCTCAGGATAATGGAAATTCATGCAGCTGGGTGAATTATGTGAGTATAGAATGACAGAATCACACAGTGGTTTGGATCAGAAGGGATCTTAAAGACCGTCTCGTTCCAACCCCCTGCCATGGGCAGGGACATCTCCCACTATCCCACGTTGCTCCAAGCCCCATCTAACCTGGTCTTGAACACTTCCAGGGATGGGGCAGCCACAGGTTCTCTGGACAACTTGTTCCACCCTCACAGCCAAGAATTTTTTCTAATATCCAATCTAAATCCATCCTCTCTCAGCTTAAAGCCATTCCCCATTGTCCTATCACTCCATGTCCTTGCAAAAAGTCCCTGGAAACATAGAATATCCTGAGTTGGAAGGCACCCAAAAGGACCATCGAGTCCAACAGCTTGCTCTGTTTCTACACTCTCTCCACACTTGCTGATGGCAGTTCCTAGAGGCAGGACACAGGAATAGATGAGGGCCCTCATGTTTAACCACTGCAGCCTTTCCTGAGTTCCTCTTTGCACAGGGATTTGTAATTAAAGCAGTGGAAATTAGTTTGCTTCTGCTGGCTGGCAATAGAACTGCTGTTCCACATGCTCCTGGCATGGACAAGGCAAAAAGTAATGAGGACATGATAGGAAATTAGAACCAATCTTCCTTGGACATTGGCAATCCTGGTGGAGAAATTGAGAAGATTATATGAGTAACCTTGAGCATGAACAGCATGAACATGGATGCAGTTGTTGAGGGCATTTTGCAAGGCATGCTAAAAGCATTTAATAGGCTCTTTCTCAGGCTAAGCCACATCAGACTGTGGCAGAATCAGGAGCAGAATATCCCTGGAAGAGTGCAAGGCCAGGTTAGATGGGGCCCTGAGCAACGTGGTCTAGTGTGTGGCATCGGAACTAGATGATCTTTAAGGTCCTTTCCAACCCAAACCATTCAATGATTCTATGATTCCAAACCCCTTCCTGGATGCTGGATCTATTCAATGACCCACACACACACAAGGAGTCTCATATCCATAACCTGCCTGTGCAGCAGCAGCAGCTCTTCACTCATCTGTACCACACAAGCTGGATGTCAGGGGGTCATCCCCATCCATCGCTCCAACACGGAGCTGCAGGACACACACCTTGCAAGGAGGTGCCCAGGGCCATGCAGAGAATCAAAAACAAAGCTGTGTTTCCCAGTCCTGGGTATTTATCTGCAGATACAGCACAAGGTGCAGTTAAATTGCAGCCTGGAGGCACGAGGCCAGTGCATTCCTCTGAAAGGCAAGTGGAGGGTGAAGGAGAGCACAGGGGCAGGGCTACTTAATTCAGGATAAATTGCAAGAGACTGTAGCTGCCCAGAGGTGGAACAAGAGCCAAGAGGCACTTGCAGTAATACCTGCCACCCTCCCAGGGTGAGATCTGAGCACACACATACGCAGACACACGTTATAAAAGCTCTTTCCTGACTCTTTCCCCGAAGTGTGTTATTTTATAGGAAACTTGAGGGAGAATTTGATTTGATTCAGGTGAGATAGTCCCTAGAATAGATGTTGTGGAGGCTGAACAGGTAGGACAAGGCAGCCTGAAAGTTATGCTGTTATAAATGTGTGTGTTAACTGTTCAAAGCCAGGGTGGATGGGGCTTGGAGCAACCTGGTCTAGTGGAAGGTGTCCCTGCCTGTGGCAGTGGGGTTGGAACCAAATGATATTTAAGGTCTCTTCCAACACAAACCATTCTATGATTCTATGATATGCTCATAACCCAGTGATCTTATTTAACCTGTGGTACATCTAATCCAAAGCAGAAAGTTGGCTGCAGCACTGCACGAGTTTAGAGCTGTGGGGTAATAACAGATGCACGAGGAATCCCCAAATTAGGGCCCCAAATAGGCAGAAGAGTGGGACAGCATGTTTGAGTTAAGCTTGCACACATGTCCCACTGCAGTGAGGAATGTGCAGTCATGTGCTCAACCTCCCTGCCAAGGAGGAGCATCCAAGAGCAAGGCTGGAGCAGGAGAGCAGAGCCAGGGCAAGTTTGGCATTGCTGGGAGCACAGGAGACATGAACCAGATGGTGTGGACTGAGGGTGTCTTTGGCTCTGGGACAGTGGTGGGGTAGAGAAGGGGAAGGTGCATTGCTGGATCCATGCAGAGGGTAGATGCCATATCTCAGAGCACATAAACACAAGGTGCTTCGGAATTTCTCTGTACCAGAAGTTGTTTTCAAATCTTGCCCTGCCCAGGCAGCCACCAAGTACAAACCTTGATGTAACAAAGGTTTGTCTGGCTGAAGTGTTCAATTTTAAGGACACAAATGTGCAGTATTGGAGCGTTATCCCCCTGGGAGGCGGGTCAGGGAAGCTCCTGTAACGCTCTGTGCACAGCAAAGGCAGGACTCTTGCTTCGTGACACACTTCAGCCCAAAGCCTCCTGCAGCACACCCTGAATATTTATGAGTGTAAGACAAGGCTCAGCACACCTACAAGACACAGGTTGCAACTTGGAAAAACCAAAGATAAAAAAAAATAAAATCAGTTGGAGGATGAGCGGAATATCAGTTTTGGATTTGCCAGCCTGAGGAGAGCAGGAGACAGACGGAGCCAGGGAGCTGCAAGGCCATTTATCTGCTGGCTGTTCCCAAAAAGTTGTGCAGTTCTGAGCCATATTCTGCTCCTGCTGCCACAACTGTGAGACTCAGGAGAGGCCCTAGGCTGGCCACCCTCCAAAGGATGTCTCCTGAGCTCAGACACAAGGGAGATTCGTTGGTATTTACCTTCTCACATCCCAAAATTAGCATTAACAAAGTGCCTGCTCCAGGCTCCCATACGGCTGATGGAGACAGGCAGCTCTTGAAGGTGTTTTGTCCCATCAGCTCCATGCTCCTATTTCTGAACAGGATAAACCCCCTGGCAACTGAAAGAGGAATCCAGCCAACCAACTCAGCCTCGACCCACAGATTCCATCACTCCTGATGTTTGCTGTGGGACAGGAAAATGGACTGGATTTGAAGCACCCTGGTAGAGATGATGGGGTGGGAGAGCTCTGGTGTGACTTGTTAGATTAGAAAATTTCCTCTTGGAGTTCCCTGGAGAAGTGCTGCACCCTGCTAGGAAACCAGCTGTGATCCACTCTGACTTGCAGGTGATTAGGGAACATCCCTTGGGGCAGAGCAGGGCTTCAAACCCTACTTCCAACTCCTTTGGGTGGGATGTGGCTCACATAGCCATGATGAGTTCGCTCCTTTGCCCAGACTCTCCCAAGGAAGCTTCCTCCATGTAATTCCTAGCACATGGAAGCTTCACAACTTCCATGAAGCCACAGAGCCCTCCGTGTGGTGGCCACTTTCCCTGCTTGAACAGCCCCCTCACACATCCCTGTAGCCTCCAACCTTGGCATCTGCAGGAACGTGGCTGAGCCAGCCAAGCACCGTGGAGTCAGTGCCTTTGCCATCTCAGGAAGCCACAGGAGGAGTGGGAATGTGGGAAGGCAGCCTTAGCTCTAGAATGAACCCAGCCACCAAACCAGGAAGGGGCTGGTCCCCTTCCTCCCCCAAGAGGCCACTTTGATTTTGTTCTCTTCTCCCAGTTGACTGGAAATCTCCTGCTCACAGGAAGGTTTGCACAGTCCAAGGGGCACCAGATCCCTCTTTCCCTCTGAGATTTCCAGCTGGGGAAGAAGCAAAGCACTGACAGGCAGAGTTCAACCTCCCTGGGAAAGTTGTCAATGTGGCAGGCGGAGTCCTCTCCCCGCCGCCCTCCCCTCCCTCTGCCTTGCATGAAGAGCTATTTTAAGTCCCACTTGTGGTTGCCTTTGTGATTTCCCTGGCAAAGCTGCCTCCCTGACATCAGAGTAGAACAACAGGCTGCTGGAAACCCTGGGAGCAGGGAGGCACCGTCCCCCTCCTCGGAACCCCTGCACAGGGGATGGAGCACAGAGACTGCCCCCTGTGTGATCCCAGATGATCCTTGCTGCAGGATCCAAAACCCCCTCCAAAGATCCAGGTGTGTGTCACCAAGGGGTTAGGGGAATAGGCTGGACCAAGATGGGTCCCTCTTTGGTGCAATTATCTGTTGTGGTCTCACATGCAGCTCACCCGGGGAGCTTGTATGACTTAAACCTACATTTGGCATGCCAGCGACTGCCAGTTTGGGGTGCTTTCAGCATCCAAAAATCCTCAGACAGTGACAATAGCCAGCTATTGAGATACCTTTTGCTTATAAGCAGCCTGAAAAGCACCTTGACTGGCTGCTTGCTCGGTGCAGTTATAGCCAGAACCTGGCGAGCTGCAAGCCCCAAGGAAGAACATTCCTGAAAGGGGCTTCTGGCTCAGCTGCTCCACAGTTTGTACCGGCCCCATCAGCAGAGGGGGAAGATGGATACACCCAGGGAATCTGTGCCAGTGGGACACAGCCCTGGCTGCCTCAGAGCTGAAAATCTGTGCTTTGAGCACAACGTGGTGCCACAAATTGCATCAGCCTTTCTTCTCCCAGACACCACCGACTCCCGCCGCTGCCTTGGATCATGGGAGCATGACAGAGAGCCAAATCCCTTCCCTGTGGGGCATTCTCCAGAGAAACAGCTCTGCTCATGCCTTTGTCACTGTCTAATGTCAAAATGGCCTGGAAAATGTTTGGGCTGATGCCCATGCCTCTTCCTAAGATCCTCCTCTGAGTGACAGCAGGGAAGGAGATGGGCTGGAAGGAGCACTAAACTCACCCCAGTTGGCAGACTTGGTATTCCAGGCTTTGGGACAGCCATGGAACAGTTGCTATATAACAACCTCATGTTTACCTCCCCATTCAGAAGGTCCTATATATAATAAAGGCAATAACAGGGTAGGAAGGAAGGAAGGCAAAAGAGGAAAGAGCTGATGTAAGGGCAACACAAAGATCCGGGGTTGTCACTTGACTCACCCCAAATGGTCTTGGAACCAGTGTTTCTAAGACACCTGCAGAAGCTGAGATCCCTGAACTGCAGATACAGGCAGAATTTGGGAGTCTGAGATGGGAGAGACCTGCAGGGCTCCTGGGTAGACTGCAAGGACCTTGCATCCTCTTTTTCAGTGTTCATCTCACGGCCCAGGTGTGAGAGCCTGTGGTCTTCTGACAGAAAAAGATTGACACTGACCCTACAAGGTCTGTCCTGAGGCTCCACTGCCACAGCCTGACCCAACATCACCCCAACATCCCACAGCAAAACAGCCTTAAATCACCCCTGTTCCCTTCCCAGCCAGATTAGCAGTCTGAATCTCCTGAGAAACAGCACCTGGGAGAGCAGGGGACTGCAGCCAGCATTTGGCACCTGATACTTCTTTTTCTGGAAGGAACTGAAATGTCTCAAGGACACAGTGAGGAACAAGTACAGCACATCAGTGCATGCTTTAGGATTTTCCACCTTTGTTTTGACACTGTGCCTTGTGCATAATTATTATGAAGCACAGCCTGAACTCTCCTGCTGCTTAACAGGGGAAGTCAGATCATCTTGGCAGGATCATTTTGACGAAGTCTGATGTTGGGAATAACTTCTCAAAGCAGCAAAACCACTGAGCTCAAGAGTCAGCAATAAGATACTGAGTGCCAGGAGCTTGACTTGGACACCAGGTCCATAGGAAGTGAGTGTAAACATCAACTAGAGGTTTTGGCCAGAATCATTTGTCCAGCACCACTTGTTATCCAGCACCATTGGCAGTTAAAATATACCCCAAAGAATTTCATTCCTTGGGTCCTACCTTGGGACATTGGTGCCTCTCTGGTTACCAGCTAACATGGGACTTCCACTCTGGGACCACTCCTTTATTTGACATCAATATCTCCATGCTGACAACCCTCACTACTTTGGAACCAATCACTCCTTTCCCAGTGGGATGCAGATGCCCAGGGTCAAGTGGTCAGGTTGGAGACTGTCAGCTTGTGAAAGCAGTGGATCCTGAGTTTGTGCATCAGGGTTTCTGGTTTAACACATCAGGTTGGAGAGAGTTATCTCAGGACCACCTGGGCCTCCATCAAGACACGCAGTGCATATTTTCCCACATTTTTCCCTTTGTGATATAACCCTAAACTGATCAATAGCTTGGAAATAGATGTACTGCACCCTGACTACAACATCTACACATCTCCCTGTCCCTGATGGGTCAAATACCACTGCTGGAGGGATGGAAAATTGTACAGATGGTAAACTTCACATCACTATGATTAATACCTCATGCTTCACAGTATCAAGTATTATTACAAGTGACAGCAAGACTTGCATGGATGTGTAGCATGTGACACCCATACCACCTCTGCTCTCACTTTAAGTGGGTTTCACTTGTTTGTCCCAAACCTCAGAGACTTTTGTTGTGTCCCTGACAGGACTCAGGTTTGTTGATGGTGTAGGAAAAGAGACAGAGCCTTCACAGACCCATGGTGGTTGTTGGAAAGGTGATGATGAACCTGGGAATAGCTGAGCTCTGTGTTCCTTATCGTATTCATTGAACTCTGTAGCCTCAAGAACTGAGGTTGTGTCTGACACCGGTGAAATAACTTCCTGATATAAACCCAGCACCAGCTGCAGAAGGGACCCCAGACACAAAACTGCTTGTCCCCTCTGGGTACAACCCCTTTCCATTCTGCTTGGCCTCCCCACACCCTCAGGAGGGGGCAAGGGGCTGCTCTGTCCCTCAGGCTGACAGGAGTGGCAGGGCAATTTCATGCCTGCCATTGTCCCTCAGGCTGGAGGGCAGCAAGACATGAAAGAGCTGCTGCTGCTGTGTGTCCTCCTGCCCCAAAACAACGCAGCAGGGAAGGTCTGACCTCCCTTCCCCACCACTGTTCAGCTCTGGTATGAGAGCAGGACTTACAGCCCTCCCTTTTTATCTCAGCCTTATTCACAGACACCGAGGCTCACCTGGAAGGGGCCTGGAGAGGCAGCTCTGTCTTGAAAAAGCTGCCTTGAGAAGCCCAGCCTGGTTGAGTATCCCACTGATTGAAAGAGGATGGAGGATTGCAGTCAGGGAGAGGCTGAGATGTGGCTGGAGCTCCAGGAGTTAGGGGCTGAGAATGAGCAAACCTCTTGACAGGGAAAGGAACAAGGTGATAAGCAAGAGGCCATCACAGCTGCCTTTGCCTTCCCGGCTGGAAGCACCTCCAAGCCTTGTCTCCACCTGGATGCAGCCTCAGCCTCTTTGGTTTTGACGATGTGGCAAAGCCAGAGGACCACAGCAACTGAAAATCATGTGGCTCCTGGTCTCATACCCCTCCCAGATCCAGTCCTGCCTTCTTCTTGGCTTGGTTACTCACTTATTTCTCAGCTGTACATCTGAGCAGCATCAAACTAAAAGACCTGGGGTGCCTCTGCTCAGCTTTGTGGTGTCTCTGCAATAAGGGAATGAAGCTGGCAAACCCCAACAGCTCAGAGCCAGTCCCACCTTCCTCTCCCCTGTCTTGCTTTGCTTCCCTCACACGTAGGTGCCTCGCCCCCAGTCAGCAGGGCCTTCTGGTCTTCCAGCTCTGGGTCTGTCTTCCCACTTACCACCCTCCTGTCCCTTCTCCTGTTTCATTCCTGCCCTCACCACCACAGAACGCACAAACAGGTCTTCTCCAATTTGTCCTTTTTGGCACTTTTTGAGAAGGGTTGACCACGGAAAAGGTGTCAAGACATTAATTTAGGGCAGGAGACCTGCCCCACATCATTTTCATTCTGGGGCATGGAGGGAAAAGTGTCAGCCTCCATAACTCACCCACCAATTCCCCTTCAGGGGATGCCTGAGCCTTGGGCTTTCCTTTTGGAGGGACTGGCCAAACCCTTGCCCAGCAGGCAGTGGTGGGAGCCGAGTCCCTCCCCACATGTAGTCCTAGGAGCTGCCCCAGGAGCATCCATTGCCCCTCCATGTGTTAATAAGCAGCTTTGTTCTGCATCACCTCACCATGTAACAGCAGCAGGAATTTATACGGCCACAAATTAACAGCCCAGGCGAGCATCCAGCACGGAATGAGACACGTCCTAATGCTCTCACTGGAAGGGGACAGGAAGACGAATGCTGGGGACACTCCACTTGCTGTGGCCTCTCAACCCTGCCAGCTGGGCTGTGCTGCCACCACTAACAAGTTGCTTCTCTCTGCCAAGGATAACAGAGCCACTGGCACCCTACCCCACGTCAGGCACACTCTGCTCTTGGCTGCCTCAGGAACTCAAGTCAGGAAGGCTGGGGTTTTTTTTTTTTGCAGTTGTCATTTCTCAAGGAGGGAGGAACATCTCCCCCAGCTGCTTGGGCTGGAATCCAGGTTTTATGTAATCAAATGTGACCTCTAGCTGTCTGTGTTTAAGGCTGCCATCGCTGCGATATCATTCATATGGGCAGGACTAAGTCATCCATCTCCTCAACTATAAATACCTTATAATCATCCCAAAGGACCTGCAGCGCTTCACAGATGGAGGTGCCTGGAGAAAAGGGTGGTTCGGCTCTGAGTATCACTTCACTCCTGAAATGCAGCTGCCTCTTAGTGTGAAATGTGCAGCAGATTTTTAACAGCTTCTGGTTAACTTTGACCAGCAGAAAACCCACGGAAATTGCCAAAAGGATGAAGAGCCACCCACACCCGATCTGTGACATTAATATAAGCACTTTTGCAGAAATTATACCCGGGCCAGCTCTGCATGTTCGTCCCACACTGCATCCTGCTTTGCAGTGCAAGAGAGGGAAAAGCCATCCGTGCTATTTTACAGGACACCAGCCACTCCTGCCAGGCTCTGCAACTCGAGGTGGAAGAGAGATCAGCGCACACACAAAGCCCTTGGAATGCAGGTTTCTGCAAAGAAACCCGAACTGCCGACTCTTATTTACTTGTGTTACACAGTGTGATGTTAATTCGACAATTAACGCTCGGGCTGATAATGGCTGGTCCCACCTCCTCCCAAGTGTGCACCTGCTCCCCCTTCCAATGCTGCACTCCCCGGGAATCCACAATGAGGTGAGACCGCGGCAGCCGCGTTGTGCAGAGGCTCTGCTTTCACAGCCCCGAGTGTTTGGGATAGAAACGCTCCGGTTTGGGTGAGGTGCGCATTAATACAAGCGCAGTCGCCTCATCTGCAGCGTGTGACAGCAGCTTTCCCAATTCCCTCCCTTCACAGACATCGCTCTCAGGCGCCAGACACCTCTGCTGAACAGGATCCACTGGCACATCTTGCCTGCAAAGTAATTACCTCCTCCTCATCCTCCCACAGCTTCTGGGGTAGCTTTTGAGGACCCGGTGGGAGAGGAAGTGCCTCTCAAGCAGGGAATTTCTGAGCAGCCTCTGCCGGCACAGAGGGAGAGGTACAGAGAGCAGGTCATTGCCCGCGGGCACCACCACAATGGGACACTGATTTATTTGTTGGCTGCTGGTTTGGGGCTTTCTTTTTTGTTTTGTTGGAGGGGAGGAGAGATTGTATTGTGGTAAATAAGTCACAACTCCCTTTTCCTATGCAGTCGGTTTGGATTGGAAAAGATCTTAAAGACCATCTTGTTTCATCCCCCTGCCATGGACAGGGACACCTTCCTCTATCCCAGGTTGCTCCAAGTCCCGTCCAACCTGGTCTTGAACATTTCCAGGGATGGGGCAACCACAACTTCTCTGAGCAAACCTGTGCCAGGGCCTCACCACCCTCACAATAATGTATTTCTTCCTAGTATCTAATTTAAATATCCCCTCTTTCAGTTTAAAACCCTTTACCCTTGTTCTATCACTACCTGCCTCTGTAAAAAAGTTACCTTCCATCTTTCTTATAAGCTCCCTTTAGGCCCTGGAAGGGACTCTCAGGTCTCCCTGGAGCCTTCTCTTCTCCAGGTGAACACGCCCAGCTCTCCCAGCCTGGCTCCAGAGCAGAGGGGCTCCAGCCCTTGGAGCATCTCCAGGACTCTCCTCTGAACTTGCTCCAGCAGGTCCAACTCATTCTTGTGCTGGAGGCCCCAGACCTGGATGCAGTTCTCCAGGATTTGCTCAGTGAAACCCAAGGCAGAACTACCCACAGAGGTAATAAAAGCACAGATTGTGTCCACTTCAGCCTGTCCACCAGCGGACACTCACACAGAAACAGCCCAAAATACATCCAAACCTGCTCGATTTCACATGCAACTCTCAAACATCTCAAACCATGGAGAATCCACAAACACTCTGGACAACCTGTTCCAGTGTTCACTCACCTCTCCAGCACAAAAGTTTTACAGTAAGAAAGTTTTCCTACTGCTAGTGAGGCCTGGACAGAGGGGTCAGAGGGGGTGAACCGAGATGTGCAGATCCCATCGAGATGAGCCAGACCAATTGACCAGATGCAAATGCCCTGGTGAGCTCCCAAATGAGACAGCACTGACTGCAATGACAATTAAACCCCAACAGCGCTACAGTTGGGAATTATAAATGTTACAGCTACATATTTCACATAAGTTTATAGTTATTAAACTGCTCCGATGTTTTCCAGCACGACAAGACTTGAAAGCACCAAGAGCAGCAAGGGAGGTGGCTCAGCCACACAGAGTGCACAGACCCTGGCAAGACAGGAGAAATAAGTGCTTTTTGTTTGGGTGTTTACTTTTATTCCACACAGCTAACATGATGAAACACCTTTTAGCACCTAGTGCAGATGCAGTTTAACACCTCCAAGGTGGGATTAGCAGGTCACAGTACACCCCAGGAGGGAGCAGTGTATGTGTGAGCACAGAAGCTTGTGCACGTGGCCCCTCTGCAGAGAAAGTGCTGTGGGAAGGCCCAGGCAGCAAAAGAAATCTCCTTTTAAGAGGAAATTAATGGCATTTATTTCACACTGTCTTAATCCTTTTGTTTCCACGCCATCCTGAGGACTGAGGCTCTGAAGATGCACCCACACCAGCATCTCCTGGTTGTCACCATGTGCTGCACACCGGGTCACACCACAGCACACATGAGCCAAATTCCTATAAGGCAAAACCCAGCCAGAAGATGGGAACAATCCACAGCAGGAACTGTTCATCCTTCGCTCAGGACTCCTGCAAAACGTAGGGGGGTATGTAGGCAGGGATGGGGGGGGAAGAGTAACAGCTGGGATTCTGCACCTCCTCTCCTGCTCCCCTGCCCCTTGCCCAGGGGCACGTCTGCCCCGTGACGGGGCATCTGTGTGTGCATCTGTCACACCAGCCCCGTCCCTCCTCGCCAGGTGTCCCCAGACTGGAGAAGCCTGCTCTGACAGCCTTTGAAGTTCGATGCCACACGGCATTTATCACCATTAAGGGCCCTCCACGGGGAAAGGAATCAGGGTTAGGGTTGTATTTGTACCTTGTGGAACCTAGCACTCCCTTGTCAGCCCTCCTGCCTCATAAATCTCATCAGAGGGGGTGTTGCTGGTTTTCCTCAAATGGCAGATAAAATGAGCCACAGCCACTTCTGCTGTCCCTGAATGACATGGCATAGCTTAGGTTTATGTTTGTGTATTCCTTTGCTACCAAAGCAGGGTGGTTGGGCTCCCAAGGCAGTGGGCACAGCACCAAGGCTACAGAGTTCAAGAAGCATTTGGATGATACTCTCAAGCACTTGGTGTGACTCTTGGGGATGGTCCTGTGCAGAGCTAAGGGTTGGGACTCAATGATCCTTGTGGGTCCCTTCCAGCTCAGCATATTCAGTGATTCTGTGCTTACCTCAGCTCTGCTCACTGAGGATGGCTCTTGGTAGATTTTAACTCTTGGAGAAGGTCTGGGCTTAACCTTGAGACACAACGAATTGACTCAAGGTTAAGCCAAATAGGCAAGTGTGTTGGTAATTAAACAGTGGTCACTCAGTGGCCAGAGGTGGTGTTTAGCATCCTACCACAGACAAAACCTACAAAAATCCTTCCCCCCTGCAGCAGCACACAGCACCACAGCTCCAGAAACAGAGACAGAGGACACACTGCATCCAGCAGCAATGCCAAGAAACACACTCCAGACTTCCAGCTCTCTGGTACGGCTGCCAGCCCAGGAGATGCTGCAGCCCCTCTCTGGAAGCTGGCTGAGGAGTCAGTAAAGCACAGATAAAACTTTGACAGTCTGCCACCTCCCTTCATTATGCACGAAGTGCTCCTGCAGGCTGCTGACAGGGCTGGTGATCCACAGCGTGAACTCTGTGTCGAGAGAGCAGCTCAGCCCCTTTCTCAGCAACCTTCCTGGGATGCTCTGGAGACTCCTCTACAGCTACAGAGGGGACTCATGGGGAAAAACTTCGCTGGAACTGGGGCAAGAGATGGGCAGACTGGACCAAGGGACTGCTGTGTGCAACCATCTGTGGATAAATGCACGGGCACGCCAGTAACCTGTTGTAGAATCATAGAATCATGGAATCGTTTGAGTTGGAAGGGAACTTTAAAGGTTAAATAGTCCAACTCCCCTGCAATGAGCAGGGTCAGAGCCTGCTATTGGCAATGTCAATGAACTTAGGGCTGTTCACCAGATCCATCAACTTTAGGGGCATTACTCTTGCCCTCAGGAGCTCCCAGAAGAGTCTGGGGCTCACCATGCCGGGTGCTCTCCCAACACCAAACCAGATAGCAGAATCTCTCCTCAAGAGCATCCAGATCATCCCAGTCTCCCTGACAGTCATTGCTCTGCTGCCCACTCCTGAATTACCTCAGAACAAGGTAAAACCCAGTATACTGATGATTTCCTTGAACGATCTTTTGAGGAGAAACCCTCACTCACCATCCTTCACAACAGACAGAGCCACAAACCAGCCGAGGCTTTGCCAGGAATTCACATCCCATAGCAGCAGAGGTGGTCCCATGACACTGTCCACTCCTTCTGTCAGGAGGGGACAGAAGAAGTCCCCCTACAGCCTCCAGGTGACTTGTGAGCCACCTCCACGATCCATCAAACCGCGTGTGTCCCCTGCAGCAATCCCTGCCAGGTGACGCTGCTGTTTGAGTGCATTCTGCACGATTTTGGTTTCCATATGTCAGGCCACTGCTTAAAACGTCTGCAAGCATTTAAGAGAGCAGTGCACAACACTTGGCTCTCCGATCGGAAAGTGGCACTGATCATAAATGCCGGGCTGTCAACGTGATGTGGGCAACATCTGCTAATCCAGCCCTTCACCCAGCCGTTCTCCACAGCGCTCTTCCAACTGCATAATAAAGTGTGTTGAAGGACAAACAGGATTTTTTACATTTTTAGCCTGTTTGAATGTACCAGTGCTTTGATCCCAGCTGCTGGGTCAAATTAAAAGAAAGTCAGAAAGCGGCCGACGTGGAGGTCAGGCTTTACCTTTAACTACTCACAGAACACACCGACATATGGTAAAGAAACAGAAAACATGTATATGTTGGAGCTTTTGGTTTGCATTCTTGCATAATTTCAGTAATATTAAGGGCATTACATGTGGTTTGTTGCTGTTATGTCCCGAGGCCATAGAATGGTGTTGGTTGGGGTTTTTTTTTTAGTTTCCTCACAGGCCTTTGCAAGAAGCTCCGAGAACCAACTGTTGCAGAGCGAACTTCTGAACCTCTGCGAAAGCACAATGTGTTAAATTGCTAGAAAAGGGGGAAAACAAATGTATGATGTTCTGTGACATCCACAATCTGCAAAGCTTCACTCCTTTGGACTTCCCAAGGAGAAGAAAGGGATGACTGAGACATTTTTCTGTTTTAAACAATGACAAGCTCAGTAATAGATGGAGGCTTTAGGGCAAACCAAAAGCCTTCAATAACTAGTTGTTTAATAAAGCAGAGTCAATTTAATGTGGCCAACTGAAGAAATTATGCTATGGCCACCCTTGCATGGAAAGGGTCTGGTCACAAGGGTGGGTAGAGAAAAATCCCAGCACAAAGCTAGAAATGTCCCCAAACCCCCCAGTGCATTGGGTGGAGTCCTGCACCACTAAAGTGAAGCAGCCTGGAGAAGCTTTTGTGCACTGCTTTGAAAAGACTTGAATAACTCCATCGTTTCCCTATTTCACGGGGCAGAGAAAAAAACCCTCTTAAGCTAAGAAGAAAAGCAACCTCATCCTTGAGGGGGGTGGAAGTGGGAGCCTGGCTGCTTCCCTAAGTGCCCCCACCTCCCAGCCTCTCTCACCCCCACGTCCTGCTTTGCAAACAAACCCAAACCCTCCTGACTTTCCAACAGCTGCTCCCAGTCTGCCCAGCTCCCACATGGCACCAGCCTTCTGTACAGCCCCCGGCATCCTGCCAGCTCCCACCAGTATCGGCATGCCCACCGCTCCAGTCTGTTGTGTCACTGCTGGGGCCTGAATGGGATGAGGAAGGGGGGTGGGGGGGATGCTTCAGCATTTGACTGCTCGTGGATTTGTTCCATCATCATGATTTGCCCTCCAAGACAGATTTTGGAAGGAAAAGATTTCCTCCCCACTCGCTCCCCCCGGACCCTTCAAAGCATCCGCGTGCCTCCCATCTGGATCATAAATACACGTTTGATCCCGCAAGGTGCTGCTTGCTTTCATCTCCCACTGAATTCAAGGCAGCCTTCCCAGCTCAGGAGAAGAGGGGTCCCGGATGGGAAAAGAATTTGACAGATGCTTGCAAAGGATTAAGAGTTTCCAGTCGTTCAAGAGTCTCTCAGAGCGGAGCCTGATGGAGACACGATCAGAGGGAGAAACCGTGTTTGGACTACACTGAAAAACTACCTCCAGTAAGTGGTTTATTGGAGTGTTGTCATCCAACACGTCTCTCCTGGCAGGGATGGTGGCAATATTAGAATAATCTGTGCACCTGGTGCAGCAGCAGCAGCAGCAGCTCTACAATGAGATTAATGAACCTGCTGGCTGGCAAGGAAAACTTTGGGGAACAATTTGCCCTGCTGCTTCTTTCAATTCCCCCCCGCCCCGCCGTGGCAGAAGGGGGAAGAATGGGTCTTAATTCAAGAGGAATTTAGGGTCGTGCATCAGTATTTCCCATGCAAAGCAGGAGAGGTTGGAAGGCTGGGAACCTGCTCAGAAGCACTTCACTTCAGTATTTAACCTCCCTCCCCTGATGGAGTGTCTGAGCACGCGGATGGAGGTGAATTCCGTGGTTATTCCCAGGCTCAAACGTCCTGGTTGCAATCCAAGGAAAATGTCTCTTGTTGCTCTTAATTTTGGTTGGGGTTAGTCCACACCACTTGTCTCCTGCACTTTTCTTACTTAAATGAAACAGCTGTGAAGGGAAATGGGTCAGGTAAAACAAAACAACTTGCTTGACCTAAAGCAAAACCTGTTTTTTCCCTCCTTTCATACTGGGCTTTTATTATTATCATCAAAAACAATGTAACTACCATGCTGATATTAATCAATAATATTACAGTCGGTTGGTTCATTTCAGTGAATTCTGAAGATAAGCTTGGTTTCAAGAAGAATAATTCACAAGTTTCATTTCAAAACCCTAAACACAAAACATTTCCCGAATTTCTGTCCCAGCCTTGCTTGCTGATTGCTTTCATTGGGAAAAAAAAAAAAATTGCCCTGAATTTGAAGCAAGTTTTTCAGTTAGCATCACCCTGCACTTTTTGGTCATTGAAATAACGAGGGAAAAGAGCTTGCAGGCACTTCCACGCTCCCTGAAATGAAGTGGGATCTCCCAACCTGCTCCGCCGGGGGTTGTGCAGAGCACAGCCCTTCCCGGACGTGTTGGATTTACAGCTGATCCCTACACGTGCCTGGGAGGTGCCCAAGGTTTCTGGGTGGATGGCAGCCAGACCAAAGTCTGGCTTTGCAGTGGTTCTGCTCACTCCCAAAGGAGAGAAACCCACTGCAGATTTATACGGAGAATAAAAAAAGGGGAAAAAAAAAAAAAAAAAGAAGAAACCACATATGAAAACCACAGACCTCAAATACCACCCGAACAACGATTCTTGGTAGGAAAATGAATATATATGTCCAGAAATCCAGCTGCATCAGGGCCCTCACCTGAAGGCAACTCTCTTAATTCATGACAACAAATTCTGTGTGCAGCAACTGTGACAGCTAGTGCTGTTACCCACAGGAGGACACACAGTCAGAGGAGAGCTGGCCTGGAAGGTGGCACAGTTTTCACCAAGCCATCACCATCTGGGCTGTTGGACACACTTTTTTTTGGATCTGTTGTGGTTATCCACATAGTATCTAAGCCCTGAGAAGGAAAATCAATCAAAAGGCCGGGTCTCTGGTGGATGTCCTCCCTCCTGAGGTTGGTTTTGAGCATCACGGAGTGGGGTGGGACGAGCTGTGAAGGGCAAATCATTCTTAGTTTGGAGAATGAATGACACCAGGACACTGCTGTGCAATTAGAAGTGTCTCAAGCAGATGCAAGTGAAGCTAATCAAACACTGCTCTGCAAGTGTGATCATAAGCCTCATAATTAATATTACTCAATTCCCAAGAGGCAGAGGCAACGGGAATTCTCCTTTACGTGAGGTGTCGTGCAACAGCAAACCAAAAATCACAGTCCCTGCTCAAAAGTGCTCATGGCTCTGGTCATCTGCTTCGTGTCACATGGTGTCACCACCTCCTACACACCATCCCAAACCAGGTCATCCCCTTCTGGAGAATACAAGCAGGAAAACACCCGGGAATCCTTTCAAATAGCAGCACAACATCAAGGCAAGGTGTTAAATAATTAAGTGCCAGTGACTCCTTTGCCCACGTGGTGAAGGTGGTTGTGATGTCAAAAGCAGATGGCTTTGTCATCAGGGGGGAGGTGGCTGCACAGCAGATGGGCACTTCAGATACAAAGATCCTTTTCATGCAAATTGCCCTCAAAGATAATTTAAAAAAGAAAAAAAATTACAGAGAGAGAGAGAGAGAGAGAACTGGAGAAAACATCTGATGTGTGAGCAGTGCAGTCTCTAAATGGAATATTTTCTTTTTTTCCCATGAAGCATCGGGAGATTCTTAAGCTCCAAAGTGTTCATTTGATTCCTCGAGGCTCCAGTCTCACATCTCCTCTGCACTGTGCTGCCCTAATATACAACACACTCAAAATTGCTGTCTCTGAGTTTATTTCTAGAAACCCAAACACTGTGCACCTGTTTACACACAAAACCTAATACAGCACAGATTATTTTTTTTAAAGGAACTTCCATCCCAAGTGCCTCCAGTGGATTTACAGCCAACACACAAACAATGCTAGAAAACAACCAGTTTATACTTCAGATGGGTACACTGTGATTTTAAACAATATAATCAGACTCATCCTTCAAGATCAGCTCATTCCATGGGCAGGGACATGTTCCACTATCCCAGGTTGCTCCAAGCCCCATCCAACCTGACCTTGAACACTTCCAGGGATGTGGCAGCCACAGCTTCTCTGGACAGCCTGTGCCGGTGTCTCATCACCCTCACAGACAAGAATTTCTTCCCAATATCTAATCTAAATCTCCCTTCTTTTAGTTTAAAACAGTTCCCCCTTGTCCTGTCAGTATCTGCCCATGTAAAAAGGTCAGTCAATACAGGGACAACTCCTCTTCTGAACCAGTCCCACTTCATATATTGCAGTGTTAAGTGAGGTGAGAACCAAGAACATATCTGAGAATATCAAGCTTGAATTAGAAAGCATAGAAAATCTCTTAATCCACTGAAGAAGTGCAGATAATTCTGGGGTGAGACACGACAGCAACTGGAAGTTTATTCAGCATCTGAAATTCTCCCAGATGTTTCCAGAGTGCCTAAATAAGAAGGGAAAGTAAGTATGCAAACAAAACTATGGCTTCAAACCAAGCCTACTGCAACCACAGAAACACCATCAAAGACATAAGCCATGAAATCATTAAAACTGGAAAAGACCTGAGATCATTGGATCCAACCATTGACCTGCCACTGCCACCTTCATCATTAAACCATGTCCCTAAGAACCACATCTACCCATTTTTTGAACACTTCCAGGGGTAGTGATTCCACCACTTCCTTGGGCAGCCTGTTCAAATGTTTCACAACCCTTTCCATGAAGAAATTTTTTCCTAATATCCAATCTGAACCTTCCTTGGGCACAATTTGAGGCCATTTTCCTCTTGTCCTCTTGTTATCCGGGAGAAAAGACCAACTCCCACCTGTCTGTGACCTCCTGTCAGGGACTTGAAGAGATCAAAATGTCCTGGTCAAGAAGAACAGGTGTATTTAAACATTCACCGAGCAAATAGCACATGTTAAACACACTCCCACATGCCCAGGGAAGGGAAGATGTAAATAATGGATGTGAGATCCATTTCTCCTGAACTGGAGCGGGTCCCAAATGTGTGGTCCATCTCCAGTCTGAGGATGCAAATAGGTGAGACTCAGGAGAGGGCATTTTTTTAGGGATATCAGAGGAATGCACAGGCAGCAGAGGGCATTTTTAGGGATTTCAGAGGAATGCACATGCAGGGATGAAAGCAGGGAGCTGCTGTTCCATAAGCACTGGAGCGTGGTCTCCCTACAGGGCAGCCCTGCTCTCCAGAGGGGGTGGTAACTGAAAAGAAGGGATGGCACAGCCTCCTGCTCTCAAAGAGCTCAACTGGACCACAAAGCACCTCAACAATGATAAATAGAGGCGTTTATTTTGGGCAAGGAGCTCCAACCCTCAAAGGCACATTTGCTGTGAAGACTGAAGCGATTTGGGCAAGGAACTCCAACTCTCAGCGGCACGTTTGCTGTGAAAACTGGAGGGATTTGCTTTCCCAGCTTTCAGCTCCTTCATCCCCAGCTCCCATCCCTTCCCTCTCCCTCTCTTCCACGTGTGATGTGCAGGCAGGGATGCTGCCATCCACCTCCTGCCCAGGGCATCATGTCATCTGCTGTGCTGAACTGGCTTCCCCCTGGGAACCCGGGAACTACCATCTGAATGGGGCTGGAGATAATGAACCCTCAGCAATGAGTAAATAACCAGCATCCTGCCCATATGCCCAGCTGCATCCAGGACCCTGGTGACAGCTCCCTGACAAGGGCAACAATGTTTTTTGATCCTTTGCCTGCAAGGTATGGTACCATCCAGCTCAAAACAGTGGGGAGTAAAGGCTACGAGCGCCAGGGAGCATCCTGTGTTCAGAGATCCCTTTAATTCCCCTGCACATGGAATTGCTGCCCACATGGCAGCCTGCATACCCCCCCTGCCAGCACCAAGGAGGATGAAAGGACAGGAGACTAGGAAGATGTGGGAAGTGAGATGGGTAAAACATCAGGTGACGCCGAGACTTTGGATGCTTTTCTGGCTGGATCACCGGAGTTGCTGAGTGCAGAGGTCAGACCAGCCCTGGGTAAACCCCCACTGGCAAAGAGCCTGGATGGTACCAAATGCTACTGTCCTGAATCACAACTCATCTCTTTCCCTGCTGTTTTTTTCTCTCTGCCAGTGCAGCCAAATCCACGACACAGGAGGTTATGGCCAGCGCTGGTGCAGGTGCATCCTTCCCACATGTTACCCATGATTGCTGGTCAAGGGGTTAATGTCGGTTCAGTTAAGCTTGTCTGCCCAGATGAATGAACACATGGGCATATAAACACTCACAGAGCTCTGCCAGTTGATTTAGGATATCACATCAATGCCCTCCCAGTTCCTGCTGAGCTCTGGTGTCTGCCACCTCCATCCAAACTTCTGGCCCGCAGTGGCACAAAAGCCGTGGGTTGAAAATTAAACCACCCCCACTCCGTGGCTTGCAGTCTGTAAGAGGTTCAAGTCCAGTTGGCTTGAAGCATGAAGACAGTGGGACCAGAGGTGTCTGCAAAAGATGGTAAAGGTGGAACCTTCCTCTAGCTGGAGGAGGCCAAAGCAATGGGTCACCCAGCCTGGGCACAGACCCTCCGAGTCCCTGCACACCTACACAAGTCACCAGCCCAGGCAGAGCTGATGTCCCCCTTCACTGCAGCCAGATTCAACTTTTCACCACAACAATCACACCTTCAGCTGTGATTTTACCTGAAGCCACCTCAAGGACTGGCTCCTCAAAAGAAAATAATAGTAGGCACAACTCTTAAAAGTCCAAATCACAGGCACGAGCAGGTTGGTGGCAGTTTGGGTGGTGGATTTTGGTGTAGGACATCACCTTTGCAGTGGTTGGATAAATTTAGTCTAGTTCATGGTTCAAAGCTCCTCAAAACTGAAGGACTGGAGATTTTGGGACTCTGGTTTGATTCCATAATAGCTTATATCAAGTCCAACAGAGATAATGTTTGGTTCAAACAGAAGTTGGTTCTAGTAGGAGGCCCTGAAAGCTGTATAAATTACTAACTTTTACTTTTCTATGCTTTTCAATACTCCACTCTTTTCTCTTTCTGAAATCTGACCATTCCTTTGACAAGAAATGAGCCTAACATAGAAAAATGAAGTCAAAACCAGAGTTGTTACTGGTTTGCTTTCACCCCACTGAGCTTTAGTCCGTCACTGCGATGCTGAGTTGGGAATTAAGTCATCTCAGGCTTCCCATCCAGTCAACAGAAAAAAAGACAGGCACCTTCCCAGAGCAAATCAGGCCTGAAATACCCTCTGGAGGTTGTGACCACACAGTAATTGTGCATCGACTTAACTGGTCATTTTTAACACATTTCTAGCAGCTGAGCAGAAGTGAATAATTTCACCTTCCTGGGGTCCAGCTGCACAGTCTAAAGTGAGAAACTGTTTGTGGGCAGCTGCTTGGGAAGGGGTCATGTTGTAAGTAGATATGAGAGATCTTCTGTGCTGCTTCCCCAGTATCCCAGTATCTCTAATTAGACAGAGTCAGCCCTGTGCTGGCCACCTTTGAAAATCCTGCTGTGACATTTTACCCAGAAAATCAACAGTAACCTCACATTTAAACTAAAAATCCACTGAAATGCCCCCTCTGAAGCCTTGTGGCAAGGAGCACACTGAGTCCAGGCAGGGAGGACAGAGCTGTTCTTCTCACCATTCAAAGGCCTGATCTCTCCAAAATTAACCCTACACTGTGGAGCTAAAAATCACCTACAAACAATTTTTCCCTCCTCAACGCTGATAGTATTTTGCCTTTGTCTGCAGTCATGCCCATCTCATGCTGGCAAGAACTACCAGGTTTTATTAGAGAATTTATTTTCATTTCTATGAGGATGCATCTGAGATGATTCACACAGAGCAAACTTCACCTGCACGTCTGCAGAAAGCTGCCCCTATGGAAACGGGATCCTGAGAGTTGCCTTTATCCAGTTGCTAATGGATGTTTAGCATGTGAGAATCCGTATCTGCCGAATTTTGAACATAATAAGCTTTCTCTGAGCTTTTCATATGAGAGATATCGACTGGAAGTAATTCAGAGAAGTTATTCAGCAATTGCTTGGCACAACAAAAGAGCTTGAAACAGATTTACTGCCAGTTGACAGCCTGCATGCCACACTGGTGCAGCTGCCCACTTCTCCAGGAGAATTCTTGACATGCTGTCTGATCTGGGCTAGCCCACACCACCAAGACACCTTCAGAGAGGTAAAATAACTGTATTTTAAACGGAGAAAACCAGCCCAGTTTATTAATCAAACCTCTGGGGAGGCAAAAGCCTGGTTTATTTATTAATGTATTTGTAGGATCCACAGGCTGTGGGTGTTGGAAGGAGAAATTCACAGTGAAGATGGTCTCAAAATCCAGCCAGGGAAGCCAGCAACACTCACACAGGGACAGACACACTGCAAGATAATTTATTTCCTTTCCCATCATCTGTCATTTGGATACACACATTTTATCCTTCAGGCTTGCTCCCTACATCAACCATCGCCTCAGCTGCCTCGGTACAAGATTTGGCCGGTTTTACACCCTGACAGGGGGATCTTATCCCAGTATCTCGTTCCCTGGCAGCTTTGACGTGTCACAGTGTCCTGGCTACAGGAGTTTTGAGCAGGTGCAGCCCCACTATGTCTTTATAAGGATGCATTTTTTGCCTCTTTGCTCCGTGACTTGGTGCTTCACGTCTGAAGTGTTTGTGGGCTCCTTGCCAGGGCATTGCTTTCACACTGGATCCCAGTTTAACGTCCCTTGTTTTCCTGCCTCCTGCCAGCAAGTGCCATTTTTTACCTTTTGAAAGTCTTCACTGCAGCAGGTGGAAGAAGGTGGAGACTCAGCAAAGTGTGCATGGGAAAAGGCGGGGGGGGAGAAAAAAAGGTAAGAGAGGCCGGGTTCCAGCCTCAGCACCTACTTTTTGTGTGAGTTAGAGATCAGAGAAACTAAACCCAACGGAGTGGTTTGATTATCACAAGGGCAGAGGGTGAGGATGGGGAAGATGAGAGCTGGGAGACCCCCTCCTTCACCTCCTGCAGGGCATCTCCTCACCAGCCCCTCATCTCATCTGGAAAACCCACCTGGTTTAGAGCAGAACAAAAAGATTCCGTAATGATGGTGTGGGGAAGCAAAGGACCTGTATAAAGTGAAGGAAGGGAGGAAAGAAAAAAAAAAAAAACACAACAAAAAGCCAGCATCAAAGAGAGGAGGGAAGAATAAAAGCATTTCTCTGCTGATCCACAGCTGAGCTGGGCAAAGTTATACAAGATAAATAAAGCTGACATTACAAAGCTATGGTTAATTCATTTTTCTACTTGTCACCACTTGGGATAATTGGCCTATACAACAAATGTGGGGGAAGGAGGTTGGCTTTTTTTTTGTCTCCTTTTTTTTTCCTTCCTGAGAGGTACAACCAGGATTAGACTGTGTGCTACACCACTGATAACATAAAGAGAATGATCCAAAACACTCCAACTTTAATCCAGAGGGGTCACCAGTGAATAGTGAGAGTGCTGGAGGATGAAGTGAGACCTGGTTGTCTCTATGGTAACTAAACCATCACTAGAGCAGGGATTGACCTGGAGCCTTCAAGCAAGTTTGGCTTTGTCCAAGGCACTGTACAGTGTGAACTATTGTCTGTCCT
The DNA here is from genome assembly GCF_001604755.1 of Lepidothrix coronata. Lineage (NCBI taxonomy): Eukaryota > Metazoa > Chordata > Aves > Passeriformes > Pipridae > Lepidothrix > Lepidothrix coronata. The sequence goes on from NW_016690200.1 coordinate 7,035,261, forward strand.
CCCTCCCAGTTTCAGGAAGATTTTCACAGTAGCTCAGTTTATTCAGAATTCATAGAATCATTTAAGAATTCGGGATGGAAGGGACCTTTGAAGGTCATCTAGTCCAACCCCCCTGTAATGAGCAGGGACATCTCCAAGTTGCTCAGAGCCCCGTCAAACCTGACTTGAATCCAGGCTTCTGGATCCTTCAGCTTCTGGATTCAAGTGATTAACTTGGAATCCCAACGTTCTCTTCTTTGTGAAAAAGGAAGCTCTGGGTGGGTGAGGAAAAGCCTGAAATTATGACCTCACATGCTTCAAAATGAGGAGGGGCAGGTTTGAAACAGCCCCCCATTTTATATGTGCTGCCAAACAGAGAACACCAGCTTGGAGGTTTCAGAACACAAGGACAAATCAAGATAAAGGAAGGGGGCTGGAAGTCAGCATAAACACAGAGAAACCAAAAGACAATCAAAAAATTTCAAATTTATAATAATTTTTAATCTAATGATTTTGAAGCCTGACTTTGTGATTTCATAGCAGGTGACCCCAGATGGCCACTGGCTTCCAGGGCTGTTTTATCATTCCATGAAAAGTTTATAGAAGCAACCAGCTCTTCATACATGTTCCCTCCTATCAACCAGAAAATTGTCTCTAAGTCATCGAGGGGAAAAAAAAAAAACAGCTTCTTTTCTCTCTTATCATGACAAAAGCATCTTTTCTTTAAAAGAAATCATCTTCTACGTGTGAGACAACTCTACCAGCAAATGCTTTTTGCTCAGTGCCTAATTCTCCTCGTTTTCTAAATGCCACATGCCAGTTAAATACAAAATCTGTGGGGAAACCCATTGTAACAGATAGAACATGTGCCCATGAGCAAGACTCGTGGTGGGCAGCAATCAGGGTCTTCAGCACCAGCTGATTTGGGGCATCAGCTGAGGTTCAAGGGGTATACACCATACATATGAAATTAGGAACTTGTTATTTGCCTAATTAAATCCAAATCTCAAATCCCAGTGCCCCTTCTAAATACATGAGTGTTTCTACATTTAGTTACAATTAAATATTCACAGCCCCTAATGGCAAAACTAGACAAAAGTAGGTGGTCCAGGCAATGTTTCCAGTGTGTTCAGATCCTCACCAAGTCTCAGCTTTAGCCTCAGTATTTTCTGTTATAAAATGTCCCAGGAGAAGGAGACAACGAAGAAGTGTCTGGTTTTAAAGGGAATTTCCAGAGGTCAGTGGGTGTCCCTAAGCCATGGGCTCTGCCTGGGAGGCCTCCCTGACCAGCTTCCCTCAGTCTGGGAAGAGTGGCCTTGGGTCCACAGGACAGCAAAGAGAAGGAAAACATTTTCCACTGCAAAACCCTTTAAGGGAAGGACTGGCTTTAAAAGAGAGCAGTGGCATGTAGGAACAGAGGTGTTTTTGGGGAAAGTTGATGTTTCCATACCCCAGCTGAGACAAGGCTCAGAGTACAGCCAACCAAGGTGGATTCAGCTCAAACACCCATTTCTGGTGGTGAATGAAAGCAGGACTATTCACAGAGAGTGAATGAGATGTTTCCTCATCAGAATAATCTCCCCAAATGGGAAAACCATGACCCTTTGCTGGTAAAAATCAATGTATTGACTTCAATGTGGTCTCCTTCTGACTTGTATCAGCTGAAGATTTGGCTACACCAGGCAATGAATGCTCTATTTAGTGGTGTGGTCATGGTGCTCACACTGTTGTGAGAACCATGGAATGGTTTAGCTTGGAAGGGACCTTCAAGACCATCCAGTTCCAACCCCCTGCTATGGACAGGGACACTTTCCACTGTCCCAGGTTTCTCCAGTCTGGCCTTGAATGCTTCCAGAGATGGGGCAGCTACAGCTTCTCCGGGCAAACTGTGCCAGGGCCTCACCACTCTCCCAGACAGGAATTCCTTCCCAATATAGTATCTAACCCTGCCCTCTGACAGTGGGAAGCCATTCCCCCATGTCCTGTCACTCCATGGCCTTGCCCAAAATCCCTCTCCAACTCTCTTGGAGCCACAGGCAAGATCAGCTTTTTGCTGCTGGGCTGCATTCACGAGCCTTGGGGAAAGGCAGATAAATGAGGGATGGAGGAGACACTGAGCACCAGGATTGGGGAAAGGCAAGGTAAAGTGGAAGGGAAAGATCCCAAATCATGCCTGGGACCATATCACCTTTCCCTGAAGCCCCTACCTGGAACACAGCAGTGCAGGGAAAGTGCACACATACACACTCATCGACACGAGTTGTGGTGCTACTCAGAGTTTTAACAACATTAGAGGGTGAGAGTGTCATTTCCTTACACGTGAGGCTCTCAGTGCACAGCCTTGGAAATAAATCCATTTCCCCCTTGCTTCTCCCATACCTCTATCTTGCCTCCATAAGCCAGAGCCATTTAAGAAAGTTTAGAGACCTTTCAAGAAGTTTGTAAAGCAATTTATTGGGACTAGGATTCTTGCCCTCTATGAAACCGGATGACTGAGTCACCCTGGGCTTAAATGTGCAGAGCACAGAAGGAGCCATAAAAACCTTGAAAAGAATCCTGAACAGCCTCACTATGCATAGAAAAAAAATCACATTTTTATATCTAGCATTTAAGTGCTTCTAGGATTAGAAATAAATATGACACATTCTAATGCAGGCCCAGTCCCTTGGATCAGAGAAAATTCACTTCTCCATCTCCTTGTGTCCCTGGATATAAAGACATTTTTAGGCCCAAGAAAATTTGGAAACCTGCCTGTCCTGAGCTATGGGAAGGATTAGCGTGAGAATTGAAACTGCAAAGTTAGAGGCAGAGGAGGGGGAAGTACTAAAGTACTAACTTTGACAGATTAATTTCATTTCTCCGTGTCCTTGGCCGCTGAGGATGCACAAGAGTTTTTTTGGGGTCAGAATGAATTCAGAGGATTGGGTGAGAAGGAAAGGGTCGGCAGAGCATGAACAAGAGTGCAATTAAACACCATGTGCTCCTTGAGATCTAGCTTGGGGTTACCAGCAACAGGGGATGAAGGAGATGACAACTCTCTGCCCTTTACCAGCTCTTGCGCTATTCCAACCTTTTCTTTCCTCGCCGCCTGCCAGCTCTCCCTCCACCCCCAGTCCCAAATGCCCAATCCCAGGCATCCATCCCCCACTCCTTCGCCTTCTGCCCCCATCCCTGAAGGATGGATGAGCTTTGCCAGAGCAATCTGGCCCTTGCTGGAGAAAGTGCTGAAAGCCGGCAGGCGGAGCGAGCGCGGCAATCGATTGGACACGGGACATTACGGATCCGGGGCCAGAGAGTGGCAGCTTTGTGAGGCCGAGCACACGTGAGGATTAGGGCATTAACAAAGCTCCCTTAACCCACCAGCCTGCCCCAAGGTAGGCTGGGGTGGGGAGAGAAGGGGATAAAGAAGTGGCAGCATGAAGTCGCCTTCCACACACACACCCCCACACACCGTACAAAGGAGCAGCGGGAATAAGAAGTCCTGGAGACACAAACTGCCACCTGGGACCACGGAGCCACAGAGCCGCTCCTCGGGGCTCTGGGCCAAATTTCCTACCAGCACAAATCCGTTTGATGCCAAGAGAGCAACCCAAAGATGAATTGGACCCGGTGGGGAGGGTTTATGGCCTTTAGTTCAGGCAGGAGAGAGGGGTTGTGCCAGCTGGGGTGTCAGACTGCCTGGCTCGAAAGGGCTTAGGCACCTAAATCTATTAGGTACTCCAAAAAAAAAAAGAAGTGTTTTCTCTGATTTTAAGGCCTTTTTTTTTCCACCCTCTTTTCTCTTTCCTGAAGGCAGCTTTGAGGACCTCTGTTTACTATTGTTCTTAATCGAAAAATAACAGTAACAACTTGCAAGTACAAAGGGCCTTTTATGTTTCTGCCGAAGCTTTTATCTCCACGCGTTTTAGTGAGTGCTACATCAAAATCACCCCGCCCACCACCGAAATTCCGCCGTCTCCGGACTGCAGAGCAGCAGCTGGGGAACAGTGTGGAATAAAGCTGAGCAGCAGCCCAGGACAGCCAGGAAAGGGGAGCAAGGTGTGAGGCTGAAGCTGACAGACCCCCCCCTCCATCCCAAAATCAGGACTCTACCTCATAGCAGATGAGTTGAGCAAATAGTTCGGCAGCAAGAAGGAGGCCCAGGCATTTATACATTAGATATGAGGAAGAAATTCTTTACTGTGAGGCACTGAAACAGGTTGCCCAGAGAATCTGTGGCTGCCCCATCCCTGGAAGTGTTCAAGGCCGGGTTGGGTAGAGCTTGGAGCAACGTGGTCTACTGGAAGGTGTCCCTGCCCATGGCAGGAGGTTGGAATGAGATGATCTTTAAGGTCTCTTCCAACTGAAACCATGCTGTGATTCTATGATTCTATTTAGCATCTTGGAAAAATGTACCTGCTGCTGTTTTCCTGGGCTTTGAGGGGATGCCCCTACTCCGCTGGTCCTGAAGGCCCTGGCTGCTCCCACCAGGAGACTCATTCATGGACACAGACAGCAGAACATCCTTCCCACATGGCCATGTGCTGTCTGCACAACTCGTATCTCGGAGAAGATCAGATTCCCACTCAATCAAGCACCTTCAGAGCACACCCAGGCTGACCATTGCCTGAACAGAGTGGTCTTTATATCCTGGCAACACCATCCAGGGAAAGGAAGCCTCACCAAGCCTCTCAGATTTCAAGGAGCATCTGGATGAGGCTCTAGGTCATATGGTTTAGTTTCAGGCAGGCCTGTGAGGAACAGGGCCTTAGACTCAATAATCCTTCCAACTTGAGATGTTCTCTGGTTTTGTGGTTCTGTGAATGTTAATGCTGGAGGAGCAGGGGACTGTGGTCTAGCAGGACTAAAGGACTGAGGGATTTATGTAGTTATGTCAGTAAAAGAAGTTCAGAGAGCAATCTGTGGGACAATAATATGGCTGTTTGAGAGACGTCTTCTGAAAAATCCTAATTTTATGGAAAAGAATGGACATCTCCCAAGCAAGCAACGGAAGAGAGCACCATGGGCTGCTAATTGACATTGAAACACTGGGAGACAGGGAGGGCACGGGGAGGTTCAGTGATGGAAACCCTGACAGAGGATGGGGCCAGGGAAAGTGCAAAGCTGCGGCTTCCAGGGAGCATGAAGAGGATGGTGGAGTAATTAAGACATAGGGAATGAGGGCAGAGAAATCAAGTTTGAGGTGTGTGGGTAGATAAGAAGGGCTGTGTCTCTGAAGCTGTCAGTGAAAGGCATCTGCAAAAAGCTGGCTCTGTATCTGTGACTGTAGGAGAAGGTCAGATCCTGTGCTGGGACTGAGTGATGGTCAAGGCAAGGATTTTGACCACGGTGCCTAAGAATAGTAAGGCGCAGAAAGCCTGAAAGAGAAACCAGACCCTTTGCAGGCTGATATTCACTGCTTTTCATTACAGATCCCAACCTGGGATGTCTTTAGAGAGACTTCCCACTGTCAACAAATGAAGCAAATGGAAAAGAGGCAACCTGCTGAGGTGAGCTGTCTGCTGTCCCTGCTTTGGAGAAAACCTTTTCCTTCCTAAAAAGGGAGCATGCATGTGGAGCCCCCTTAGAAAATAAAAAGGGGCCAATTCCCTCATATTAAGCCTGTTATTAGGCTCAGAATCAAATTAAACCACAGGACTTTTCACTAGCAAAGTGCTATTTTAAGGCTTATTAGACTACATTAGGATTGGCATAAATTTCCACTGACATAATATAGGCCTTTAATTGGATTTAAGGGCGAGGAGGCTGCATTAAACTAAAATCAGTCCTCGCAGAGGGAAATTGGGTATTCTCCTCACAACTCCTCTGCTTTCCCTTGGCGTGAATCCCAAGCAGCCGAGCAGGCTGGGTAACCCATTCAAATCCAGATGCAATTGCTTAGAGCCTCCTATATCAATTTGATAAGCAAGCTGGCTGCCAAAACACAGCACAGCCACCACTGCTTCTTAGCCAAAGCCTTGCTGCCGTGGCCAGAGCTCTGGTTTCCTTTGCAGCTCGGGCAAAAAATGGCATTTTCTTGGCCACAGTCTGCCTGCCAGACTTCATGTGAAGTATTTGCCCGTGAAAGGTTATAATAACAAAAATCTCAAAGCCAAGACCTTGACTTAACCTCCAAAGAGCTGAAGGCATCAGAGCCACAGGCAATAATGAAAACATAACCCCCTGTGCTGGAAATGTGAGTCAGGAGTCACTCCTGTGACCTGGGTTTTTTCATGTGTCCCCTGATTAGATACGGGAGGGTCTCGGGAGCTCGGAGGTCACGGGCTCTCTGTGACACATCCCTCCTTCCCCCAGGAACCTGAGACCAGCCCTGAGACGTGCACAGACAGGTCTGGCACTCTTGGCATGAGTGGGGTTTACACTCATGAGTCCTCAAGACATTCTCCACTGAAAAAGATATTACAGGAATTAGGAATTGTGTGTGTGTGTGTGTGTGTGTGTGTATGTTTCTCCTAAACCACTCACCCCTCGTGAGAGACAGAAGCTTGGGAGGAGAAAATAAATCCCACTTAAATATTGAGTGGGGCAAACTGCACCTCAGGTTTAACAAAGGCAGAGACTGAGTGATCATTCACTGATCATTCATCCTGCACCTTAAGAGATGTCCCTTATTTGGGACTGGCTCTACCAAAAGGCATCTGAGCTCTTCTGAAGTCCCAGAGACACAGAGACACCTTCCACCACGAAAATACTGCTTTGTACATTGCCAATTGATATGATGAGTTTGTCCACACCCTGTAATGTCTTGTGACAACTTTGTCAAATAAACACAACCCTTTCCTTACAACACCAACCACTTTCACATCTGGCCGTGCAGGGATGGGGGTCTCCTAAACTAATTCCTGCAGATGGGAAGCAGTTTTAATCTAAGTTCAGCCAAGCTTATGGATGCTTCAAGATTCATTCTTCCAAGGTCACAGAGCTTCTAAATAAGCTTCAGAGTCTTTTCTCTCTTAACCCACAGCCTCGTAAGTTTGGGGGATGCTCTCAAACCTTCCCTTCTGAAGTTGCCCAGTGCCACAGTCGTCAGACACACACTTTCACCAGCAGTGGAATATCAAGAAAATTAATTTGCTGCTTTTTTGAAGAAGAAAAAAATCCCAAAGGATGCTCCCAGGTGAGGATTAATATTTTTGAAAAGTAGATTTTAGCAGAGATTTTGTTATGGCATGTTCCACATGCGTCCATGAGTGGTGTTTCTGCATCACACGAGTGTGTGTGTGGTGAGACGTGACATGTCACAGCCCTGCAGCTGCAGCCCATTAGCACAAACCTTCAGCTGCCCAAGATGGTGATATTTTTCATCTGATGAAACAAACCTTATTCCTTCTCTGATAGTCCTGGGATTACTTCAAGATGTGTCCTGGAAGCTCAGACAGGCCAAATGGGGGCTGATGGATTCAGGGTGGCCACACACCTCAGCGAGGCTCTGTGCCTTCCAAGCAGATATAACCCTTTTGCTGTTGCTCTGCTGCCACATCCCTTGCAAGTGACCCCAAAGGTGACACTCACTCACCCTAATTTGAAGCGTGTGGGACGCGCCTGCCATGCAGGGATGACTCAGTGGCCAGCAAAAGCTTCATGGGAGTAGCTGGAGCTGGACAAAAAACTTTGATTACACTGATATCTCAACCTCATGCTTAGCTTTGATCATATCCATTAGAAAAGCCCAGTTGACTTCATCGTGCAGCGCCTGAGAAAGCCAGGGAAAGGAAAAGAAAGCTGGGAACCCCAACATGCTGCTGAATGTCAGGAACAAAGATGGTTTTGCTGGATGACAGTCACAACCATGAATTTGAGACCTAAAGGTCTCTCTGGGCAAACCTTCCCTATCCAGGTACCTTGCCTGTAACCAACATAGCAGTCTTTGTAGTGCAGATATCGTGGAAAACATGACCTTGCTTTGGGGAGTTATTTCTCAGTGGTTGTAGGAATCTCTTTTTTTCCTTCAGTTTGGATGGAGAAAAGCTTACTTTGGAGGTTTAGGAGTTTTTGGTGATCAGTGCAACTCTGCAGATGAGCCACACGTGGGCCAAGGAATGGACCTGCAATGCTTTAAAGAAATTTCTGCAGTAAGTGAGCTCTGTCAGGGGCTCTTCTGGAGAAGATCCATCATGAAAGGGCTGCTCTGGCTCTGGTCTCAGCCCCTGATGATCCCACACCCACCTGTCCCAGTGAGAAACAGGTGACTAAAACAGGAGGAGATAGCACAAACTCAAAGTAAGCAGGAGCTGGCTCCTCAGGGCATTTCTATTTTAAATACTCCACATGATTCTACACTTTCTGGCTCCAGATGGGACCCAAATACCAACAGATCAGGGAAAATGCTGTCCTCGTGATATTTCCAAAGTAGCCAAAGTCAGGGAAATTCTAGACAGAAGATGGATTTTCCAGCTGTAGAGAAAGTAGGTCAAAATATTTGGACTTTTGGATGCTTTGCTGCACTAAACTTCCTCCAAATGCTCTGCTGCTCTGTGCAACCAGTTACTGCCAGCTATGCCAGGACTGCTCCAGTGATGCCAGAAAGGCAAACCAAGAAGAGGTAGATGATTTTCCAGCCCTGTTGCTTTAACAGACAGCTTTAGAGATGCCTCACAAATGCGTTTCTCTCCTCCTCTGCCCTTGGATGTGATCTCCAGACCTTTCCCAAGCGTTGAGAACAGACTTGCTCTATTTTGCAGCAGCTGAATTCTGCCTCAGCAAGAAAACAGAGGCTGAATATGGAGGCACATTTCTGCTAGTCTGTGGGCAGGTCTCTCCTGAGACCCAGGAGAAGTCCCATTGCTTGAGGCATTTAGAGTTAGACTGGTCAAAGCTCCTGGGAGTCTCTGTGGGGAGAGAATCTCGCCCTAGCCCCTGGAGAATGGAACAGACCTAATAAGCCTTCTCTGTGTCTGATTTCTCTGATCCTCTGATTAAAGTGTGTTCATATCATTTGCATTTGAATTTGCTTTTATCCACCCCCCCCGATGCCAAAACATGTAGGCAAGGCAATTCAGGAGATGATGTGTTTATGTAACTGTAAACTAGGTTTATAGCAGTTTAATTAGTAATATTAATAATGTCACCTAAGCTTAATGAGACCAATTATAACACAGTAAATATTTCTTATTGGATTACAAGTAACAATATTGAAAGATGAACTTTCATGCTCGGTCAAACTTTCTAAACATATTATTTAAAAAGAGCGATAAGACAGTTTGCTTTTCACGTGTGGATTGCTCTTTTAATCTCAAAAAGGGATAATTATTGCATATAAATATTTGCAGATGGGAAACACCGTCCCATTCGACAGCACCTCTCCTCCTCCTGCTTTTGCTTCTACTTATTGGGAGGGTAGAGTGGGTTGCCCGGTTGCACCAAGTAAAAACATCTTTTTGATGCTCCAAAAGGTGATTTTGAGCCGTTGTGATGCACAGAGAAAAAAGGGTCAGAGATGTGCCAGAGAGGATGATCAAGGTTACATTAATCTGCTTGTGATGTGCTGTATTTCTTTAGGAACTGTGGATGCAGAGGAGCCCGAGTTAGGAAACACCCTCTGGGTCATCTGGGATGGGTCTTTCATATGACTTTCACTTCGGCCCCAAGGCAGCTTCTGAAGGTGGCAGATGGAACCAGTTAAGACAACTGAGAGCTGTTTAAAATGCTATCAATAACACAGCCCCATCTCTCCTCATACCATGTAGGATTATCCTTGGCAGTGTCTTGCCCCTCAGGAGTACTCAGATCCTGCTCACTATTTCCTGAGCCTGGTGAATTTGTCCCAGTTCTCATTCCTATGCCTGGTTGACCAATTGCCTTTGTTTGGGTACAGGTAATGATCAAAATTGAAATCTCTGGAATAAGAGTTCTCTTTAATATTTTAATATCTTTATCAATTATCTGGATGAGGAGATTGAGGACACCCTCAATAAGTTTGCAAACAACACCAAGTTGGGTGGGAGTGTTGATGTGCTGGAGGGCAGGAGGGCTCTGCAGAGGGACCTGGACAGGCTGGATCCATGGGCTGAGGACAATGGGATGAGGTTCCACAAGGCCAATGTCGGGTCCTGCCCTTGGGTCACAACAACCCCCTGCAGCTCCAGGCTGGGCCAGAGGGGCTGGAAAGCTGGAAAAGGCCCTGGGGGTGCTGGGGAGAGCGGCTGGACATGAGCCCAGGGGGGCAGGAGGCCAATGGATCCTGGATTGGATCAGGACTAGTGTGTCCAGCAGGAGCAGGGGAGGGATTGTTCCCTGTGCTGGGACCTGGGGTGGCCCCCCTGGAATCCTGAAGGCAGTTCTGGGCCCCTGAGACAGGAGAGACACGGAGGGGCTGGAGCGTGTGCAGGGAAGGGAAGGGAGTTGGGAAGGGGCTGGAGCAGCAGGAGGGGCTGAGGGAGCTGGGGGGGCTCAGCCTGGAGCAAAGGAGGCTCTGCTGCTCCCTGACAGGAGGGGG
>NW_016690200.1:7045724-7158336 GCF_001604755.1 Lepidothrix coronata
TGTTTGCCTCCTTCTCCTTTGCTGCATCGATAACTCAATTGGATCAGAAGTGAAGCGCCAGCAGAAATGAGCTGAGCACAGGCACCAAATGAAAACCAAATGCTGGGCTGCAAGAGCAATATTTCCACTAACATGAAATTACTGGGCTGACTCCCCTCCCTTCCCCCCATCACATCACAGCCAGGCTGTTGAGGCCACCAGGGCAAACTTTTATCTGCCACGGAGGGGACAGGGAGGCTCTGCCCCTCAGCAGCCCCAGAGCCACGTTTCTTGGCAAGAGACCAGCAGCTTTTGGGGGACCAAAATGATTTATATGGAATATAAAGCTTCAATCCCAGGCTGCCTGGGGAGTGTGGAAGAAAAATGGGTGCATGAGACCAGTTGCATTCCCATTTCTCCTACCACGTGTCTTGGACAAGTCATAGAATCATAGAATGGTTTGGGTTGGAAGGGACCTTAAAGATCATCCAGTTCCAACCCCCTGCCATGGGCAGGGACACCTTCCACTAGACCAGGTTGCTCCAAGCCCCATCCAACCAGGCCTTGGACACTTCCAGGGTCACGGCACCATTCTCCACATGGAATCATGGAATAGTTTTGGCTGGAAGGAACCCCAAAGATCATCTAATTCCAAACTCCTTGCCATGCTCAGAGACACCTTCCACTAGACCAGAGCCACACAAATTCTATATTTGCAAATTAGGAAGTGTGACCCCCCCCTCCTTTATTAAACCTCAAAAAAACAAGTGCAAAGTGCTTGACCATTCTGAAATTCTGAAAGTGTTTGCCCTAACCCCCCCAAAAAACCCAATCAGGGAATATTTCTGCTTTTAAAACCCTTCTCTTTCCTCTCCACAATCCTCAGCAATGGGTGGCACAGTAGATTGCCTTCTCAAAGACAAGGTGTCCAACCAACAACCCATCAACTCATTGCAACTCATCTGCCTTTTGATAAAGGTTTTCTGCCTGGGCAGCAAGGCCCTGGAGGGAGAAGGGTCACTGCTGAGGCACACAAGAGGATAAGAGTGATCCTTCACCCCAACCCCACCTCCCATGGCTGCTGTCATTTCTCCTCTCTCCTCTTCCCAGATGCTCCCCTCCCAAGTTATGGGTAGTTATCTTGTGTCTCCCAGCCAACCAACAATCCTAATTCTGGAGATCCATGGTCCATCAGCGTGTCCATCTCTTGTCTAAACACTGAATGACAAATTGAATGCTAAAATCCAGACGGGAGGACCTTGTCACGCACCCAAGTACCTGCCTGTCCAGGAGGTTGTGTGAACATGCACTGCAGGCTAATGCCTTCCTGAGTTTGGTTTTCCCATTTTAGGAAGGTGAGTAACCATAATTACAAAGTTAAACACCATGCTGGCAGCACAAAAGTCTCTATTTCCCCAAATATGCAGATCTTCCATCAATGATTGCATTTGAAATCCACACAGTGGCCCAGTGCAGACTATTCCCAACCCTTCCTACCATCTATCCAGGCATTTAACCTCCAGTGACACGACCCTTTGTGATCCATCAATGCTCAGCAGAAGAACCACAAGCTTCTGACATGTTTGTCTTCACGTGATCCAAGGTCTGAAACAGCAGCCACTGGTTCCCCACAAAAGATAAGGGGATGTCCTCGGGCTCTTACTTTGGCTTCTGATCCAGAACATGGATTATCCTACCCAAAACCTACACCACAGTGCTCACAGCTTGCACATGGGAATACTGTGTGTCACTGGAGCCTGGGAACTTGTCGGGCTTGGAAGTGGAAGGACTGGAGTGACAAAAAGTTGATCACAATACAGTGATTTTTTTGGGTTTGTGTAACGTTTCTGTCTGGTGTGGGCTGGGGATTGTTTGGGATTGTCTGTGTGCACATGTGGAGGGAGGGCTGTCAGAGGGAGGAATCCATTAGCATTTTGGTCCTTGCATATTCATGCTCCAAAACACATGGAACAAACAGGAGACCCATCGGGGTGAGCCCTGCTTTGCAAAAAGCCCTCTGACACCCACAGCTGTGGCCAAAACCAGCCAGACTCCCTTGGCTTGGGACATTCCAGGTCACCTGTCCTTCCAGGAGCCTTTCCACCACTGGGTGTTTTTCCCACTGCTTGAAGTGCACCTTCGGTGCAATTTGATTCTCTGATTACTCATCGCACCCAAAGCAGGCACAGAGAGTAGATGAGTCTCTTCTTCCATGAAGCTCCTGCTGATGTGCACAGGAATGGTCTGATGTCTCATCCCTGCACATCTCTGAGCAACCCAAGTCCCTCCAACCTGCCCTCAGGTGGTCAAACTTTGAAGAAGAGCCAGCCAAGCTCCACAGGGAAAGGGATGCAAACAGGAAAACACATTAGAACACAGCATCCATCTCTAACATCAAGAGTTCATTCCCTTGGTTTTCTTAGGGATAGAAGAGCCATGGGATAACAGCCCAGCAGACTGATACAGGACCAGGGCATGTTCAGGATAGCACAGATCCCTTCAAAACACAGCGATATGTTCTCCCCACCTTTTCATCTCTGGTCTGTTGGGAAGTTCATTAGAAAGGAAAAGGAAATGACCTTACAACCTAATAAGGTCTCATGGACCTTGCAAGGTCTCTCCAGGAGCTCTGGCATAGGAAGAGGCAATTGTCTCATTAGTTTCAGTTGTATGTTTGTTTTTCTGACCACTGCTGCTCCTTTCAAATCTCATCTTCCCCTCAGGCAAAAATCACTTGCACAGGCTGTATTAAGCTTTTCACTAAGCCTCTTCTTTGATTACAATTCCCAGCAAACCACCAGGGTGCAAGAAACATAATTAAATACCTTGCTCGCTCTGTAAACAGTCGATCCCCAGAGAAGGCAACCCGGGACTCCCCAGATGGCCTACCCAGAAAAAGTCTCCCCAACTTCAAGGTGAGACTAGAGAAGCATTGCTGTCCCTGAGACGGGATCTCACCAGGCCATGCAAAATTCCAGTGGTGGAGTAACCCAGAAAGGATGAAAGAACTTGTTTAAGAGATAAGTGACTTGAACTGATAAAAAGTAATAACTGTGAGAAACGTGGAGCCAATGCACGTTCCCTGCCCTGAATGCATTGCTTTGAACATACAACTCATCAAAAGCATTTAGTTTTCATACAATTTCTTCAGAATGCCAAATCTAATATCTAATCTGCTCACAACAAAGCCCTGGGAATGGTCTAAGAAGGAGCACAGATGTAGCCCAGCAACGCTACAGAACCCACCCTCACTAGAAGAAATAAAGAATGATGGTAAACCCTCTTCAGACTTTTTACCTATCTGGAATACCGTCTGGGAATGCCAGGGGTTTCCCTCTTGCTGTCTCCAGAGAGCCCTCACAGAGCTCCCAGCTAACACACGGATCTCAGGAGGATAATTAAAGCAACAAACTCGAGGCAGAGTGACGCAGGGATCGGAGCACCTGTGGGAAGTGCTGCAGGGATGTTCTCTGGGGAAGGGGGAGGTGGGTCTCCAAAGACTGGGGTGACCAAGTACACGGGTTTTAGTGAATTTTAGTGATTTCTGTAATTATACGAGAGAAGGAGATAAAATTAGGGGAGAGAAAAAGAAGACAGAACCCTCAGGCTTTACGAAGGAATTTCAGCAGAGAAGTTTGCATCATGCTACTGGGAAGATGAATTAAAGAGGTTTTTCACTTCCATCTCCAACTTTGAACAGTCAGTGCCAGACTGGGATTGTCTCCCTTTCTGGAATGTTCCACCACAGTATCAGCTGAAGAAAACCTGCTGGAGTCCAACGAGAGGCACTTTTTGAGAAGAGCCAAGGCTGTCAGAGGTCTCCTGACCTCCCAGAAACGTCTCAAGGTGGGCACAGGAAATTTGGCAAGGGCAGAACAGGACACCAGCTGTGAACAGGAATGTCTGACCGTATGGAGCCATGGAAGAGTGGAACTCCAAAGCTCCCACCATGAAGAGGGTGTCACCTTCAGCTCCAAGGAGGAGCTTTCTCAAGCCTCCCAGAAAGAGCCCTGTTATGCTTCCAGAGCAAACCAGCTCAGGGGCGCAACATGCCTGGTTGAGCATGAAGTCCAGGTGTCCACCTGGAAAAACCTCCCTGAGCAACACCTTCAAAGATATGAAAATGTGAAAGCAGAAGGAATTCAGGCACAACCCCCAAAACCAGCTGTTCTCCTTGATGTGCAAACTCACTTTGCTCTCCCACAGGTCATCTGCTTCCCTCCTGGAAGGTGGATGGCATGACCCAGCAGTGCTTGGGATGCCAATGGGAATCTTTGATGCCATTGTGCTCATTTAAAACATCAATGGGGCCTTCATTAAACAAGAAAACATTTTGGATGAGATTGTTATTAATTGCCCTTTTAGCTGTTGCATTAAATAACTAGATACCCACATGGAATTGGGGGAGGGGGAAGCCACAGTAGCATAAAGGAAAGGAAACCAGGGAAATGTGAAACTTTCATGTGAGATAAGAACCTCATAACACTGTTATTATATCCCTCTGCAGTCAGGCAGTCTCCTGGTTTTAATAAAATCTCATTTTCCTTAAATTTTCCCATGTGGCCAACGTATTATGTGTGGAGTTTAATGTAGCAGGATAGGATCTAAACTTAGACTCAGGTGGTCTGGGCCCTCTGGAACAGACGGGATGGATTGTCAAGCCCTGATGGGGAATATAAACAGCAAAGGAAAGCGCTTCCTTCTTTTTTTTTCTTTCCCTTTTCCAAGATCTGAAAAGACCTTACTATATTCAATTAATGATCCTGCCAGCCAGCCCAAATCAAAGAGACATGCATGCAGTTGTGAAAGGGGGTGGGGGGCTGAGGGAGGGAATATAATCAGCACTCACTTTTCTTTGTTGGAAATAAAAAAGATATTAAAACTAAAAAAGAAAAAGGTTTTGAGATTTTGCAAATGACCGATTTGTGTGTTTTGGTTGGATTTTGAAATTATTTTTATTTTTCAAGGGGATCTGGTTTTGCAAACCTCCCCAGCTCTATTCCCTGCAGAACTCCTTAAGGTTTTCATTACGATAGGGATATCACGTTCATTAGGATCACTGGTCCTGATGAATTCATTTTTGTTGTCACATACTATTCCATAAGTGGATTTCACTTATAGTTCCAAGGGTGATCCTCTGTCACACAGCATCACTCACCAGATCTTTAAGAAAGAAATATTCCCGAAAAGGGATGTATTTCAGTACAAAGAAACATTCCCCACAACAGCTCCACTCAAGAGCACTGGGGCATTTTGGTTTTTGGTTTTCTTGGGTTTTAATTAAAGAGGTATTCCATTAAATTGCATGTTCCTAAGAGCAGCTCACCAAGAGGAATTTCCAGAGCTGATGCAACACCAAAGCAAATTCTTTGTTCTGGTTGTAAAGGTGAGTCCAGCCAACTTCTTATTTTATTTGCAACATTTCCTGCCCTGTGCTATTCCTCCTCCCTGCTATTCCTGCACACATTTCCAGAAGGCACAACCGGGTTGTTGCTGCAGAAGGGAGGACATAGGGGGTAGTTAAACAAGACATAATGGATCTGTGGTGCCCTGCTGAGCATCGATTTAGCAATTTCTGTCCGTGGCTGCAGGATTCCAAATATAGGATCTCACAGCCAGAGGTGCCTGGGATTAACTGGCAGGACTTCCTGGATCTGTATTGACTGGTCATCCCAGTCAATGTCAAAGCTCCCTCCACAGACCAGGACATGCTGCCACATGGAAAAAGAGCACTCAGAACCTGGACTGTGTGTTGGGAAGGTCTTTGTGGAATAATTGGGATCAGGTTGATGAATATGGGCACAAAGGAAACACCCAACAAGGAAAGGTGGCACATCCTGAGCACTCAACTGTTCCCCATCTGCTCTGACCACACTCTGACAAACCTGAGGGAACTTCAACCTCCTCTTTACACCCTGTCCTGCATGTGAAAGTGAGGAAATTCAGACACTGGAAGAGGCTTTCCAGGGAGGTTGTGGAGTCTCCTTCTCTGGAGATATTCAGAGCCTGCCTGGATGGCATCCTGTGCAACCTGCTCCAGGTGAGCTGCTTTAGGAGGGAGGTTGGACTAGATGATCTCCAGAGGTCCCTTCCAACCTAAACTATTCCAAGATTCCATGAGGCAGAGAAGGTCTTGTTTTCCTGCTTTCAGTGTTACTTTGAAATAAGCCGTGGAGGCTTTTAGAGGGAGCCAGGTCTCCACTGGAAATCCTCCCTCAGAAGTAAGGCTAATTTGAAAGATCTCTGCCTCCAGTTGCTTGCTCCTGGGCCTCCATCCTGTCCTGGAGAAACCCCCAACCTCTACCACTGTGCCTCTCCATGCAGCTGCAAGAAGGGGAACCCAGAAAACAACGGCCTAAGATAATTTCCAAAAGCAGAACCACAGCCTCGATAAGCAACTTGGTTTGTTCAGCCTGGAGGAAAGGAGGCTGAGGGGAGACTTCATCAGGGTTTGCAGCTTCCTCACGAGGGGCAGCACCAATCTCTTCCCTCTGGTGACCAGTCAGAGGACCTGAGGGAACAACTGGAGCTGTGTCAGGGGAGGTTTAGGTTGGATATTAGGAAAAGGTTAATTACTGCAAAACAGAAACCCTCTGTTTGTGTAGTTTATTGTGCTTCTGTAAATGGTCCTGGTCAGCAACAGATGGGACCTTTGGGGACTCATCAAAAGCTGTGGATATTTTACATCAGAGCTGGGAATTGCACCTTGAACTCTTAAATTGCAGCCCAAAGCATTAACCAGGGGCTCATCCACTTATATTAAAACAGTGGAAACATTGCCTCCCTGAGGACTTGTCTTCTGGAAAAACTCACTGCCTTTAAATTCACACTCTGTTGTGCTCTGGAAGAACGTTCATGTGTCAACAGCTAAGCAAAATGATTAAAGATAACTGCTTTCTGTTCCCCTGATTGTAAAAAATAAATAAATAAATAAATAAATAAAATAAAATAATTGTATCAGACAAAGACAACCTTCAAATCCCTTTTCCCATTTCCTGGATGAATAGACACTATGGGGTATCCCAAGCCCAGAGCACTCCCCCATCACCGTGCTGAAACAACTCATTCCCACTTTGCTCTGGTTTCAAAATACATCTGGAAGGAAGAAAATCTTTTTGAATGAGCACCTTTCAAGCCGTGTCAAGTGAACATGGGCTTTGTGACCGAAGGGGCGTCGAGCAAGATGCAACTCATCAAGGCTGAGAATTGCAGGCTTAGATGTGAGGCCCGGGGGGAGGCGGGGGGAGGCTGTTGCCTTCCAGACCCAACGCTCCGAGGGTTCTGATCAATCTCAGATAACGCCGAACCCCAAGAGGGAAAATTAGTAAAAACTGGTCAACTGATCTCCCAGCCTCGCAACAGCACAAGAGCTAATCTCCCTTAATCTAATTCAATGGGCTCTGCTTAACATCCCCTGCCCTTTCATTCTCCAAACGGGAATAGCAAGGGATGAAATCAACTCCTTTCCGCTCCCTGGTTGTGCAGACAGTGCATCCCCCTCCCCTCCTCCTCTCCCACCCACAGAGCAAAATGCCACCCCAACACACTCTTCTCTCCCCCTGCCACCTAAGGTTCCTCCCCAACTGGTAAATAGGGAACCCACCTCTCATTGCCCTGCCGTTGCACCCCACGCTTTGAAGTCTACCAGAGCTAATTAGATCCCTTGATTTGAGCAGGAAGAGCGGGATACAGCCCCGAGCAGTGTTTGCTTATGGAGTAAACTCGTCCTGCCTTCGTGCTTGCTCTTCATCAAACATGAATGTCAACAAAACCTCACTTTCCTCCTTCATGAATTTTGAAAGAGCTCTTTCTGCTTTCTGTTTATTTTTTGGTTCTAATTTTTTTTTTCTCTTTATTTCTTCCTCCTCTTCCCCTGGGATTGTTGGAAGAGAAATGGTAGAGTTTTATTACAGAGGTCACTACATGAGACCTGTGAGTTTGATGGTCCAGAGCCTTCCTCGTTGCCGTTTGACCCCGTATAAAATTATTATAAAAGCTTTCCATGTGACACTGGTCCTACAGCAATACCTCCCCCCCAAGACTGAATATGAGCAGAGGCTGCATCCAGACCTCAAATGCAGCAAAGAAAAGGAGCTACACCAATTCCAGGGAAGAAGAAAAGGGCAGTTTTCACTTCCAGAGACCGGGAACATCCGTGAATGTTTAACACTACTTAAAACCATGGATGAGGACAACACCTGGACAAGGCAGTCTATGAATCACATTCTAATGAGCCATAAATGATGAGAGAGTTGTAAACAATCAGGCTGTGAAATTGCGTGTTTGGCATCTGAATTTACTCTCTCCGCAGTGCTGGGATTAAGTTACTTTCTGCACTTTCTTCTGCGGGGACAATAAGATGAGCCTGACTGATTTCAGCTCATTTTAGGGTCTTATGCTAATAGATCTGAGCTGTACTATTGTGAGAGTTTTCCAGACCTGCAGAGGAACATGTTCATTCCAAATAAGAAATAAAAAAATATTAAAAGAAAAAAAAAAGGTTAGGAAGATTTAGGATACTTTATAAAACCATGGCTTTTCTTTAAATCATACCAAAGTCTGTTTTTAACTTAAGACTGTCTGACAGCATGGAGATATATTTTTACTGCACACAAAGCCCTCATTAGGAGAATTTCTCCACTTAAGAATTTGGTTTTTGCTTATTATCGCTTTTTAATATTTCTTTAGGAAAACTGATCCCATCTCTATTCTTCATTTATCACCCTCTTTCATTACAAATATCAGTAGAGTGGCTCCCCCTACACACACACTTCTCCCATTGCCCCTTTTTTTTTTCTATTGCCCTTTCTCTGTTTATTGATTACAGCAAGAGCCAATCTATTTTTTCTCTTTTTTTTCTCCCTTTTTTTTTTTTAATGGATATATATCACTGAGTCTTACAGCCACAAAGAACAGGCATTTTGAAACTGGTCTGAGCTCCACATGCTGAGTGGGCCAACAAGGATTTAATTCAAAGGCTCCTGGAATCAATACTAGCCTTTGACTTGTCCTTATTTTATCCTTGTTGATGGTTGATGTCTGTTGTCAAAACTCCTGGAAGGCGTCTGCTGTGATTTGCTGTAGTGGCTGTGGAGACTTTAATGAGCAGAGTCGTTCTTATGTTTGAGATCACCTTCAAAATCCATTACCTGGTCTCACTAGAGAGATCTTGGAAATCTTCCACATGGACGAACAGCCAAACACCTCCTGTTGCACTGTTTTCTCTTTTATGGTTGGATTTATCCTTCCTTAAATTGGCCACTTTGCAGCCCACAGCTCTCCTGACCTGTTCTCTCAGCCCAGGGCTTGCTCCCCAACACAGAGGGTTTGGGGACACCCAACCTCCTGCATCCCTTAGAGTCCCAAGACAAGCTCACATTTCCCATTTCTCTGCTAGTTTTCACAGGAATATTTCAAAGGGCATCCCAAGCTGACAAGGAGCCATTATCCTCATTACTCTACCCAGGAGAAATCAAAGGGAAAGATTTGCCCCAGGAAACTTCCTTTGGTGAGTCACACAAGCCACAAAACCCCATTCCCATCTCCTGGTCTAGCAGCACATCACACTCCACATGAGCTCATGTGAAGCAAGAGGACTAAACCCATTCCCAACCCTGCCTTTATACAGATTGAACAGCCAGACCTCTGATAAAAACCCAGGGGGAGACTGGACCTTTATCACCCTATTTTGGTCTGAGCAAACCGAGAAACCACATCCTCTCTGGCAGTCCTGCTTCAGCTGAGCAATAAAGGCTCTCATGGCAGCCCCATCCACGAGCCATCCCGTTTGCTGAATGGCTGTAATTTACCTTCTGCTTAATCGTTCTCATGCACACGTTAATTGTCCTCCTACACGAGCAGGGTGCTAATGGGAGCTCAGATAACCCCTCCGTCCTACTTTACATGCTGGTTCACGCTTTCCCTTATTTTAACTGGAGCCGCTTTTAATTCCAGTTAGGAAATTGATTATTCACACTCTTATTTGCCTTCCTTAAGAAGAAAGCACGGGAAGCACGAGAGGAATTGTAAATGCTTAGGTTGGGACCAGAAATGGAAATCTTGCATGTCAATGTGGGCGCGTGGACGTGTCATGAGCACGAAGGGACAGAGGGGAAAGTGTCCTCATCCTGTTCCTGATCAATATTTGGGATGCTTTTTGTAGCAAAGGTGGTGAGGCCAGGTCACCAGGGCATGGGGGATGTAAGTCTTTTTAGGACTGCAGGCAGTCGGAGGAAAAAAGTCTCAACCCAGCACTTAAAGCCTTGACAATGTTGGGGTCTGCCTTGTTTTTAGGTGCAAAGGCTGTGCGTGTCTCAGGGGTTCTGAAATTTAGGATAGAAGCTTGGGAATATGGGGCCAGAAGGAGAAATGGAAGCAGAGCTGAGCACCAGGTGGATCAGTAGAAATGGGCATAAAATCATAGAATGGTTTGGGTTGGAAGGGACCTTAAAGATCATCTAATTCCGACCCCCCTGCCATGGAAGGAAACCTTCCACTGGACCAGCTTGTTCAGAGCTCCAGCCAGCCTGGCCTTGAACACTTCCAAGGTCCTCTGACCTTGGGCCACCAGGAGGAGAGTGTGAGACTTGTTTGTTCTCAGCTCCTGCTGGCGGTTTGCTTATGAGCAAATGAGAGTTCAAAGCAACATGCTGATCCCAAAGCCCTCAGTGACCCCCTCAGACCTCACAGCCGTGTCAAAACCCACTAAACTCAGGCTCCACTGTGCTTTTCCTCATCTGAGCCGGTCATTCAGCTCCCTCAACAGCCAATAGAGAAACAGGCAGTTCTGATCACCATCCACCTGAGCTCTTTTAGATGGGATGAGACGGTTTGCTGTTCAGAAATTCCCATTCCTCTCCATGTACTACAAAGCTATGGCATGACTGCAGCCTATGGCGACATCACAAGGCTTTTGGAGACAACCCAGGCTTCAGGAGATCTCTCCCAGGGCATTGTAACTTTTCCAAGGGGGTTACAGAAAGCAGAGGCAGGCAAAAGGATCTACTGAAAAACACACAGTAAGAACAGGTTGCAGCTTTGGAAAGCAGGAAGATGCTAAGGGTGTGGTAGGGAGGTAAATGTCCCGAGAAATCCCCCAAACAAAATGTTTCTCTATTACCCAGGGGGCTCATTTAAAGCTGTAATTTTGGATATCCTCAGTTTCCATGTGGCACAGTGAGTGGTAGGAATTAGGACATCAAGTCATTCTCTGGCAAATGGGGAAAACTGGAAAATTCTCTTGCAAATGAGGAAAATTGTGATTCTCTGGGAAACTGGGAACTGTTGTTCCTGGAGCAAAGGAGGACACAAAACCAAACCACAGCAATCACTAATCTCAGCTGGCATCTCTTCTCTTTTCAGTATTCTTCTCTTCTTTTTTTTTATATCCATTCTTTTTTTGGTTCTGATGGATACACCAGAAATCTCTGCACAGTCCACATTCTTCTGAAAACAAAAACCCATTCAGTAAAAAAGCTGTCTGAGTGCTAAAACCAATAACAATAATAAGGAATAAAGCTATTTTAGGCAGATAATGCTTGACTGGCTCTTATAAAAACCTAGAGGAAGGATCCAGAGCCTGACTCTGTGTTCACATGCATGGACAGTCTTGGCTTTCTTTTGCACACTTGATTCCACTGAGGTCAGATCATCAGGCTGGTTTTATGATGTGGACAAACCCCACCCACAGACTAAGGAAACACAAGAAAAAGAACTATTTTTCCCCTTTTGACCTGTTTTAGACTCCAAAACAGACCAGCAGCCAAAGGAATTAGAAGTCAGCATCATGCATTAGTATCCAGCTACTTCCTCTCTGGCTGGACACGCTTCGATGAAGTAACAGCAGCAGGGTCCAGATGCACGTGAGACAGGCTGGGTGTGCAGAACACAACAAACCCACTCACTGAGCCTGGCAGAGGCAGGAGCATCTTTATTTCTGTCTGGTCTCCTCTACTTTTCTGCCCGAATGCACTGGGAAGTTCCATTATCGGACGTAAAATGTTTGGTGCCGCTGAACTGGATCTGTGTTCCTGATATGATCGACCATCAGGAACCAGGCTTGGCTCAGGGTTTTTCAGGCACCTCTAGGTCTCTATTAAGCAAGAGAAGAGACTAAAACTGGCAGAACTCCTGGAAGCTGTGGGGATTTGAGAGCTCTCGCAGTCCTTCCCTGAGTATTTACGGTTCACTTGAACCTCCAGCTCTAGTAACTTGATTTTTCGAGCAAACTAGTTGAGGACCTGACTAAATGCTCTTCCCTCCATGCTCTCAGCAAGCAGCAGTGCCAGGGCTATTACCTGCCTATCCTGTCCTTCCACTCCTGCTCCCCCTGGGCTGTGCATTGCTAAGCCCCAGTGGGACATAATTACTCCAGTGTGGGCTAAAAATTCAAGAATCAAATCTGTTTTCTTCGAAGAGTTCTGGTTTGGAAACACCAAATTCTGACTGTGTTTTCCTCCCCTCCCCAGGCTGCTGACCAGCAGGCAAGGAGTTACTTTAATAAAAGTGGAGGTGACAGGATTGAGTCCATAAAAAAACATCTGCCCTAAAATCTCCCTCAAACTAAGCGATATTTTAGGTACTCTCTGCATACAATGACCCTCTCTAAAGAACATCTGCTCTGGTGAACATCAGTTATGGGTTCTCCTCCTGGAAGCCTCTATAAATAATAATGCACTGAGGGCTGAGTAAAACCTCATTAAATTTGGGAACCTGAGGACTGTTCTTCACTCAGGACCCAGGCAGGGCAGGAAAAGAGAAGAAGCAAGAGAAGGCAATGGCCAAAACTAAGTCCATGTGCAATGTCAGAATAGGAGCCCCAGGGGCACAGCCCTGTTTCAAGGCACATGGATTGAGACAGTGGGGATTTGATGAAGAGCCAGAGACATAAAAAAACCAGGCTGGGCTCCCCATAGGCAGCTGGAAGGGTGGAGGGAGAGTTTTTAGGCAGAGTGCTAACTAGAAAAAGGAACCACAAAGCAAGTTCACTCCCGTTGTTTTCTTGCCAGATATACTCAGGGAACAGAACTTTATGCATCCTTTATACGAGAGCGGGATCTCATCAAAGGGATAATAACTGCATCCTCAATTTCTCCTCTGAAATGAAACCCAAACACTGCCTGAATGCACAAGCTGACAGCAGTAGCAATAACGTTGCTGGAAAGAACTCCGTAATTGCAGCGCCATAAACCATAATCTTTGTTTTAGAAATAACACCTGCTCTCCAAGTGACTTGCTCTCCGCGGTACCACCTCTAGAAACTCCCTGCTAACGGTGTCAGACGGCTCAGGAGCTCACATAAAACGCTCAAGCACGCCCGTTCCGTGGAAACATATTAACTAAATGGAGCTGCAGGCTTCATTCCTCTTTCCTAGGAGATGATTCCCTGCCTCCAGCTCCACTCCTCGTAATTTATTTTGCCTTTTTAAGTGCTGATATGCACACTGACAAAAAAAGAAATGCCTTTCTCATTCTGCTGGCGGAGAGGAGGCTGCAGAGCTGCTTTTCTTCTCTGCATGGGAAACTTCAGTTCACTTCTCTCCAGTGAAGATTTCTTTTTTATCTCCTTTGGGTGTTTTCGTTTTTGGTTGGGTTGTTTTTCTGTTGGTTTGGGTTTCTATTTGAAAGCTCAGACGTACCTATTATCCTCTCCATCGAGCAAACTTGCAGCTGTAGAAATCAGGGAAAAGTTGTTACCCCTAAAAGCAACAGGGAACTATTTAAAGCAAAGAGGGTTTGTGCAAGTCACTGGGGACAGGACAGGGATGGAGCAAGTGACCCATCAGAAGGGGGGCAGGTGGAGTTTGTGCCACTCCACAGTTCAGGACAAAGTGAGCTGAGGATTTGTGAAAGGTGATGGTTCAGTGGTCTGGGCTGCAAAGCTGATCTCCTGCTTCTCCTTCATCTGTCTGAGTCCATCGTAGAGAATATCCTGAGTTGGAAGGGACCCACAAGGATCACAGAATCCAACTCCTGCACAGGACACCCCAAGAATCCCACCATGTGCCTGAAATGAAAATCCTGGAAATGTGATTGCCTTTTTAATCAGGAACATGATAAACCAAGAGCCTCTGTGTGAATTTGCACTGCGAGGGGGCACAACCCTGTACAATCCCTGCTGACTTTCTGTTCCCTTTCTGTTCTTGCCAGAGCTGCTGGTGGGAACCACCATCCCATCCTCATCCGGGAGCCAAACACTTCACCAAGACTTGGGTGTAAGGGCTGAATTTCTTTATTCCTCTGTGGGGTCTGCCAACAAATTTCTTATCAACCACAAGGCTTCAAATTGTGTGTTTGGAAACCCCCCTGTGGGTACCACTGGGGGAAACGTGAGACTTTAATAGCACTCACATGGCCAATATGAAAGAGAAAGGGAAAAGCACCACGGGAAAAGGAGGGAGTGATAGGGGAATGCTGGCCTTTGCAGGAGAAGGGAATGATTTTTGGGTTTGAAATAAAACTCACCCCATGTTGCTGTAAGAAAATTACTCCGCGTATTGCCTGGAGCCTCCCAAAGTAACAGGAGTTTCCCACTGACTTCAAAGGGCTGCAGACAAAGCCCACAAAGAGTTTCTCACTTCCCTGTGCTGATAGAGAACTGAAAATTGCAGGAATTGAAGCAAATCTTTTCTCCTTCATTTGTGATATGAAGGGATTCCCCAGATAGGCCATTCCTACATGACACAGTTTAGTCCTTAGGAGAGGTACCAGGATAATGGTCTTGAAAGGAAAGTTGGGAGTTCATCCACAGAGCACACAAAGCAAAGGAGACGTGTCTCTGGAGGCACTAATAAGATCCAGGTTTAAGATTTAGGGTAAGTCTGGACCCTCTCCTTCCCCTGCCTTATTGTGTGCTTATCTTTGGGCAGCATCAGCAATTCAGGAGGACAGAGTCAAACTCAACAGCTATGGGGGGGTAAAATAGTCATGGGAAACCTTTTCCCTCCTCAGCTTGGAATAACAGCTTTGGCAATGTACAGCCATCCATGTACATCCCACTACCATTCCCTACCGCTACATTCTGACGTGAGCCATGATGGGTCCTGTGAATCGCAGAATCACTGAGGTTGGAAAAGCCCCCTGAGATCATCAAGTCCAACCGTTAAACCAGCACTGCCACGCCCACCACTAAACCATGTGTTATGAAATCAAAACACCCAACTCTCTGGTCCGAGGGCAGAAGTTTCTCCTGCCCTGATTTAAAAGACCAAGTCCAACAGCGCAACCCGGCGCTCTCGCTACCCGTGGGGTTACACCACCAACCCCAAAGCCTTAACTCCAGCTTTCTCCTCCTCCTCCTCCTCCTCCTCCTCCTCACGCAGAGCCAAGAGAACTGATGTGGCCCTTATTTGCCTCCAGCTCTTTTCCCAGCTCTATCTGTGGGACTTTTGTTCCTCCCAACAAAGGGAGACGCTCTGTTCCCCAGCCAGGGAGCTCCGTTACCGTCTGGGTCCCGATGAAAGGAGCGACACTTGAAACCAACCCCGGATGGCTCGTGCCCTGTTTCTAATTAGCACATCATCTGCTTGCTGCTAAAAACAGCCGCCTGCATGGGAGCCTGGAAGGAGAGGCGCTTGCAGCAGCATCTTGCTCTCCAAGCAGCCTGGAGAGAGGCCCGTGGGGCCACCTGGCCACGCACCGGGGGATCTGCTGTGGTTTTGTGGTGAGCAGGGAGGTTGGTACCTCAACACAACCCAACCCCACCCAACCCAATCCAAGCAGAGGAATTCAGACCACGGGGCATTCAGCAAAGCAAAGCAGGGCGTTTTCTTCATCTGAGCTGGCAGATTCCTTGTCCCCTCCACTCTGGGACTTCTTCAGACCATCAAGTTCTCCTTGAGTTTCTCTCCGTGCTCCAAGTCTCGTGTTGGGATGCCCAGGCTGTGTCTGGATACTCCAAATCAACACCTAAACTGCTTTTACACAGGGCACAGATGCACCAATAAGCAAACTGGAATGGGGTTTTATGGTGTGATTTCTAGCTGCAAATAACAGTCTAGGTCACGGAATCATAGAATTATTAGGGTTAGAAGAGACCTTTAAGATCATCAAGTCCAACCATTAAGGTGCATGCTCTCTCCTCATTTCGATTCATTCCCTGTCTTTACAGTGATGCCCTGAACCAACCAGCCTTCCTTCCTTCTTCCTTCCTTTTCTTTCTTTGTTTTCCTTCCTTCCTTCCTTCCTCCCTCCCTTCCTTCCTATCTTCCCTTCTTCTTTTTTTTTTTTTTGCTTTTTCTCCTTTCTTCCTTTTTGTTTTTTTTTTCTTTTTTTCTTTTTTCTCCGTTTTCTTTTTAAGTTCATTAGGCAGCACAGCAGGAGTTCAGCCACTGAGAAACTTTCTGCAGTGCAAAAAAAAAAAAAAACAACCATGTGCCTACTCAGGGAACAGATATGTGTGGGAGAGAGGTAATTACTGCTCTCCATATCTGTCTTTAGCTCTGAAATTAATCCATGGAGAACACTGAATTAGCTTAAGACCGGAGAGATCTGAGGATTGTTCCTGGCAGTTTGTCCCAGTTGATGCTGGACCTGGTGTGAGTCTTTGGACAAGAGCCAACGTTGACTGCAAGCCAAAGGCAGGACTGCAGACATGGCAGGTCCTGTTGGAACAGACAGTCTGTGAGAGGGATGAACACGAGAAATTAGGGAATATTCACTGTCCTGTCCACTTTCCCAGATCATAAGGAAGCCAACAGTCAGTGAGGTTGCATGTTAAAGATCTTAGAGATGAGGGTGACTAGAAAAACACCAGAAGGGAAGGAAGAGTCAGATCCAGGTCAGAAAGGAAATACACAGGACCAATGAAAGGATTATATTCCTTCCACCCTGGTTTCTATTTCAGATCTGAGCCCAGTCAAACCCAGCCTCTCCTGAACTTTAGTTCTGCAACAACAGTGAAGCGAGAGATTTTTTTAATTTTTTTTTTTTTTTTTACTGTGAAACAGCCACTGTGCCCAGTGGAATCTCTGTTTCTCTGCCTGGAGTAAAGCAGGAAGGGGATCACAGATAGAAAATGTCCAGTGTAAGGTGCCCACGCCCATGGCAGGGGGACTGGAATGAGATGGTCTTTAAGGTCCCTCCCAAACCAAATCATTCTAGGATTCTATGAAAAAGAAGCGAATGTTCAAAAAAAGGACAGAGGGCGGATGGTAAAATTTAAGTATTTGGGGCCTGTTGTCTCTCCAAAGCTTGGATCTTCCTTAAACTGAAGAATTAGCGATGGGAAGCATAAGTCTGTATTTGTATCTGTATTACACCTATAGTTATAGCATTGAAATCATGATCAAGTCAGTCTTAGACTTTAGGGCTGTCAGGTAGATATTAGATCTGCTCCAGCCTGGATGCAACTTCCTACAGACAGCAAGGGCATCCTTTGACCTTAGGCAAGGCTCTACATTTTGCTTATGACTTCTCCAAAGTTCATGTTCTAAATCCGAGTTCAGCTCACAGGTGAAGACACATAATCCTGATCCATTCCTGGGCCAGGTTTTACACCTCCCACTCGGCAGCACTTGGATTTGTTTGGTCTATCCCTGTTCAAACGTCCCTCCTCCTCCGTCACTGTGAGATGCTCCACATACCCGGAGAGGTTGGCTGGGCAGATCCAAGGAATCCTAGCCAGCTCTGCCAGCTTGCCCACATGACATGAGTGTGGCACTCTCAAAAGGTATCAGGGTTTTGCAAGCTGTGAGCTTTCTTTTCTGAGCACAGCTCGAAAAAGCCCAAGATGTGATTTCTCTGAAGCTTTGCCCAACCAATCTCCAGTTTGCCCTGAACCCCTGGGGGTGTTCAGCAAAATGTGGTCCAAATGGCACTGGAAGCCACGAGACATCAACAAGTCCCATCCAGGCTAAGACAGTGATGTCCTTACAGAGCCTGCCCATTTCCAGACCATGACAAGGAAAATCAGAGCTGACCTGAAAAGCAAAGGGAGCTTCCCCTCCTCACAACGCTGCTTCTGCTTCACAAGACTGTTTCCAAACCCACCCATTACCTCCCTTTTCCTTTCACAGTTTCTTCACAGCTCCATCTCAGCCAGAAGTTGAGCCATCTGAGCACATGAGAAAGGCTTTTCAGATGTGAAATCTGGCTCGGTGGGAAACCTGAAAATCTCAGAGGCAAACTGGGCACATTTGGTTCACTAGCAAATATCCCAAAGGTTCGTGTGTGTGTCGTCAGAAAAGAGCTGAGCCTCGAACACTCAATGAACCCTCTGAGATTTGTCCATCTTGGTACAAAATCACATCACAGCTCTCCTTCTAAAATCTGTGTTGAAAATCTCCCCTTTATAATCAGCATTTTCTGTTCTCCCTGTCTGCAGTTCATCTGGCACTGCCAGCTTGGGAGGATTCAGTCCATACAAAAGGCTCTCGAACATTCACGAGCACCCCTGAGGAAAAGGGAGACAGTGAACAGACTCCTTTATATCTCTGGAGTATTAATGCAGAGTAAACTACACCAGCTGACCTTCCCCACAGACCAAGGGACCGTGGCAGCATCTCAAGCACAAGCCTCACCTCCCAGCACCTGATAGAGATGCTGAACAGCTCTGTCTCCCTGTGACAGTACAGTAGGCACTGATTGAAAAACCCCTGGCATGGAATGCCCTCACATCACCTCCGAGCGCTGCTGACATCCCTCAGTCTGCTTCACACTGGAAAGAATCTGCTGTATCAGTTTGCAGTTATTAGTCACCAGGAGAACTGGGAGTCACCTTCGAAATGTTTCCCTCCAAGCATCCCCGTCCTCTGCCCTGAATGTAAACACAGCCCAGAGCCAGAGCTTGGTTTCCACAACTGTGGCTATTTATATATCCCTGGTCCTCTCTGCATAAAATAAATCAGTAATTAATCCTTTGCAGCAGCAACTGTGCCCGAGATTATTTGATGGGGGAGCTCCGAGCGCGGGTTCTCAGCGGCGACATCGAGGATATACCAAATATTCCCATCTGTGCCCTGCCAGATCCACACCTCGGCTCTTCCTTCCCTAACAAGGGTGATCACTCACTACTGGGGGATTGTGAGCAGAGGGATTTGGGAAGGCTTAGGCATGGAAGGGAGATTAACAGGGCCTTGAGCTGTCAGGCTGGAAAACGCGGGAGGCATGATAGTGGTATTCACGGGATCCAACAGTTCAGTGGGGCAGGACAACCGCTGCCTTTCTTTCCATCTTCTGCATGGAAATGTAGGAAAAAATTTTACATGCACCTCCTAAAGATTTAATCTTTGGTGGGTTTTTCCCTTTTTTTTTTTTTTTCCTCAGCTAGACCACAGGTAGATGATGATTTCCATGAAGGGAACGGTCCTGCTGGGACAAGGGTGGTTATGGTCCCTCCTCTCTGGGAAGAGGCCACTCAGAGGGATTACCTGTTCCCTAAGCCATCTTCTGTTAGGATTCTCTATGGTTGGAGCCCCCAAAGATGTAGGTTAACACCCCCCTTGTGACAGGCTCCCCATCTGACCTTGAACATGTTGCTTAGAGGTTCATCTCAGAGCCGATTAGGGGATTTAAAATAATTTTCCTTCAAACTAGCAGGAAGGGTTTGCTTATAATGGTTTTTTTTTTTCCCCCCATTTCTCTTAAATCTGTTAGGTGGCTTTGAATATCTCAGTTCTAATCTGCCTGGGTTGCAGATGCAGCTACTCAGCAGATGCAACTGCTATGCCAACAGTGATAACTAATGAACTCCAAAATCTTTGGACTGAGTGCACAGTTCCTATATTAGAATTTCTCAGTCTGACCAAATCGACTGACTTTTCATAATCAAGTTTCATTCTAAAAATGAACATAAACTGTGGTATCTGGAAAAAAAATCATCTGTAGGAGTGCTGCATCCTACAGAAAAAACCACTTTGTGATATTGTCCAAACGGAGCAAAGAGAAATGAGCTGCAAACACCAAGCAACACGTCCCTTCACACACTTTCACACCAATCATCCTGCTTTGCAGGACTCACAAGACCTCAGGTGACCTGGAACTGGACCAGACTTGCAAGTTCTCCTTGATATTCCCATGGGGCCAGAGCTAAACTTGCTTTGAGATCTATTCTGGGCTCCTCCAAAGGGAGCAATGAGAGTGCAGGGAGGAATAAAAGCGATCAGATGGCCAAGAGCTATATTTAATCTTGTCTCCTAATATTAATGTCTCTTCTGAGCCCAAATTAAACCACAGGATTTTGTGATACTTGGGTGTGAGTTCGTATCTGATACTGAGATAAACTGAAACAGAACTTTATGAGATCTCATCAGATAAAATGCTGCCTTATTCACCATCACTCCAGCTATGACATTTTTGCCCTCTAGCTACAGGGACTGGGTGATCATAGACTTTATTTCAGCACTGCGAGAACAGAGTTTAGATCTCCTGTTGCACTGTGGATGCTTGTTTTCCTCTCATGTTAGAGGAAAGCTCCAGACAGAGGAATCATCAATGATCTTGGAGAAAAAGGATACCACCTTGTGTGAACCTTTCTGTGTGACCTCCCCAGAGAAAGTCATGTTCTCAAGTTCAGATGTTGTTAAGATCCTCCATCAGTAGAGGAAGACACAGCAGCTGACAACAGAAAGAAAACTCCCAGCTATGGCTTCAGTGTCAAGGAAATGGGGAGAGGGAAATGATATTAGTCCAAAACACCTCAGGTTTTGGGTGGAGAAGGACGAATTTCATCCTGTTTCTCCAAATTGTTCTGAAAAACTCAGAAATAAAAAAGCAGCTCTCAAAGTCAGTATTTAACACCAAGATGCCTCTGATGCAAGTTTTCTGGGTTTTGAGAAAGCATGGAGTGTGCACTCCATGGCAAACTTGGTTTAGATGATATTCCTACAGAGCTGGCATTTTCAGTGGGGAGGGGGAGCAGTGCTGGGCTTAAGAGTGAGCTGATATTCTAGACAATACTCCCATAAAGACAGAATAAAAGGGAATAACCATCTTGAAAAATGTAGAACCAACTATTAATGCCTTTGAAAACACCCAGGATTTCCTTTCTGCTGAATCCAGCACATCATCCCCGTCATCTTCCATAAGACCTCTCTAGTGCTCCTAAATTTGGCAGCTGTCATCTACGGGAGTTACATGATCTGGAGCTAATACAATTAGCTGTGACTTTGAAGGCACACAGCAGCTTCTCATCATTCTCAGAAGAGCCTTAGACAACTTGGGGACAGCAGCCAAGCTCAGGATGACTGCCAGGAGTGTCATGTGCTGTTCCAGAGCTGAGATAGTGTCTGCAACGGGAATGGAGCCTTGAACAGATTGGGGAAGGGATGTAGGAGGGAGGGAAGGCAACAGTGAACGAAGACAAAGAGGGATCCACATCAGAGAAGGAATGGACACTCATTATAGGGTCAGGGTGCAAGGGGAAGTGAAGGAAAAAGGGAAGGATGGTGGGAATGAAGGATGATGGGACATAGGATATGGGGGGGAAGGTGCAATAAAAATAACCAAGTGGATTAAACGGGGCTAACTTGAGAAAGCACATGCAGTGAGAGGGGGAAAGGCAATGCATCAGTATTGGGGAGCTGGGTTTAGTTTGTACTAATTATAAGAAGCTTTTCAAATGCTGTCATTGATGGGTTATGGTTAAACATGGCCTGGCAAAAAAAGGTGAGATCACTAAAGTACCATCAAATGCAGAAAAGAGCCATTTGTCTGCAGGAGATCGAGTAAATAAATCAAGAAATAGTCCCCATTGGCCCATAAAGCTGTTTCTGTTCATGTGGTTGGGTCTTTTATCAGACTTGACATATCACAAAAACTTATAGCAACTACTTCCAAAGACCAGGTTTTCTTCCAGAGTCTCTTAGAGAGTTCATTGTCTTCTGTCATATTGTTGCCAGAGAGGCACCATTTTTAACACACCTTTACCAAGGAGATCCCAGCACTGGTGGTTGTGGGAGAAATGTCCCAGACACACCCCAACAATGAGTTTGTGTTCCCCTGATGTGCCTGAGCACTGGGGAGGGAGGGAGCATTTAGGCACAGACACACAGGCAGGAGCTCTTTAAACTAGACAGAAGGAAGAAATTTGGTACAATGAGGTGAGGCACAAGTTGCCCAGAGAAGTGGTAGGTGCCCCATCCCTGTCCAAGGCCAGGTTGGACAGGGTTTGGAGCAACCTGGGATAGTGGAAGATGTCCCTACCCATGCCAAGGGATTGGAACTGGATGACCCTTAAGGTCCCTTCCAATCCAAACTATCCTATGGTTCTATGGATGGAAGGGGTCAAAAAGGGCTGTGATATGACAGCAAGCCACAGTAGCATTTCTTAGGATTTCCAATCTTATCCATAATTACTGTTACCCAGCAGGACTTCTAGACTCCTGTTTTTCTCCCAAGGTTTTCCAGGCTGATCTGCGTCACTCCTGAGCCCTCCCTGTGCTCGGTGTGGCTGCGACTTTTGGCTGCAACCTGTCCACACCTAGAGCTCTGACTCTCTGTGCCTGCACACGCCATGGACATCTGGGTTTCTTGGCCACAGAACAGCCCTTGGTGGGAAGTCTGTGCTTGCAGACAGTCGGTGTATGGCACCTGCAAAATAGACACAGTCAGAGCCTTTCATAGTGGAGAAAGCTCTGCCAGAAGCCAGGAGCCACGGATAAATGCAGGACTCTCTCCAGCTCCACGTAGGAAAGAACATGCCTTCATATGTTCTCTGTATATGACAGTTACACACAGATATCTTAACATATTTCTGCCCTGAGAGTTGGTTTTTAGAGGCTGCAGCTCCACGGCCCATTGAGCTCTGCACACACAAAGTCCCTTGTGTTATTTTGAGCTCCATAATAAGGTACATGTGATTTCCCATGTGTTTGTTTTCAAGGATATAACGTGCATGCAACGCATGCAAGGACAAACACAGCCTAAAAACAGATGAGAAGCCAACCAGTATCACCTGTTTTCTGCAGCAGAGCATGGAGCTGTCCCTGGCCAGTGTCAGGGCCCCACTATCTGGACATATTCCACCTTGAAGGGTGTCTGATTTTACAACTCCAAAGAAAACTCCACCCCAGAATTTCACACCTTCCAGGAAAAGGAATCACAGAACCATAGAGTGGCTTGAGTTGAAAGAGATCTTAATCTAGTTCCTCTTAAAGATCATCTAGTTCTAACCCTCCTGCCATGGGCAGGGACACCTCCCACTAGACCAGGTTGCTCCAAGTGCCGTCCAAGCTGGCGAGGAATTCATTCACATGAGTAGCTCCTTCAAGACTAAAGGGCCTGTAGGAGGGGACTGGTGTAATTATAAATCAATCCAGCATCACACTTAGACCTCATAAACTCCTCCAACATCCCATCTTCTCCACCCTTCCCAGTCCACACACCTCAGTGCCTGCCATGGTAACCCAGGGCGGATGCAGAGAAGCTGCTGTAAACAGATGCTGAACTAATCAGTGTGTTGGGGTTGGGCAATCAGGCACAGAAAGATAAGCAGGAGTCAACATCCCATCACCTATGACACCATCCATCACTCTGTCAGGCTGAGACAGGCTGTCTCCAGGTGGCAGATAATCCATCAGTGTGGGATGCTGGACCAGCAGAAGGGGTTGGGTCAACGTGCACCACGGTGGTGCCAGCCACGAGAACCTGGAAAAGACTGATGGGGTGGGGAGAAAAGCATCTTTCTGTGGTTTGCAAGAGGAGAGAGGAGTCTGCCTCTCTTCCTGCAGCACCTGAGGGATGGGAGTGAAAGGAGAGACAAGCAGCCGCTTG
This sequence comes from Lepidothrix coronata, assembly GCF_001604755.1. Classification (NCBI taxonomy): domain Eukaryota; kingdom Metazoa; phylum Chordata; class Aves; order Passeriformes; family Pipridae; genus Lepidothrix; species Lepidothrix coronata. Next base: position 7,069,413 of record NW_016690200.1, read on the forward strand.
AGATGTTCCGGAGAGACATGTGGTTCAACAACGGTACAGAACTTCCTCTGCCTGAGCAGCTCAGGTAATTAAAGCTGCACAAACACTGTCTGCAGTGCAAGGGGATTGTGAAGTGAATCGTTTAGCAAGGGGAAGTTTAGAAAGAAAAAGAAAACTTGGGAGTAAACATATTTCTTTTCCCCAGAGCAGCATCCTGTATCTTGATGGAAGAAGATGACAGCTCTGAGCCCAGTCCTGTGCTGCATCCAGGAGAGATTGCAGCTGGGGGCCTCCATGAGTGGTACCCAGCCTGGTATAAATTAGATGGGAAAGGAGAGGAAAACTGCAGCTAATATTCCCAGAACAGCCAGGACTTGGAGGTTATTAACCCCTATTTTGTCATTAACTTCTAGCTTAGACAAACACTTTTCACTCATCTAATGTATCACAGAGAGATGAGTCACTTCTTCCCCTGCACAGCTGTCAGGAATATTGCTGGGCTGTTACCCCATTGCAGGGAGAGCAGCTTTTCTCTCCTGGGTGCAGCAACGTGTGATGGATCAGAGCCCTTCCCTGTGCCCTCTCCCAGATTTGGTTGTTTGCAGGAAGTTGGACTCATTGATCCTTATGGGCCCCTTCCAACTTGAGATAGTCTGTGGTTCTATGAGTCTATGAGTGGACAAACCCTCTCATTTTAAGCCTAAAAACATCATAAAGGATCATGTTGGTCCAGCTCCTCATGTCACCACATGTGACTTTAATGCAGTGGGTTTGCAGAGCATGAACACAGGGTCACTGCAAAGTATTTCCCAAGTTTGACAATCTGAGGCTAAAAGCTGCAAAATTCACGTGCCACAGGAGGAGGGAGGGAAGGACATTGCCAGCACCAGCTCCTTGCAGCAGCTGCTTAATTTGTCAAGTAGTAATTCATTAGGTCTTAATACACAGGGTGGATTTAGAACAATGAGAACTTAGCAGCACTCAATGTACACGTCCCGCGACATGCCAGCAACATGGAACTCTCTAGACAGCCACAGATTTGTTATGTTAATACCCCCCTGTCTCCTTCCGAGACTATCAAAAGGCAGGTGCTGTCATGCAGCAAAAAAATTATGGTTGGGGATGGATGGATGTGACTGGTGCTTATTGCTCATGGGAAAGCACTCAAAAGAACGCTGAAAAATCAAGGGGAAAAAAAGTGTTTTACCATTTTTCTTCTGATTTATGAAACATCCCCCAGTTGGGACTCTCCGGACCAGATTCTTCCTCCAAGAATATGCTGGAGTAACGTCATGGATTTCTACGGGATGGAGTAAAAAGGGTGGGAATCTGCCTTTCCCTCTGTAAGGTAGGCTGCCCTCAAAAGCTGCAAGCCCCAGGGAACGGGGCAGTGTGGGAGTGCTCTGGAGCCTGCAGGCAGAGCCTACAGTCCTAGACAGTGTTCAGGAAGAGCTGCTTTAGTTTTCAAGCTCCTAATTGAACTAATTGAGCTCCTTGCAATTTGCTGGAGTTAACCCTCCCCTCTCCCACCGCGGGAGGCCAGAACCTTGATGCCGGTTTGGTTTTCCAGGGCACCCGCACCCGCGTTTTCCACAACAAAGGAGAGATGGGAAATGTTGCTCCTGGACCTCTCAGGGTCTCCCTTTGATTGTTGCATTTCTTCCCAGTGTCAGCACTTGTGATATTAATGATGTAGGCACCAGGTCATTAAAAACATTCGGGGAGGGGGGATGCAGCCACCTAACGAAGGATTAGAGCCTCGCCGTTATTAAAGGGTGAATATTCACTCTGTCCAATTAAAGGGATCTTTGCCTAATAGCAGGAACACCAACTCCCCTCTGGCAGGAAAGACGTGGAATAATTTCATCACCCTCCCCAGTAAAGCTGAGGAGATATATCAAACAAAGAAACTGTTTTTCTGCATCTGAGATGCCCCACTCCAAAACATGAAAGTGGTGCCGCTCGGGGAATCACGGGCTCCAGGCTGAGGAGGTTCACAGAGATGTTTCAACCAAGGGAAACTGGTGGTACAGCAAGGGGAGACCTCCAATTTCAGTGCTCTTTCATTTCCTTTCAATGTTAATGGGATTAACATTTCAATTGGTTTGAGGTGTGGTTTTGCCCGTGTGAGATAAAGATGCACAAATGCGAGTGCTGTTTATGGGAGAGGAAACTGAAAAAGAGGAGGATGAAGAGGCTCTGGTGGCTGGAAGAGCAGCTACATCCACGGCTTCTTCCCTGGGCTTGGGGAAAGCAAGATCTCTTCATTCAGAGCTGTGAACCTGATCTTACCCCCGGGTCTGGAGTGGTGGGAAATCCTTTTTTTTTTTTTTTTTGGCAAGAAACACCATTACTACAAAGACAAAACAGTGATGAGCTGTGAAGTAGTAAACAAGGAGTTTGGTGAAAAGAGTTCTGTGCATGCAGCAGTTTCTCATACTCGTGTTACCTATGGGGAAACTTAGAGGTGAAGAAAAAAGGGCTACAAAACCACAGTCCCCAGTGGCCCCTCAGCATGGCCTCCACCAGAGCTGCTCCCAATTTACAGCATCTTCCAGTATTGCCAGTCCAAGAGGTCAACACCCACCAGTCTCCCCTCAGGAGATGGCACACAAAGAAAATAGATTCCAGCTCGTTCTCTTGCATCCTTTGCTCTCCTGGCCCCCAAAATGACCCTGCTCCACTTAATTGGACCCCCACCTGACCTCCAAAACCACCTTCACCCGCCGAGCCTCGAGTGACCTGCCTTCTCCAAATGAATTCCCTGGCAACGGGGGTCCCAAAATCTGCTGCCAGCTCACGTCTTGCTCTGCCGTTCTCCGAGCTCCCGAAAATCACCTCACCCAGGCATCAAAAGAGAGCACCTCTCCCTCCCCTCTCCAGGTTATCGGCTGTAATCTCCTTGAATGAAAAGCACAATGAGAAAATACGATATTATTACAGCTACTTTCCCCACCGGAGCTGAATTTAAGGAAGGTAAATAATTGGCAGGAGAGAGGCTTTTGAAAAGCAGGTCTCTGTGCCCATTTGTTGTGGATTTGCAGCAAATGCATCACCCAGGCTCTCTACAGCGAGCCACATCACCACCACATGGAGAGACAGAGATTAAAAAAAAAAATAAAAAAAATAAAAAGCTTCTATTTATTATAAAACTTTAATTGGCTTTAAAGAGTGACTGTCGTGCTGTCTGACACTTTAAAGTGTTCTGTACAGTAGGAGACATAAAACATGAATCACTGCACTTGTTTTCCATCGTCTTTCCTGCCACATTTGCTAATTATTTAATCTCCCGTGTCAGAAGTGGGTCTTTTGCTCCTTTTGCTGCCCATTTTTTAGCTTCCAACTCTCTCCTGCACTAGAATATGGGACAGGTATTGCCCTGGTGCAGTTTGGGTGCCGATGGCATGGGATTTGGAGGGGTCAGGGACTGGGAGGGATTCAGAAAGGGGGTTAAACACATGCATGGGTGGGAGATCATCCACAGCAACTGAACATGACAGTCCCAACACAACCTCTTGAATTCATATCTTCTTGGTGGAAGTTGAGGGTCCAGGCATGAGGCCCACTCTCTGCTCCTATCCCATTCCATAAACATCTCCATGGTCACCATCCCTGGAGGGATTTAAACGCCCTGTGGATGTGGCACTTTGGGACACAGTTTAGTGGAGGCCTTGGCAGTGCTGGAAAAACAGTTGGACTCGATGATCTCAGAGATCTCTTCCAACCTAAATGACTCAATGATTCTATTTATGATTCTGAAAGACTTTTCCAACACAATTCCATGTTGGATATGGGATATTGTCCCCAAGCTGGGAGAGCCTCTCTCGACTCTCTTTGATTATTAAAGTCTAGTCATAGATCACGAGGTTTCTATGGGTCTTGTTCACAAGGGATCAAGAAGACCAAGAAATATTTGTGGAACAACTTCCTGAGGCACCAGAGAAGTGTTGCTTTGTTGGGACAGAGCAGCTGCTCCCGTCCAGTCAGAAGAAAGTGGATTCCCCCTACGGAATAAGGGGAGCAACATCTTCATTCAGCACTTCCTACCACATCCATCACCATCTGGAGATAAATACACTCCTCTCTTGATCCCTACGACAGTGTCCTCTCCATGGAAAGAAAACAGATCATAGAATAATAGAATTCACAGAATTCGTAGAATTTATAGAATTCATAGAATTGGTTTGGGTTGGAAGGGACCTTAAAAATCATCTTATTCCAACTTCCCTGCCACGAGGGTGAAAATCCTGGTGGAAATCCTGCATTCACTAGAAGCGGTTAGAAGGTTTCAGAGAGAAAAAATGTGTAATATTTGTAGTCTGTATGTAATTTTTCTAGTTTTCAGCACTGAAACACAGGTCCTAAAATAATGCGAGATAGTCCAGGGCAAGGCACAGAGAAAAGCCCAGACATAGAGATGGATGAAAGTCACAGTCATGTCTTTAATACTGTAAAAATTACTAACAAAATCCTTCAAAAGCCAAAAAAAACACCCTCAGATTTTTAGTTAGAAGATACCAATGCTGATGTGGGATCTATCTTTTGGAATTTACACCAGTCCCTCCCAGAAAAGTGTGGCTCAGCGGGATCTCTGTGGCACAGTTCTTACTTCCAACAGGGAAGTGTCATCCTTGGTGAAGCCTTAAATAACAGGAATGAGAGTGAAGGAACACAGCAAGCCAGAAAGAACTCATCCCTATAACTCAGAGTAGGACCTGAAGGGTACAGACTTTCCCAGTTGGAAAAAGTTTTCCAAGTTGTTCATTGCCCATCCTGGAAGTGTCCAAGGTCAGGTTGGACGGGGTTCTGAGCAACCTGATCTCGTGGAAGGTGTCCCTGCCCATGGCAGGCAGGGTGGAATGAGAAGAACTTTAAGACCTCTCCCAACTCAACCCATTCTGTGATTCCATGATTTCCATTGAAAACTGGGCTTTCTCCTCTATCTCTTATCAACCAGCCCCCAAGGCCTGGCACCCCAGGGGGATGCTCCCTCTGCCAGACTGAATGCCCACGCTGTGGTTTATCTCTTGGCAGCAGAGCTCCGTGGCACAGCGGCTCCTGATGCACGCAACGCCCTCCTGGAGAGATGAATCCAGGAAGGGGACAAGAATGCATCCCCTCGGATGTTTGGGGCTGCTGTGTGGTGCCTCTGATTGCAGGTTCCTGAAAGCTGCCACTGTTTTCAAGCATGGGAGTCGGGGGGTGGGGGGTGGGATGAAGAAGATTCTCAGATGTTTGCGGAGAACAAATAATAATTGCACTAATAAGGCTGCATAATTTTATGGCTCTTGCCTCCCCATCTTCAAAGGGCATCCTGCAGCTTTTGGCAAGGCCCTGTGAAGCAGAAGAGAGTCACCAGCCCGATGCCAGCTCAGGGTTTAGTGTTAGTGGGATTTAAGGTGACTGTTGATGTCGTTAATGTGTTTGTGTTGGGACACAAACACTGGCTCCCAGCCATCAGGGAGAGCGTGGGCCTGGGCACTGCTCACCAGGGGAAGAAACCCTAATTCTGGGTGCTTTGGAGGCAGAGGAAGGGATTTATTCCCCAGTAATTTATTCAAGTAATTTATTCAAGTCACCACCTTGCAGTGAGAGTGATCCCAGGAAATTGCTCGGCTTTGTGTGGGATGGTGGCAGAGCATCGCTCATCCTCTGCTCCCCAGCCTGGGACAGGAGCCTTGTTGCCCCCCATTCCCTCCCACCCTGTGCCTCCCTGGGTGCAACCCAGGTGAGAGGTTCAGCCCCAGGTCATCCCTCCCCACCTGAGCTGAGTCTCCCCATCACCCCCCCCCAGGTCTATGAAGATGCTCCTGTGCTGCAGGGGCAAGAAACTGGCCACGCACGGAACCTTTTCCGGGTGCTCTCTTGCAGTCACAGCCCCAAGCTGTGTTCAACTCGACACTCAAAGGCATCTGAAGAAGGGATTTCTGCACCCATGAAGCCTCTGCAGATATCACAGCCCTGCCCAGACACCTCCTGCACCATGAAAACAACATGTAAAGCGTTATCGGTGAGGGGCTGCTGGGACAACTTACTGACCCATGCAGGCAATCAGCTTATGATATGAGGGATGGGATCATGTTGGCTGAGCAGGCACAGCTGCTAATGTTATTCTTGTTCATCAGAATACTTAATCCTACTTTTTTTTTTTAATAAAAATAAATCCTCAATGACTATTTGCCTGAGGCTTTGGTTAGAGCAGCTAATGGGGCAGTCACGTGAGCTGAACCCTCCGTGTGGAGCAGGGAACAGTAGCAGGATTGCTGAACTCAAGGAGGGAGGGCAGCAGGAGCCATAATGTGGGAATAAAAACACATGCAAATGCTCTGCTGTGAATGCACAGGGCTGTGGAACCTCTGGATGAACGGGTGTGAGAAGGTTCACGTGCAAGCCTGTGCAGGGAGAGGTCGGGAATTGCTACAACCCTTGGAAAAGTCCCAAGTAAACATCAGTGTCACAGTCCCTGGGGATGGCAAATGTGGCAGGTTGGAATAAGACAGAGCAGAGCCCAAAGGGGCAAGAGGCTGGGCAAGAAATTAGGCACAGCTCCCCTCTCCTGCCCTGTGGGCTCGTGGCTGTGGGTCACCCCATGCACAGCCAGGCTGCTCCATCAGTCCCAAATATTGTGATGGCGCTGGAATTCTGGGAGAGAACACACAAACCCCTCCTCCCCCAGATGCACAAACACTCCAGTTCCTGGCAGGCAGCAGTAAACCTCATTCAGGAGACAGCAAAGAGCACGTGCAGCCCTGCTCTGGTGCCAGAGGCAAGTGTTGGCACTGTCCCACTCTGAACGACGGTGTCCTGGTGCCCGCTGGACTCCCTGCACCCTCCCAGCATCCCAGGGAGCCTCACACCAGCAGATCCCACGCTCCTGACACAGCCCACCAGCCAAAGGAACCACAGAGAGCCTTGAAAAGGCTTTAAAAGGTTTAAAACCTCAGCCAGCTGACGGCAAGACCTCGGGAAGAGGAATGCCAGAGGGGCATATCCAACCCCGAGCAGGAGGCAACCCTGTTTTGTAGCCTTTTTTCTTCATTTTTGTTTACAGCCACCAATTATCCTCCTCTCTGAGCAGCCAGAGCAGTCCACACCTGCTTTGCTCTGGGCACAGAGTCCCTCTGAGCCAAGTTTGAGCCCATCCCCACAGTGCCACACAAGTCCTGCAGCCAACAAGTTTCCAAGACACGCTTGGCATACAAAGGGAAGAAAAGAAACGCCGGAAGATTAGACCTTGAGCTGAAACTAATTGTTCAATAAGCCATGAACAATATAGCGTTGGTGGGGTTTGCTTCTCTGCCTTTCATCTGTGGGAAGGAAAAATAAACAGCACAGGGAGAAGGGCGAGAGGTGCCAAGAGCCAGGACGGGCTTGGAAAGCCGGTCTGAACCAGGATGGAGCTGGGATGCTCCCTGCTCATCCCGTAACAACACTGCCCGCTCTCACCAGTGAGATACTCCACGGAGCCTGGCAGGTTTTTTGGTCAAAGAGGGCTTGATTTAGCTCAGAGTGGTTCACCAGCCTGATTCCAGGGCCAACAACACCCAAGTCTAGTCCACAGAGCAGATGAGAAATAAGACTTTACATTCCAGGCTATTATTCCACGAGCAGCAGCGACTCATTCAGATTAGATTAATTGACAGGAGTAAAAAAGAATATGTTGATAACTCCGGACATCCAGGACGTTTTTATTCATGCTGGAAAGAAGCCCAGATGTAATAGACTTGCCCAGACACCCCCACCACCTCTCCCCCCTCTCCCTGCAATTGGTACCATCAGCAATTTTTTTTTTTCCTGATCCTTAACAAACCGAGGGCAGGACGGGATCTGGAGCACCCGGTGAGACGGCGGCATCGACACAAGGCAGATTGCTGGGCTTTGCCCTACTGCAAAAATTAACCATCCACCCAACATATGGGTCCCAGAGTGTCTCCAGCAGAGCCCACTCCTCCCTCCAGCTCCCACACCCCCCCCCCAAAGCAGGATAATCCCCTTATTGTTATTTAGAGACACAGAGGTGGATCTGATCCGCAACCCCAAAATCCCCACGTCTGGGCAGAGCTGAGGAAGAGATTAGAGATTCACCTCCCATGAAGGGGAAGAACTGAAGAGTCACACCCAGACTGCCCCGAAATCTGTGAGTGTCTGAAATTTGGACTCAGACCCAAATTTCTCAGACACAGCCTGGCTCCATCAGCACTTTGTATGCCCATAGAAGGGTTAGTTGCTGCAGCCTAGCAACTAACAGCTGATTCCCTCATGAGCTCCAAGCCTAAGGAAGAAAAAAGAGGATCAACTTCAAAACAAGGACAACCTCCCAAAAAACACCAAAGACTTGAGGCACGTGAAACACAGATATAAGGAAGAATTTTTTTATGGTGATGGTGGTGAAAGACTGGAACGGGTTTCCCAGAGAGGTGGTGGATGCCCCATCCCTGGAAACATTCAAGGTCAGGTTGAATGGGGCTCTGAACAACCTGTTCTAGTTGAAGGTGTCTCTGTTCATGGCAGGGGGGTTGGACCAGGTGACCTTTAAAGGTCTCTTCCAACCCAAACCGCTGACAGATCAGTCAGAGACATAAAGAGGACCAGCATTTGTAAGTCAAGATTGCCAGATGATTTCCCTCCAAACACAATCCCAGCCCCACTGCCTGCTCATGAGGCGTGGAGAAGACAAAACCCTTGAGCACAGCACCCAAAGATAGGTTGCATCAGCCTGGTGCAACCCTGTGCTCTCTCCTGCCTCATGACTCGGTGTGTTGGACACATCCAGAAGGCAAATCCCAGCTCAGACCAACCAGCTGAGCCTGGCAGGGAAGCAGGGAAGACCCACAAGTACCTGTGTGAGACACCTCATCACCTGAAAAGAAACCCAGAGGCAACTTGATCTGCTCTAAGCAGGAGTGAGATGGTCATGATGTGTTGAGACTTGATGGGGCACCAGCTCAACTTCCAAAGGTCACATCATTTGGGACATTTTACTATAGAACAGTCTCCCAAATACTGTCTCCTACAAAAATAATCTCTCTTCCTTTCACACACAGTCTCAGAGCCACCATACAAGGGTCAGGCAAAAAAATAAAAAGCACCTTTTATTCCTTCTCAGAGCCTGTCATTCCTGACAAACAAGAACTTCTGGACTGCTTTGCTCATACTCCAAAATCAGTGCAAGGTCAGATCCAGAGGGAACTGAAACCCAGTGAAAGCTTTCTTTCTGTCTTCCAACCTAGAAACCATCAGCAAGTCTGTCAGTGTGCCCCAAAGCAGCCAGGAACAGCGGGGCCTTTAGGGAATATCTTGCTGGCACTGGGAAGTGGGATGCCAATGTGCTGCCATGTGCTGTCCCTGATTCAGTGCCCAAACCTGTTCTACACAACACACACTCCTTGCTGGAGCTAAATTCCTAATTTTTTCCCAACTCTTTTGGGACTGAGGCAAATCTAACTCATCTTCCCAGACGTTCCCATGCTGTATCCCCAGATCCTCCCATGGATCAGCAGGGAACCTTATTGACGTGCTGGTTGTGGCAGCAGAATTAACTGCTGGGCTGATTTTACACATCAATCCCATTTTCTATTATTAGACATCTGTGTGTTGTGTCCATTGATCCCGGGCACTAAATTTCCTCAGGGGTTAACAATATTTTTAACACACAGGCAAAAATCCATGGAAGCTTAAAGAACACTCAAGTGCAAGATTCCCAGAGGTCTCTGGAGCCTGTGTTTTCTTCAGTTTATACAGACACATCAATATATCTCCCTGATTTCATTTTATTAGTACTCCTGTACTGGATGTGTATTCCCCCTAGATTGACTTGAGGGAGTTTTTGATGACAGATGGGAAGATAAACTGTCCCACTCATTAGGTGCACCTTGTGCTTTGGGAGCTTGGTGGCCAGTCTTCAAGACTGGAGCAAAAATATGTCTAATACCTTTGGTTTCCACAAGAAAAAATATAGGTATTAAGGTCTCTTGTGGATGCAACATGCAATTCCAAAGGGATCCTATTAGAAAAGTCTAATTAATGCCTTATTATGAAATGAGATCCAGTGAATATCCCCATTAGCTAAGCAAAGATGGGCAGAGATTTTAATATGTAAGATCGACAGTGAATAGGTAAATGGAGGCTAAATGAACAGCCAAGGGTTGATGAGAAGAGCAGACAGATACCAGGTAGAGAAATAGGAGATCCCATGGAAGTGCAGGAACAGAAAGAGGCACAGAGCCCATGGAAGTGCAGGAACAGAAAGAGGCACAGAGTAGCTTGGCAGGATGATTGATGGATGGATCATCAGAAGGAAAACGGGCATTGTTAGCAACCTAAACCTATCCTGGTCCTTAACCCCTCAGCACTCCCCTACAAAGGGCACTGGAACACCAGATCAGGCTCACAGGAAGGGGCTGGAAAAAAAGAAAAGAAAGTGCTAGAGGACTAAAAGTGCTTCCCTAGAGATGGACACCATTCCAATCACGATCCTGACGCCTTAAAACCTAACCCTGGGATCTCACTCATCTCCCAAAGTCCTGCAGAGAAGGTTTAAACAGGTACTGAACATTATATTGGTGGTGAGGGACCAATTTTGCTGCCACGGTGCTGCTCTAAATGTTGAAGAGTTTCTTTTACTCCCGCAAAGTTACACTAGAACATTCAAAACCCAAATCTGGCCCATTAGAGCTCACATTTACCTTCTGTGCAGAATGCAATTTTCTTACATCTGTTCTAGCTAACAAGCAGACAGAAAGGGTGAGACACTGAAGGCAGAAAAGACAGGAACAGTAGTTAAATGATGGCTAATGGGCAACTGATTGAGTAGAAGGACAGATGCAGAGAGAGATTAATAGAATAGATAAACAGGCATCAGACCCCAATCTCGCAGCAATTACAGTCTGCTCTGGATATCCTAATCTTCTGCAGTGTGGCTCTCCAATAAGTCCAGTTAAATTAGTTATTATCCCTCATTTGTGTTTGTCCCCGGAATTATTTTGGTGACGTGGATCAAAGGAGCACCACGGGCTTTAATGCGGCGTGTGCTGCTGAAAAGTCAAAGCATTAGGAAGTGCTCCCCACTCTAATGCATTCCTGTCTCGTGCCAGAACGTGGATCTTTAACTTCTAATTAGTGCAGCCCTGGATCTGTCCAAACAACCCTGCCATGTCTTCCCTGGCAAACACAAACAGAGGAGGTTCCCCAGGGACTCGGAGCCAGCTCGACACCTATGAGGGGTAGAAGTGCTATCACAATTAATAAAGCATGAGCAGGCACCAAGCAACACTGAGTCCCTGTTTGTACTTTATTTTCCCTTTTCCCACTTGATTCGCTAAAAAAAAAAAAAAAAAATCCCTTCTGAAACTGTACTGAAAAAAAAAAAAGTTAAAAAAAAAGGATGAAGAGGGAAAAAGAAATCTCATTACAGATTTAATTTAAAAATCTATCAGTGATTAGGATATTTATGGACTGATCACCCGCCAGATGTTACAGTTTAAATCAAAGCTGTTTGGCAGTGCTGCAATTAGCAACCTGGACTAGTGGAAGGTGTCCCTGCCCACGGCAGGGGAGGGTTGGAATTAGATGGCCTTTAAGGTCCTTTCCAACCCAAACCATTCCATGATTCTATGAGCCATAAAGGAGACTGTTTTTCCTCTGCTTTGGAAAGAGTCACTGCCTCAGAATGACCAGGGAAACAGCAGACAAGGAAATGATGGAAAGACAGATAAATGAGCAAGAGTGTGACAGAATGAGGGGCTTAAATCTGCAGCTGGAGGGAATTACCCCGGAATATCTGGAGATCTGTGGTGACCAGCATGAGCAAAGCAGTCAGCACTTATTTATACATCAGTATTTATACATAAACAGAGATGTTCAGGAGCATTCACTGGCATCAGCTGCTGGCTGTGGATGTGTCAATGGGATGAATCCCATCATTGCATCACACACAACTGTTAGGACAACACCTGAAATACAAGGACACGGTGCTGTCATCCTTCTCAACCCACCTAAAGGATTGTAGGGCCAAGAGAGGCACCTGTGGCAAAGAGACCCCCCAAAAATGAGAGAGGGAACAACAGTAGCCTTGAGATCCCAAGGAAGAACCACTTCATCCACGAGAGTGGCAACCTCCCCTTCCACCCACATACCCCATAAACACCTTCAGAGGAATAAGATGCTCTGAATTTGATGCCTTTCAATGCCCAAACTCAAAGCAAAACACATCTTTGTGGACAGAAGGGCATCAACTGCAGGACATTTGGGGACAGAAGGGAGGTTTGTCAGCTGTGAGGATGCAGCTGAAATGCTGTGGTGCATTTTGAACCAGAGAGGACCACACACAACAATGTGGCCAGAGATCTGCTGGCCAGTCTGATTAGGTGATCTGGCAGGGCTAACTGCACATTTTCTTCTAATTTCAAAGTTTAATTTAGGAGACCAAACAAAATCCAGGCCCTAGAGCACAGCAGGAAGGCCTGATCAGGAAGCTGAAGTCAAACACTCTGTGTTTCTCATCCTGTCTGAGACCAGACCAGCCAGACCTGGAGGAACATCTAGATGAAAGGACAGCTTGGATTTTCAGACTTATTTTAGTGTTTCCACTTTAAAGACACAAAAATAATTAAAACTAGTCTTGAACAAACAGCTTCTTCACATTCAGAACAAGTCCACGTGGAGTTCAGTAGCTCCAGCAAACTCAAAGGCCCCAGTGGAACTGTCCAGGCTATCAGGAATTGCCCAGGGGACAGCCCTAATCTGCTTTCTGACATGCACAACGCCCATAAACAAATGATTACGCTTCTGTGCCTGAGTCTCCCTCATTTGCAAAATGTTGATAATGATCAGGGCTAATTGAAAATTTCCCATCAAGCGTTATTAGGATGGGGAACGGGGATTTTGAATGAGCCATTTGCAAAAAGCCCAATTTCCCCCACAGATCTGATTTTTGACAGTAAAACAAGCAAACAAAAAAAAACAAAACACCAAAACTGTCTTAAGTCTTTGGGAAAAAATTTCCATGGGAAACACTTTGTATTTTCTGGATAATTCAATGACTTCCCAGGCTTCATAAGGCTTCTGAGGCTTCTTTTAGTGCTCTTTTAAATAATTACAGATGCTTTCACAGCAGGCTCTGTAGACCAAGCTTTATTTTCGATGATCGTGCTCAGACCTCTGGCCAAGTGTGAGTTAAGTCTCACACAATTATTTGGGGAGAGAGCACTTCATTCACTAATGGGGTAGAGGGACATCCAGACGATGAAGAAAAGCACAAGAATAGCCAAACCCTGTGGTTTTCACACCTGATCCCAGCAGGTTTTTGAAGAGCAGTTGCTGGCAGGGAGAAGGACAGGGAGAAGGGAGACCCTCCTGCCACTGTGTTTTAAGGAGGACTGGGTGGCTCCGTCTGTAGATCAGATCAGAGCTTATATTCCAGTATAACCAGTTCATACCCACACTCCTACCAGCACAGGGGCTACATCTAAACTGCTGACTGGGGGTGAAGTCCAGCCCAAATTACCCCAAACCTTGCCTGAGCATCAGCTGGGAGCCGGGAATTAACTCTGGGGACATCCACAGATCAGAGCTTCTGCCTGGTGCATTTTCAGCCCCTGACATAGCCTGGAAAGCTGAGCCAGGCTGGTGGCTGCAGAATTAACTGCTGGGCTGGGAGACCTCAACAAACCATCAGCAATCTCAGATTTGGAGGCTGGTGCTCTTAAGCACCCGCCAAAACTGACTCTAGCTGCTGTACCTGCCTTGATCTGCTGCCCAGCCAGGACTGGCCTTCATTACAGTTTAATTGCAGAGGTGACCCAAGGGTCTGGGGTTGTGTCACTTCCATTAGGAAGACTGCCATGCCCCTGGATACTGTGGGCTTTGCCTGGGAGAGCAGGGCCAGGGAGAAACACGGAGGGCAGGAGGGTACAGCAGTTGTCTGCATCGTTGGACTAACAAATACACACAAATAATGACATACAGCAATGTTCCCAAGCAGCTAAAAACAGAGAATAATTAGCAGAGCCCTCACTAAATGCACAGGCAGAAACACAGCGAAGTCATGGGAAGACTTCTGTCAACATGAGGGCACATTTTGGAACAGGCACCAAAAGACACATCCATGATTAGTGAATTTTAGACACCTACATCCTTCCCTGCAATATGCCTTCAAGCCTGGCCTCTAGTCTTTTTTGCAGCCTAAAAGGAGAAGGAGGTTGAAAGAATCCATGAGAAGAAATATCACTGACGAGGGTTGAGGTTTCAAGGAAAATTGCTTCCAGCAGGACTGGAGTTGAGCTCAGGATCCCTCTGTCAGATTGGACTTGATCTGAAATCCCAGCTCCCACCTGAGCTGCAGGAAAGTTTAGGTCTGAAATCCCAAGCTTCTGTGCTCTGCAGCTGGAAAATCAGAGTCCTGTGGGACCCCAACTTCTGATTCACAGTAGATCACACAAATTTGAGCTTCTACTTGTGTTCTCTCAACTGGATAAAATGTCTCATTTGGAAGAGTGAGACTAGGAGGCTCATTTTAGTGCCAGTGACTTCCCTTTGAGTTTCATTTAAATGAACACGTCAGAAAAAACATTCTTAACAAGGCCAAAGTTCATTCAAAAAGACAAACTCCATGATTTTATTTCTTGATTGAATACAAGGTAGTCACTTCTTTAGCACAAAAGCCCCACACCAAAATGAAGAAGCCCTGGCAGAAAGTTTTCATAAAATCATAGAATGGTTTGGGTTGGAAGAGACCTCAAAGATCATTTCATTCCAACCCTCTGTCACAGGCAGGGACACCTTCCACTATTCCAGGTTGCTCCAAGCCCCATCCAACCTGGTCTTGGACGCTTCCAGGGATGGGGCAGCCACAGCTTTTCTACAACCTGTGCCAGTGCTTCATCAACCTCTGAGTAAAGAATTCTTTCTTAATATCTAATCTAACCCTCTGTCAGCTTGAAACCATTCCCCCTTTTCCTGTCACCATATGCTCCTGTTCAGAGTCCTTGTTTTGACATGGAAACAAGCTGCCTTGGAATCCCCTGGAAATATGAACATAATTTAAGTATATATTAACTCCTCCAAGAACTTCACAGCATCACAGAGCTCATCATGTGCTCCAGGGACTGGCAAAGGGGTGTCTGCCCTCATCTGCCCCCATCCCCACTGCCATTAGAGAGCTGTTGGCTCCTGCTCATCATCTGTGTGATGCACAAACGTCCAAGCAGGATTTCTCCCTCAGCACAGGCCACCTGCAAACCTGCAGAATAACAGGACAGATTCGCCACTGCAGGAGAAATCACCAGGCAAACTTAAAAGAAGATGTGGCGAAGGGGAAAGGAGAGGAGGGGGCAGAAATCAGTCACCAAACAGGAGGACAGAGGGAAGCAGAGAGGTGAGCTGTGCTGAGAAAAGGGATTAGCCACAGTGCACGGCCCCCAGGGCTGGCAGAAAGCCTGACAGAGCCTGGTCCACAGAGCTGTGACCTTCTCAAATCAATCTGGTGCCCCTCTCTGCCTGCCTTGAAGAGACAAGGACATGATTCCTCTGCTGCCCACCTGCCTGCCCCACCAGTTCCACGTGCTCTGGAAGGCATTTCCAACAGCCATGTGGGACCCCCTTTTTTGGAGCAGAGAAGGGGAAGGTTCTTATTGTGACCAAGCTCAAAGTGCAAGGTTATGGCTTGGCAGTGCATTTGTCATGGACATGAAGCCCTGCAGGAACAGGTTATCTAGTCCAATCTCACTGCAATGATCAGGGACACCTTCCACTATCCCAGGTTGCTCCAAGCCCCACCCAACCTGGCCTTGAACACTTCCAGGGATGAGGCAGCCACAGCTTCTCTGGGCAACCTGTGCCAGGGCCTCCCCACCCTCATTGTAATAAACTTGCTTCTTATGTCTAATCTAAATTGAACCTTCTTCACTTTAAAACCATCACACTCTGTCCTATTGCAACAGCCCTGCTAAAAAGTCTGTCCTCATCTTTCTTGCTGCCCCTTTAGGCCCTGGAAGGGGCTCTCAGGTCTCCCTGGAGCCTTCTCTTCTCCAGCTGAACACCCCCACCTCTCCCAGCTCCAGAGCAGAGGAGCTCCAGCCCTTGGAGCATCTCCGTGGCCTCCTCTGGACCTGCTCCAAGAGGTCCATTCACATGTCCCTTCCCAACCACCCCTTCCAGGCAATCAAAGCTGGCCTATGCCTTGGCATCCCAAAACCCTGGGATACTGAGAGTGTGGCAGTCACAGGAAGAGAGATGCACGTTGCAGGGGTGGAAAGGGAAGCTCAGTCAGAGATCCCTTCCATGACTGGAGGGCTCTGGCTGCCTGTGATCAGGCATTCAAGATCCAGGGAAAACCAACATCCCATCCCATACTTGGAGAGAGAGATCCAGCTGCTGTTGGTGTCCATGAATTGCCCCCCTAGCTGGTCAGACCCTGTGGGCTGGGACAGAACAGGAGTCCCCACACTCAAGACTTTCACTTTAAAAAAAAACATAACAACTATTTAATACCAGTTTTTCTGAGTCTCTGGGGAAGGACTCATAAACTCTCACAGTAAGTCAAGGGCTTTGCAGACCTCAGCTGCTCCTGCTGCACGTGCAAGGGGGATTTCTCCGTCCCTGCCTTCCCAAGAATGAACATCTGGTCACACATACATTAAATAAATACCTTGGTGTAAAGCTCACCTTATGAAGGCCTATTCCTCTTGCCTTTCCCTCAGCACATGTTTTCCTGCCAGCCCTACCTTGTGGAGTCTCTTGTGTCCTGTAACGTGGCTGTGCCCACACTGAGCTTTGCCCCAAGTCACAGCCCTCACTTCACTCTCTCTCCTGTGCTCAGACACCTGCTCCCATAAAAATCCTGGGAACGGAAAATCTTGGAGGCCTTTCCCTCCTGGTTGAAATAGAGATGATTTCCTTTGTGCAAAGGGCAACCACTGGTCCATTAACTGTGATCCCTGGAAACTTTGCTGGCGGAGGAGCAGGAGACAATGTGGACCAAAGCTCCCTCCAGCCTCCATCATACCTCTGGCCAGGCTTCAAGTTGCTGATTTAGGAAAAAGCAGCTCAACCAAATCATCTCACATGTGTCCAACTGATCAGTGCTTTGCAGGGATGTAGGAGAGGGTGAGATTTCAGCTGATGATCAGTTGAGGTTGGTCAGCTTTGTCATCCAAAGAGAAGCCAGCCTGTGAGGGTCTTGAGACAGGTCTCTGTGATCCATGAAAAGCAGCTTCTGCTGGTGGCAGAACCGTCTCACCCTCAGCAGCACTGGGAAAGAGACACTTTTATCCATGTGGAACAAGCCTACATGGGTTGCACCAGAGCAGAAACCAAATCAGGCAAGATCAAATCCTGGGTGAAAACTCCAGAAAGTTCTTGTGTTTCCCCCTTCCAGCCCAAACCACGGGCACTGCACCACAAGGATCCAGAGCTGGTTGCCACAGCATGAAAGCACAAAGGTCACAAACAGTACTTGACAGAATCATAGAATTGCAGAATGTTTTGGGTTGGAAGGGACCTTAAAGCTCATCTCGTTCCATCCCCTGCCATGGGCAGGAAAACCTTCCATTAGACCAGGTTGCTCAGAACCTCATAGGGCTGGAGGAGGGGTGGGGAAAAGCTTCATTCCTTCACTGGGTCTCACATAACAACACTACAGAGTCTGGTAAAAAGGGAAAAATGGCTATTTATTTCATTTAAAGGCTCTTAATGTGACTGAGCTGAAGTTGACCAACATGGAAAACTCCACAGGATAGTATCAGCTGCCAGGAGTGCAGTGGGGTGGTGACTATCACTCCAATAAATACCCCAAACTTGATCCCATGCACTCAATCTCACCAACTGAAGGCCTCAGGGTGCTTGGGACAGGGGGGTGGTAAAATGATCATTACCAAAAGCGGGGAAAATGAGAGAAAGAGGATCCTTCCAACATCACCCAGCAAGCCAGGGCATTGCCCCAGGACAGTGTTCATTCCCTAGGTGATCATGTCCTTCCCACCAAACCACTGCAACCTCAGGATTCATAATCCCTGGGAGTATAGTAGGGATCCTTTAATTACTCAGACCAGGTGGGATTTGCAAATTAACTCTTGTAGGAATATTGCAGACTTGGTCCGAACCCTCACCCCTGTGGACAGTCCGTAGGCTCTGTGCTGAGTAGAAAGGTCTGACCTCCAAGGACCCTTAACAGTGCAAGATTAAACAGCACCTAAACCCTAGATGCAAGTTTGCAACGCAATCATTACTGAAAATAATTATAATCGCCTTATTTAAAAATAAACCCCGGCGTTTTCGAGCCAAGAAGCTGCTTATCAGAAATCTCGGAACGCTGCAACTCCAAGACTCGAAATCTCATCTAAAGAGCACATTGTCATTCTTGCAGCTGAAGTGTAGGCCAATTTCTCTTTAATAGAATAAGATCTTCCTTGGAGGAGATTGTGTGTTGCTGATAATTATCTGATGACATGTTGAGGTTTAGCAGATGGATTAATTTCGTTTTACATTATGCTGTTAGTGCCACTGGAGGGGTGTGTGGCTGCATCCTTTTGGGTATTAACTTAAAGAGCTTGTAGTGTACTTTTCAGACACCAGAAACAGCTGGGCTAAAAACAAACCTCCACTGATTTTTTTGGGGGAAGGGCATCTATTGTGGATCTCATAGGGAAAGGCCACACTCAGCCTGTTAACTGAAGATGAAGGATGCTCCAGGTGTCCAGGTCCCAGTTTGACCTCAAGAGACCTAGGTGAGGCATCAAACTGTGCATCAAACATCAATCCCAACATGATACCAGCTGAATATTATGAGTTGTGATGTCCCTTAAGGCTTCCTCCCACCTGCAGCACTGGGAGCTGGGCAACTTTCTGCCCTCCAGCAGCACTTGCTGCCAAGCAACTCAGACCTCTTGATCTGCAGGAGCAATCTTCTGTGCTCTCTGCTGCAGCCTGTACACACAGCAAATCAAATGGCTGCATCCACCATACAGAGTGCATGTTTGTTTTAAAGATACTTCCCAATCTATCCACCCCTGCTTCCCAGAAGATTTATTATACACGGGCACGTGCAACAGGGGAACCGGGAGGCTGCTGCTCTCGGAATATTAAACAAATAAATTGGTTGCCCTCTCAGATACCTTTTTTCTCCCAGGATGACCCAGGCTACTGAAAAGCTAATCCAGCTTTCTATGAACTGGAAATGGATGTGTGGAGTTCAAGAGGGCTCAGCTATCGAGCTCAGCTCAGATAAACAGCAAAGGTGGAAAACAGGACAATGAAATGACTCTAAAGAAGGGTATTGACTGATTATCGTGTGGGATGGCTGGAAGAAACCTGAGTGGTATCTACAGAAAATAATACTGAGAGTAGCATCTGTTACACTTTGAAACATTCTCCAAGGGGGGGGAGAAGATGGGAAACTCCATTACCCTCAGCAGGAACATTCAGGCTGGGCAAAATAACCTTGCAGGGAAGAAATAACCTGGCATTGACTTACATTACCGTTCCCTAAAACCTTGTCCTGCTGTGATGGAACTCCAGGGAACTAAGTGGAGTTCAGAGATTGCTGCCACTCTGAGAGGCTGGGCCTCCACAGGGGCTGTAGGGGAGAGTCAAAGTTGGCTTTGATATGACTTTATGCCCTCCTAATACCAGCCTGCTCTGACACAACAGCCAGGGGCTGAACTGACACTCCCAGGTTTTATAACTTCTCTTCAAAGTCAGGTTAGATGGGGCTTGGAGCAACTTCAGTGGAAGGTGTCCCTGCCCATGGCAGGGGTTTGGAACTGGATTATCCTGAAGGTCCCTTCCAACCCCAACCATCCTTTGATTCTATAAAACCATGAGACAAAAACCATGTCATGAGGCTGTTTTGATAGTGGGTATTCCCACTTGTTTGGATGCATTTTGGGGAACATGGGCCACACTGCCAATCCCAACGTGGCTGGAAGAAGGAAAGCTGCTGGATTTGCAGCTGATGGTCCCTCAGTGACACTGTTGCTCCCTCCCAGCCACAGCAGCTGAGCAACAGCAGCATTCCACAGTGCAGCAGGGAACTGGCACTCTGGGTTATTGCTGCACACAGAGTCCCTATTTTGGGAAGCTGTGCTTAAGAACATACTTTTTTTCCCCTCATTTATAACTTAGCACTGACTGGGACAGAGCAGAAAAATCCAGCAGGTTAGTGGACAAAATTTCAGAGGCAAGGACAAGTTGTTTAGCCTTGCCAAGGGCAGCAGCTCTCCATATATCAGCTCCTTTTCCTCCTTCATCTCAAAGTTCCCAGGAGCTCAGCTGGATCTCACCAGACCTTGTCTCCAGCCTCTCTCAGCACGTGGAGACTGGTAGGTGTTTAAGCATTTCTCTTGAAAAAAATGACAGGCCCTGGGGCCCAGACTTGCAGTGAGAAATGGTTCTCATTTCTGAGAGTGCCGCGGGTTCAGCCGAGGTCGGGGGGAGCGGCGCCGAGGGAAAGCCACTGGAAAATATAACTAACTTTCCCATCACTCACTCCCCTCCTTCCTCAGCAGCCTGTGGGCTTGCTGGAGACAACAAGGGAGTGGACAGGCTTGGAGAAACATGGGCAGCCTAGGTTTGGGCTGAGGGATTTGTGCTCCTCTTCATCCAAGGGTATATCCACCAAGTGCACGTGCTGCCAAAGACAAGACACGCAGCAAGACGTGACCCCTCCAAGCCCAGCTCATTTAAAACAACCACCTGAAAGTCACCTCACAAATATTATGGGTGCCACAAAATATATATCCATGTAAAAATACACACACCAGCAACACAGTGCAGCCTGTACCCTCTGAGCTTAGTGGGCAGAGATGCTCTGCCTGATCGTGCACCTGCACATTCGCTCGCATGGGGTTCCTGCTCCTTCCTTGGGTTTCCAACCCCCTAAAAAAAGAGCATCTCCTTGGAGCATAGTGAGAAACCTTTGCTGTTCCCTAAAAAGAGCTCCCAGTGTCATGGGTGGCAAAGCATTCCAGCAGGTCACCTGTCTCAGGAACCACAAGGATGAACTTGCAAAATCAGAACTCTGCAGGACCTACTTATTTCAATGAAACACGTCCTCGCTCCAGCCCTAAACAAAGTTCTCCTGCCACTGTGAGTTTTAACATTACTAAAAGAGGGGAGTTATGAGCATGATGACCAAAGAGTGAAGTTAATTGGGTCAGCCAGAATTGTTTATTGTTGCTACCACAAAGCCCCTGGTTACAGTTGACTTGGAGCTCACCCCTGAGCTGTGTCACCTTGGCTTCCTGAGCTCCTCTGACTCTGGTTAGAGGGTCTTGGCAAGGTGAAGGTCTGGGCAAGGCAAGCTGCTCGCCTGGGGGGAGATGTCCTGGCAGTCTGTCCTGAAATGCTACAGGGAAAGAGTGAAAGGGGAACAGGGATTGTTGCCAAAGGAAGCACGACAAAAGCCATTCTCTGAAATCCAATGCCATGTTGAAGAGTAACGTTAATTCTGTGAGCAACTCAGGCTCTACATTTGCTTTGATTTCTTTCTACAATCCATTTACTGCTATAAGAGACAACATCACTAATAAACTGCAATCAGAGTGTTTTTTTAACTGTAGGATCCTGATTCAATGCAAAGATTTCTTTTTTGCACCTGTGATTTCTGCATCAGGATTTAGGATTACATCCCTTATTTGTGCTTGGCTCTGCATCAAGAGGAATATCCCATTTTTTTAAGGCTGCTGGGGCCACATTTTAGCTGAGGAGATGTGATGTCAGTGCTGAAGGTGCTTTGGTCCTCCAAGACAGTCATTACACCCACCCACAGCACTAATCCAAACCATGTGTCAGGGTTGGCTTGTGCATGTGGAGGCCACATTTATTATATTTTATAGGAGCTATACATTAAACTTTACTCCCCAAACTCCTATCATTTTCCTAACAACTTACCACCCTGCACTCATGCAAAGCAGCAAGACTTCTGAAGGGATTATACTGGGCTTTGACATTGAGCAGCAACTCAATAAGAAGACAAACAGCCCATCCTTTGCTGTCCAAAATTGCTCCCCAGAGAGAACACCCCTCTATTAGCACTGATCATAAAATCATATAATAGAACCACAGAATGGTTTGGCTCAGAAGGGACCTTCAAGATCATCTAGTTCCAATCCCCCGCCACAGGCAGGGACACCTCCCACTAGACCAGGTTGCTCCAAGCCCCATTCAATCTGGCCTTGAACACTTCCAGGGATCTGGAATCCTTCAGTGACATTTTACCTGGCAGCATAAACCTTCTGCCACATTTCTGGCAAACCCTTGTCACCCTGTCTCATCATCAGCTCCTCTCTCATGACATAATTCAGGAGGAGCAGTTCTGGGTCCTGGCCAGGTAGACTTGGCACTGGGTGCCTGGCAGGGATGTGGGATGTGCTTCCTACAGCCTTCCCTGACTCCAGCCTCAATGCAAATGGAAATAAAGAGCAAACCAGCCTCTGCCTGCAGGGAACACCCATCACAGCTGCATCTGCATGGAGTGTTGTGTTGTTTGGTGTCATGTCACTGTTTAAAGGTTGACAGATTTGGTCCCACGAGGAGCTGCAATTAAGTGCCAGGCTCCCCTTTTTTATTCATCTCATTTCACTGTGCTGGAAAGGCAGCAGTGAAACCCCAGCTCTGCTGGAGGGACCAGTAAAACTCTGACCGGGCACGGGCAAAACTTCCCCCAAGGTGTCAAGAACAGAGGGAAGAGTGAGTAGACTCCAACTCCACTTTCCCCTCCAGCCATCCATCTACTTGGATATTTATTTGATCTTCTGTCACTGCAATATCCGAGCGTTCACAGCACATCACCATTCACTGCAAAGCTGAATGAAAATCCTTAGCGGTGTTTACGTGCTGTGATGCCCCATCAGTGCCCACAGTCACCTCCCCTGCATACGAATGAAAGAGAGAGATCCTCTCCTCCTTCGCACTGACAATTCACACGGGGACAGAGATTTGCCGAGGGCTCCCCGGGTGCAGATTCGTGATCTCGGATGAATAATGGTTTAGTTTATTGGAAATTCGCTTTTCATTTTACTTCAATTAAGTGACCGGCGAAATCAATCACACACCTTCTGCAAACGCTAAATCTTCCAGAGGGAAAATATTTATCAAGTCCCAAGCCACCAGCTTTAGTCCCTTTATCCCTCTTGCTCTCTTGAATCACTTTGCAATGTAGAGGGGAAAAAAAAAAGAAAAAAAGCCAACTTGACAAACTGGAACTTCAGAGGATAAAAAATAGATTTTGAAGCAGCGATGAGGGTGCTCAATAGAGAAACAGCCTGTGGAGTTTAGCAGAGACAAATCCAGGTGGTTCTGTGCATGTATCTAAGTGTCACTGAGATGACAGAACCTGAGGGAGCAGCATGAAGCTGTGTCAGGGGAGGTTTGGGTTGGGTATAGCTAAAGGTTATTCCCCCACAGGGTGGTTGGGCACTGAACAGGCTCCCCAGGGCAGTGGTCTTGGCCCTAAGGCTGCCAGAGCTCAAGGAGTGCTTGGACAACACTCTCAGGCATGAGATGGGATTGTTGGCATGTCCTGTGCAGGGCCAGGCGTTGAACTTGATGATCCTGATGGGTCCCTTCCAACTCAGGATATTCTGTGGTTCTGTGACACAGCTGAGATGAGCCCCTCTACACAGTTACTATATTTTTATTAATTTTTAACATTCTCTGAGACTTCTACTGTAGGTATGAAAACTCCACAAACCAGAAGATGGTTAAACTGAAAGTTTGTTGTTTGATTCTGCAGGACTCCTCCATTTGGCACCAGCAGGAATCTGCCATCGGGGACCCAAAGCGGAGCAGCGACGGCTTTGGCAGACTTCAAATTAAACTGGGTTTGTCTCAAGCATCAGGTCATGGTGAAGCCTCATCTCGTTATACCTGGCTGAGCCTGGCTCACAGCACAGTGCTCAGGGAGGTACAGGTTGTCTTTGGCAATACCCACATCAGTATTCCCAAGGATTTACGTCTGTGCTGCCTTTTCATCCCAAAGCCGTTGCTTTTGCCAACCACAGGGATCCCATTCCCATTCCACTCACAGTTCTTATTTTCTGAGTGATGGGACGCTGCAGGGGCATCACGCACAACCCAAACTCAGCTAAGTGGAGAATCTGTAGTTTCATCCTTATCCACATCCACATCTAGATTTCCTTAAAGTGGGATTAATAGAGTCCGGGCTTTCCTCTCTTCCTTGCTTACACAGTCTGGGATTTTCTACTGGATTTGGAAATGTCACCCATGAAACTGGTCCTCAGGAGAGTGTAGTGACTGCAGACACCTGTCTGCTGGCAGAGAACAGTGGGATTCAGCTGCCCTGCAACTCCCTGGAAGGAGCTCTGAGGTGTGCAAAGGTCCAAACTCCCAAGAACACTGGGGCTGAGATCCTCGCTGCTGACATCCAGGGAAGCAGCTCATTTATAACACTGCAGGCACTGGAGATTCTTTTAAAGAGCTGCTGCTTCACCAGATGCTTTTCCACCCTCCTTTTGCACCAGGAGACAATGCCAAGTGGCAAAGGACGTAAATCTGAGCTACAGATCGTGTCCTAAATGAGGTTGGGGATTTACCTTGGACTTCCAAGGCATGGAGATGGCATTGCAAGGTGGAAGCAAGATCAGACTGCTCAGCAGAATCAGGGTCCCTCCTAGGACCACCAGGACTATGGCACAGTGGTGGGATCTTCTGTGTAAAATCCTTGAAAAAAAAGCTTTAGAGAACAGAGGCATTTTGGTGAGGGAAACCTTTCCTAGCAACCTCTAACCTAATACATGTGAGAGAAAATGAAAAAATTTGGTGATTCTAGTGTGGACTAAAGCAGAACCATTAAAAAACATCTGTCTGAGGAAGCATCACATGCAAACAACACTCAACTGTCCCACTGACCAACCCACAGGAGATCTGAGTGCAAACACAGTCCTAATTCCAGGCACACAGAGGCTGATTCCTAAAGAAAGTCTCTGTTTTGGATTTGACCTGGAGCATGGAAAGCCAGAGGGAGTTGTCCTTCAGTTTGAGTTGGCCTTAGACTGGTCACCATGAGATCACTGTGTTAGATGCCCAAAAAGAGCTGAGGAGCTGAACTGGATACCCATCCCATTCCATGGTTTCTCCTGCCTCTCCCAGCTGACCCATTCCTGGGATGAGGGATGGAAATGGTCCAGTCAAAAAGATCAGAGCCATGGCAGGGACCAGAAGCCACCAGCAGACAACACACAGGCACCAAAGTGGTTTGGACATGTCAGGACTGAGATTGAATAAATCAATCCAAAACCTTTGAGAAGCTTGAGGGCAGAGCCAGGAGTTTAAGATGTTGCTCAGTGATCAGAAAGGGCTTTCAGACAGGCAAAAATCAGCAGTGCAGCAGCAGAGACAGCTGGAAGGTTTTGTTCCACATGAGAAGACAACAGATCTCCTGAGCCAGGGACACAGCCTTCTGCAGCCCAGCATTCCCATGGGATCCAAGTGGCTCTCCTCTTGCTTGCTTTGTCCTAAGTTTAATGTCCCACTTCTATCCCTTTGCCTCTCACAACAAACCACTGCTGGGATGTTTCCTTTCTTCATATGCCAGTGTGTAACAACCATATCCTTGTTTCCCATCCCACAACATCCCTGCATCCATTTTCCTGATTCTAATACAAAGCCTTTTTCCCTCTGAAACTGCACTAGTCATCCAGCATTCCTTAACAAACATTGCCATCCCAACCTTCAGCCTGTCCATGCAACCTCCACCTGGAAAACAGAGATGGATTAGAATAGATATAAGGAAGGAATTCTTCCCTGTGAGGGTGGGGAGGCCCTGGCACAGGTTGCCCAGAGAAACTGCCCCATCCCTGGAAGTGTCCAAGGCCAGGTTGGATGGGGCTTGGAGCAACCTGGGCTAGTGGAAGTTGTCTCTGCCCATGGCAGGGGGGTGGAACTGGATGATCTTTAAGGTCCCTTCCAAACCAAAGCATTCTCTGATAACAGTCAACTGTGCACATTGCTTTTGCCTCCACTCTTTCCACCTCTCCTTTCCCTTCCCACAGCTTTGTCCTAACTCTTCCCTTCTCAGGCATGGATACTAAACTGCAAGAAAAGAGAAAAGGGTTCATTTAGTGAAATTTCCACAGATGGTCTCAAAACTCTTCACATCCTCTCTAGATGCTCCATTTACTACTCCCTCACACACAGCAGCTGAAGCTCTGGAGAACATTATGACTCAGTGTTTTTTTAGGCTCTGGTTCAGAGAAAACTTCTATAGCCACACAAAAAGGTGACAAAGAAAAGTAAAGCAATAATAGATACTATAAGCAAAACTTTGTGTATGACATTCCTAACAAGAAAATAAGAGTCCATAAATCCAAGAACTTTGAGAATGCCTACAGAACAGTTAATACCACTCCAGTTGTTTTGAAGGCCTAAGCTGGATTTGGCCAGGATGTTGAGGTCCATAACCTCAACCTGCTGGCTTGGCCTGTGGGGCACTATTGATTTAAAACAACCACAAGGAGGTCAGGACTAAAATCTTAACAACTTTAGCTTAACATGCCAAAACATTAGTGCAATCCAGAAAATATGATGCCCCCCATTCTGCCACAGCTCCAACTTCTTCCATTTGGAGTTTTAATGCTCCTGTCCAAATGCTAACCTAGTCCAAACACTCTTAGCTTAAAAGTTAGAGCAAAATTGATGCTTTGGGATCCCAAACTCCAGCTCAGTCCATTGCTCCCAGCGAAACCGCTTGACTGAGGACCAAATAAATCCCATGCACAACTCCAATAAAGCAATTCCAACGGGCAGAAAGACTTCAGAGATTTATCTGGCTGCAGGACAAGGTCATCTTTTCATGCAAAAATCAGCAACTTTCCTGTGAATCTCATTTAAGTGGCAAGAGAATAACAATTCATTTCAATTCTTTATGGATCTTCATCCATCGCTTCCTGCGGACAGAGGCTCTTCCAGGCGTGTCCAGTGATGTGTTTCTATCAATGGTTATTGATGTTTTTCAATTACTTCTGTGACACTTTCTGAAATACATTTGTATGTGGAAAGTACTCCAGATAATCCCATCCCAGCACTTTCCAGGCTGGGATCCTCTTATTGCTGAGCTGGGCTCAAAGCTCTGCAGTTTGTGAGGCAGCTCTTCACTGCTTGACCAACACGTTCCTTGGTGCCATCTCATGGACATTATTATTGCCAGGATAACTCCTGATCTCTCTCTGGATCCAGCTAACGTGGATTAGGATCAGATCTCTCAAAAGCACCCCTATGCACTAAAATTTTCTCAAAATATCTTTGGACTCAACTGGAGTCACGTCCTGGAATCGAGATCCCTGCAATAATATTCCCAAGTGTGGTTATTTTGCCTCTCAATCCCTCCCTCCAATATTTTTTGTTTCCCCAGCCTCTCCTGCTTATTTTTCTCACTAGTTTCTGAGTCTGCAATTGTACTTTCTTTGAAACATCACACTACAGTACCAAAAAAATCTCTTAGCATCTCTGCATTTCTTGCTACCAAATATTATCCTGCGCTGGAGTTTATGCAGAGACTGTTAAATAATTAAAAGCTGTGTTGAATGAAGACTTTGCCTTGCTGGCAGCATTCCCAAAATCCGTGCCCTCAGCTCCCAAGCAGCCCAGTAGTCTCTCCAACGTGATCACTTCTTCCATCAAACTTTCTGCACATCAAGAAATGACAAATGAAACCAGACCCCGGCGCCTTCCATTTTCGCCTTGTTTCTCTGGGAAAAAACTCAAACTCTGCTGTGACTGCTCCATCCACACAAACCCCTGGATCCTATGCAGGATCGTTCCAAAACTCAGTGCATTTCATCCAAGGAACCAAATGTCCTCATGGAAACTACACAGTTAGCACAAAACCACAGCCCTACCACAAAATGAACTAAACCAGATCAGGAGCTGAACCGACGGGAGGAACATTTTTTCATGTAAAAAAAAAAAAAATCCCTCTCCGATTTTTCGATCCTGACTTTTATCATAAATTTATGAAATGCCTTCAACGCCAATTTGGGGAACTAAAATTCTTGTTTTCGCTGAAATTAAAGACCACGGGCAGCACTGAGCCATTGGTTTCATGGCCAAGCACAGCTCTGCGGACGGCATTTCCCTTCTGCGCTGGTACTAAGAGCATTTTTTTCTCTCTCTCCCACTGTGGCTACAGACCTGCCTCCTCCACTGTTCCTACCACCCTTCTCGGCTTTTCAGATGCTAATTGCTTTTCTCACCAAATTGAAGGCTTAATTAGATTAAAGGAAGAACAATAATTGTGTCTAACTAGTATTTAACTGGGATTTTGCTGTTTCTTTTCAGATCTCGTGAGGAGATTTCTACAGTAAAACTGGGTGCCCATTTGTTTGCAGTTCTATCTGTTGATGCAGTAGAAGATATTTTGCCTCTTCTTGCAGATTTGACACACATGTATCATTCCATCAGTCTGGATGCAGAATCACCACAGATAAATCCACAGTAGTAATTTAGAAGACCCATATATATATATATATATTGTTATCGTACCCACCACATCTGTCTTTGGGTTGTTTTATATATATTGGAAATGGACACAGCTAAATAATAAGTTAGACATATAATCATCATTATTGCATTTAATATTTTATAGTACCTGTCAATGGTGGACAACAAAAGGGATTTCTTTACCATTATCAGTGAATCGAGGTGATTTTCCAGTAAACTGAACAGAAACACTTGTGGCAGGAGGGTTGTTGGTGGAACAGTCAAACTCTGAAGGTCAGGACACCCAGGTACCTGAGCAGAGCACTTCAAACAGCTTCACCCCTCACCTCCACATTCACTGTCTGGAGGTATCCCAGACATTTAGAGAGCTGGAATTCAGGGGAAAAAACTCCTGGTTGCAGGATTTTTTCTGGGTAAGCCACAGCAGCCCTGTCCTTGGCAAAGCCTGGCAGGATCCATCACAAACTAGAAGCTATTTTCTGCCTCAGACAGAGACAACCACATCCCTCCTCGATGCTGCCTCAAACTTTAATTGTTAATAAGGAAACCAGCAACTGGCTGAGGTCCTTCCTGACTCTCCTTTCCCATCCCACTTCTTCAGTGCTTACTTAGGACTGCACTGAACTTGGCAAAAGCCCCTTAAGGGAGGAATGTCGTTTAGGAACCTCCTCTAAGCAAACTGTAGGGATTAAAGGTATGAATAACCCAGTACATCAGCAAGATAAAAGTGTTCCCCCCAACAAAAAAAAGCCATAAGGGGCTTTCACTCTGGAGAATAAGTCAGGCAAACTTCTATGTTTGGTCTGCAAAACATCCTCCTGCCAAAAGCTCTGGAAATGGGGTGCAGTAAAGAAGCTGTTGCCTGCTGGGAGGGTTTGATGAGGAATATGAGTGAAGGGAGATAGGAGTTTATCTGTGCAAGCTGAAACAGGAGCTGGAGAGGTTTAAATCCTCTGGATAATCAAAATTAGATTAAATTCTTGGTGTAGGACCCGATTCAAAATGAATTGCAATTATAATGAAAAGCTCTACAGTAAAAGCATTTTCTTACAGGGCTTTTTTTTTATCTTGAAAGATTCCCCAAGTCACAAGTGGCCTGTGGTTTTCTGCAGGATGGGATGCAGTGGATGATGATAAACCTTGCACATAAGGCAGATTATTTTCTAGCTAGAAAGAGGAGAAGAAAGACAAGCAAAAAGGGAGGGCAGTTTGGCTTGAACACACAGGCTCAGTATCTAGAGACCAAATCACCAGGTAGCTCCACAGTATCATGGAATCGTTAAGGCTGGAAAAGACCTTTAAGTATCTCCAGCAGTTGTAGAGGAGTCAAAAAGAAATAATCAAAAATAAACATAATGCACCATAATTGCCCCACGGGGCAGTGTAACCTGCCTGGCAAATTCAACCTCTTGCTACCTCTAGAGGGTTTTTTAGGAAGGTGGTAAGGCAGAGGTCAAACACATCTGGCTTTGGTCACTTGTGAGACCAGACAGGGAAAACAGGGACTCTGATTCACACTGAAACCTCCTTACTCTGCCCAGTGCTGTAAAATAGATATAAAAAAGATGTAAACGTGACAAACATCCATCTCAGTTGATCTATGTGCTGTTATTCAGAACAGGGTAAGGTGACCCCAGGGCAATAAAGGACACTCAAAACCAAGAATAATTCCTGAGTAAAACTCTCACCATCTCTTTCTTTACTTGTTTTGTACTTGTACATCTTGACAGCTCCTTGTTGAACTCACAGTGAGGTCCCTGATCCTCACATTGGCCCAGAGGACATCATGGAATCACAAAATGGTTTGAGTTGGAAGGAACCTTAATGATCATCTCATTCCAACCCCATTTCCCGGGGCAGGGACACCTTCCACTAGACCAGGTTGCTCAAAGGCCAGGCCAGCATGGTCTTGAACACTTCCAGGGATGAGGCACCCGACTTTTCAAGACAAACCACAGACTGGAAGGCTGGTGGCATCTCTGATGGTCATCGACTGATGGCCACATGACAGCAGATCTCAGCAAAGTCATTTTGGAGGGCTCTGTTCCAAACACTGGACAAACCAGACTTGTCACCTCTCCCTCTCATGGTCTGGAGCACTCAGCACTTGTTTACAAAGTTTCTGCAGTTTTGCTTAATTTAGAGCAGGCTCTTCTGGTGAGTGTCACCAGTTCCACTCGGCTGGCTTTGACGAGCTCAATGTGACTGCTGGGAACTGAGACAACCCTTCCAGAGCTCTCACTCTGATTGTCCGTGTCTTTCTCTCCCTGAAGCATCTTTTGAGTGGAAGGAGGAGAGAGGAGTGAATACTGTTGGATCAAACAGCACAGAGGCATTTGCGAAATGGCCTCAGGAACGGGTCACTGCCCAGGGCCTGAGTAACCTCAGGCATTCAAGCCTTGCTTTGACAACAAATAATTTAAAGGAAAGAACATTTTCATCCTGAAAGAAATCAGTGGTAACTCCAAGTCAGATGCTTCCAGAGACAGCAGTACTCCCGGTCTTTAGGTTAAAATGAAAGTTTCATCTTCCCTGTTTGGACCAAATTGCAGAAAACACAAAGATTTTCCCCTAAATCCCACAGACTTGGTAACCAACACTCAAACAGAGCCTCCATTTCCTGTTCTCTGCTTCATTCCTCATTGTTTCACATATCTCTTTTTACACTGTCTTTACAAGGGCACCATCACTCTCAACGTTTGATGTGTTGGCACTGGCAAGGTCAGTGGCCCCATATCTCATGTCTCTCATGTTCTTTACACTTGTCCTTAAAAAAAAAAAAAGGGGGGGCAAAAAACAAAGGCAAGAAACTCAGCTAAAAGCAAGGATGCAAATCTTAAATTCAACACTGTGACTCTCGTGCCTCTGTCTTCCCTGGATCTTTGTGGTGTGTTGCAGCCATGCCCTGCCTATACAAACACAGATAGATCCATGGACACATCACATGGATCCACCTGGTTGGCCAGATCTTTGACCCACTGCCTAGATCAGCACGTGATGCCCCAATCCTGCACCACAGGAGCTCAGGCAAAGCCTCATCACAGACCACACTCGGCCTCCTGGTCTGAAAGAAAAGAGATTCCAGAGGTTTGCAAGAGTAGACAACTGCAAACTGCATGACATGACCCAGCCTAGGAGCAGGGGTCCATGGAGCAGCTGTTGGAAGCAGTGGTGTGGAAGGGAAGGGTGCTGGCAGGAGGCACCAGCAGCCCCCTGAAGATCGAGGGAGCACTAATGAAGAAAAAAAACATGCCAAGAGCCAAACTGAAAAAGCATCAGAGCCCACAGGTGTAGGCTGTGTGGGGACCTGTTTTGTTGTGAAAAGCTGTCCACCTCTGCTGGCTTGGTTAAGAAGTATTAATTAGCCAAGTGGTCAATAAATACACTGACCAAGGTTTGACCATTATCTACTGAAGAGCAAAAAATGATGTGTTTTGGGAGAAAAGGGATAGAGCAGGAAACCTACACAGTCCTGCCCTGTGGCACTTGTCTGCCTCCTTCTCCCCCTTGTCATCTCACCAAATACTTAAAAAAACCCTCAGTAAACTGGTCTCCTTTTCTTCCCTCTGGCAGATTGTGTTTCCTCGTTATTCACAATGACTGTAATTGTGTTATTTCCATAACAACAGACTGTGAGATCAGGGAGCTGCAGATGATGGGTGGGAAAAGGAAATCAGGCTCATAGACGATCTTAACTTCTCCGTGGTCATTGTGTGCTGGGTGGGACTTCAGGAGAAGCTACACTTAAACTACTCCATGAAAAGTCACTGGAGCTCCACCAGTATAGTCCAGTTGATCCCCCAGCTCGTGCTCCAAAACAGCAAAGGAAGGAGTGGGACAATGTGCAGCCTCTCTGCAGCTGATGCCAGGGCTGGAGGAGGAGATGACCATGCACAAAGCCTGTTGTTTGTCAAGCCCTTTGTTCATGTCCCACGTTAAGCCCACACTTCGATTTGTGTCACAGTGAAGTCCTTCATCCTTGTGTAAGAGGTGAAGCAGGTCAGCATCTCCCCCAAAAAAGCAGCAAAGAGGCTCTTTCTCCAGAGTGGCAGGGCAGGATCTGTGGTGTGAGCAGATGGGGAGAGCAAACAGCCCCTGAGCAGGAGCATCCACCCCAGCTCCATGGGTTGCAGAACGTCAGTGCTCTTTAAGGGAATGACAGGTGACAGGAGAGGATGTCACCTTACAAAGCAAAAGCGGCCTCAGTCTTCTCACGCTAACATTTTGTCCCTCTGAAACTGCTTCACATCCCCAGAAAGAGATGGGAAAGGGAGGGAGGGAAACGTGCTGGCAAGAGCAATCAGCAGCCCCTGGAAGAGGCAAGGAGCACTAATGAAGGGAGAACATGCCAGGAGCTGAACTAAAAAGCACCAGAGTTCACAGTCAGAGGGAGGGGAGCTATTTTGCTCTGAAAAGCTGTCCACCTCCGCTGGGGTGTGCAGAGGCAGTTGTCACTGTCTCCGGGAGCACAGACGGGAGGCACCGAGGGCGATTTCCTGACTTGTCCCACAGTCACGCGGGACAGACACGTGGGAAGCACAGACCATGTAGGCCGTGTCCTCCCTTCACCTTAAAACTGAACATGCACAGAAAGAATCATAGAATGGTTTGGGTTGGGAGGGATCTTAAAGATCATCCCATTCCAAATCCCCTGTCACGGGCAGCGACACTTTCCGCTCTCCCAGGTTGCTCCAAGGCCCGTCCAACCCGGCCTTGAACACTTCCAGGGAAGGGGCATCCACAGGACAACCTGTTGCAGTGCCTCACCACCCTCACAGCTAAGAATTTCTTCCTAATATCTAAAGAACCCCGCAAGGCCAGATGGGTCAGGCAGAACAGCCTGGCTGACCAGCCGTCACTAAACCAAGTGTGGAAATGGCTCTAAAAACCAGTGGCCGTGGCAGGAAACACTCTTGGCTCTGGTGCAACCACGTGATACCAATGTCCACGTAGCAGGGATTTGGCTCACAGGGCACCTTGGGACTTCAGCCAAGGTGACTGCTGTGACATTGGCCAGCAGAAAGCCATGGATTGCTCACGAGCGAGTTACTCGTCGTGTCAGCTGAATGGTTGGACTCCACGACCTTCAGGGTCTTTCCCAGCCTAAACATTCCCATGATTCTGTGATCCATGCAACAGGTTGTGGATGTACTTAACACTTATGTAGAAGCAGAACAGACCATTTTTAATCCTACTGCTTTCCCAGTTTTCCCCAGCAGATACCAAACAGTCACAATTAGCCCGAAAAGAAAAATATCTCTAAGACGCATCCGGTCGGAGAGATGACCAACTACTTTGTGGTTTTCATTCAGGCACTTGGTAAGGGGAGAGGGTGAGGGGTGTTTTTAATAGCTCATTAGACAGCTTTCTCAAGCAGTCATTAAAATCTGCTAATTATCCCATGGTCTGAGAAAGAAGAAGAAAATCTCTCCCTCCGGATTATTCCGGCGCTGGTGAAAAATCTTCAAGGCCAACAAGTTGTCACTTTCAAACTTGGAAAATAAACTCCAGGAATTAACCTCATGTTGGGATTTTCGCTGCACCTTTTCTGCCTTGCAAATGCTTTCTGTGGGGTCAGAGGTGAGTGGGTTTCCCGATGAGTTGCACCCAAAAGAGGTGGTTTTAAATGGCAAAGTGATGAAGGTTATAAGGGTTGTGTCAGAGTTTAACGTGGGTCTGGAAGAAAATATGGAAGAATAGACATTGGTGATGGATTTGGCACCACTTTCACTGTCACTGCTGGAGATGTGACTACCAGCTCAGCCCATTTGAGCTGTTTCAGGAGATGCTCAACCCAGCAGTTTGATTCAGGGGTCAATGTTGTCCCAGGAAGATCCAAAAATATGGATACCCTGCACCACAGCTCTGGTAGGCATTGCTTAGCCACAGAGAGCTTGACAAGAGCCTTGAATAATCCATCATTTTGTGTTAGTGCTTAACATCTGACAGCAGGGATACATCTCAGCCCCTCTCATGTAGTGCTCATGGCAGTATTGACCTGTGCAAACTAGTTAAAGACAGAAAAATTCAGGCTTCTTGGAAATATTGGCACAGAGCCTCTTGAAAGATGGTTCTGAGCCCTCATTTTAAATCAAATTAGTCATTCAATATATCTTCATCACATGAAGGATTTCCCTCTGAGCTCTGTGTTGTTTATAAAAGTCCATACCTTGGTGCTTAAGGCCCCAAGCTGAGCATGGGGAAGCTCATACCAGAAAAGCTTCATCCTCTGCTTTGAATTTTGGATCAGCAGGAGCCCCAGTGAGGAGCAGGACTAAATGACAACCCCTGGAGAATGTATTGCCTCATTAGCTTACACCTACAGACAGCTCTGAATGCTCATTTTAAAAGTTGAAGCCTATTTTCCAGCAGTTTCAATGTCATGGTAGGAGAGATGTAGAAAATGGGAGTCACTCCTGGCTAAGGAATCCCCACATGGATTTGCAGGATGGAGTTGAGAGCAACCTATAAGGGTTGTAGGACCCCTAGCAGTGGGACTGGAGTCACAGAAGCAGAGAAGGGAGTGTTTGGCAGGTTGTTAGAACCTTTCACAAGGACAAACTGAGCCAGCAAAGCTTATTCATCACAAAAAAATAGCGTGTTGACTCAGGCTCCCCAAAGAGAAAGGCATTAAAGCAAGCAAGCAAATAAAAACATTGCCCCTGAAAAGAAAGAAAACTTAGGATTTGTACTGTGTAAAATGAGTTGCAAATCCACAGACAGCTGGGGAATCCAGGTAAACAGAAGAAAAGCAAGGTCCTACTGAGGAATTGGCTGGAAGAGAGGAGCTGGGATTTCCCAGCTCTGAAGAAAATGACTCTGTTTTTTTTTTTTTTTTATTAGCAGAAGTCAAGACACTGATCTTTCTCACAACCAAGGACTGATTCCCCCTGTGTCCTCCACAGCCTCCTTTTGCTGCACTGAAGCAGAGAAGGCACAAGTATCACCTCATTAACACCTTCCTGCAGCACCCATGAGTTCCATTTGATGCCTCAGCTCAGGAAAGCTGAGGAGACCATGACTTGAGGGACTGTGAGTCCAGGACAGAGACCACTTTGTCACCTGAGCACTCCCTCACAGACAGTGAATCCAGACAAGATGAATCACAGAATTATTTAGTTTGCAAAAACCTCCAAGATCATCAAGTCTAATTGTTCTCCCAGCACTGCCAAGGCCACCACTAACCCCTGTCCCCAAGTGCCACATCTACACACAGCTTTTAAATCCCTCCAGGAATGGGGACTCCACCACTGCCCTGGGCAGCTGTGCCAGGGCTGGACAGCACTTTTGGTGAAGAATTTTTTTCCCAATATCCAACCTCTTCCGGCACAACTCGAGGCCAGGAGGAGAAATCAGCTTTGCTGCTGCTGGAAGGAAACAAGGTCTGCAAAGACCCAGGGGATGAAGGACCTGGAAGAGCTTTAACTGGAAGACATAGAATATCCCAGGCAAAAAACAAGGAGAAGGATGGAGGGACAGCAGGAGTGGTGCAAGGGTGTGCAAATATGAGTGCTGACGCAGGTAAACAAGTTTCTGTATAAATATTTTTATCTGAGACTGAGCCTGGAGGATAATTCAACCCTCATTCATTAATGTCTGTGGCCAATTCAGCACCCTTCTGAAATATGGGTGACTCTGAAGGGTTCTTGTAGGTCCATGGACTTCCTGAAATAAGCTGGTAAGAGGGGAAAGGGAGAGGGCTTGTTGAATTCTCTCTCTCTCTTGTTTTAAACACTCGAACAACCTGCAGGCTAAGAAAACAATAAAAAAAATATAGACTCCATTAAGCTACTTAGAAAAAAAAAACACTGCCTCTGGAGCGTTGAAGCTTGCCAATTTTCTGCCAGTCTCACTGTATTTGTTCTAGTCTGAGAAAGAAAGGAGGAGAAAGGGAAAGAGGAAAAAAAAATAAAGAGCACTAATAACAGATGAAAAACAACTGCGTGAAACACACTTAAATAACATGAGTTGCTCTGATTGTATTTCCCGACAGCCAGTCCTGGGATTGTGCTCTGCAGAAGAAAGTCATGCAAATGTGTAGTGAAAGCAAAGTAAATACACACCTCACACACGCACACACACACAGAGATGAATAAATAAATAAATAAATCCTGGAATTGGAGGGGGAAATAATTTGCCTCTTCCTGAAGTCCATGTGCCTGGAGACAGTGTTTGCAGCTGGGAAGGAACTGAGATTTCCTCCCCATTAGAGTGAGTTTTATTCCAATATCCTCATCCTGACAGCAGCCTCTGCACCCCAGTGCCAGGTGCTGTTGAGGTCTTGGTTTAGTGGGGAAAAAAAGCCCTCATAATATCAGATTTTCTAGTAGAACATCCACCAAAGACTCCTTTGAGGATGCTCTTGTGCAGTCCAGTGTTGGGTGGTCTCCCCTGTTTGTCTGAGATGGGACTTTCTGTCTGCAGCACCATGGACATGTCACTGTGCATTTTGAGTTGGGTAAAATTGCCACCCATCCCAAAAAAGCAATAGCCTGCCCTAAATATACTCCAGAGAGCTGTGGCAAGACTGATCAAGGTCATGGCAAACATTTGCTCATGAAGAGGGATTGGCGAGAGCTCTCAGACTGTACATTTCAGAGAGGAGATGAATGTGAAGGGATGATAAAGGTATATTAGAAAATGATAGAGGGATCTTTTGTTCTTTCTGCCTCATAACACAAGAAAAAGGACAATTCCGCAAGAAAAATGGAATTTAAAATGGGGGAAATATGGAGCTGACAGAAGGAACTGCTTTTTCGCTGTGCTGTATCATCATGGGAACTTCTGAGGCAAAAAGTCAACTGAGCAAAAGGAAGAAGCTGATGTATTTATGCAGCCAACAACAAGAACCACTACTAGGGAAAATATCTGCCAGCCATCCAGTTGTGTGTCTGTCAGCACTGAACAAGTCCAGGATACACTCAGGAGACAGCAATGGGAACTTTAGCCTTGGGCAAAACTGAGTTGCCCTCACGTTCACGTAAAAGCAAATCCCTCGCCCACACCCACAGGACCAGGCATTTGCCATTCCCTCACCCCTGGTACCAGCAGAGCTGCAGAGATTACAGGACATAAGGCCAGAGAGGACTGTGCCAGGGCCTGTCCAAACCACCCATCACACCATTCCCTTCTCCCTTCTGTCTTTCATCTCTCCAGCTGCTCCTTCGGGCTGTTGTCTTCCCTCTGGCTATTTCTTATCCACCCCTGCCCAGAGGTGGCTGGAGATCACCACAGCTCAAAATCTTCAAATTCCAATGCAAGCCAGAGGTGAACCACCCCACCTGCAGCCTCCAGCTCCTGCTCCTTACAGCCCCATCTCCCTGACCCCACAGCAGTAAGGAAACCTCCAATCCAACGCTGAGGGCAAACCTCAGGCAGCATTTCTCCTCTCCATCCCACAGAGCCCTGCACAGGAGCCAGAGAGGCTGGGCCAGCTGGGACAGAGCTGGCAGCAGCACATGGAGAAGTCAGAGGGGGTGGTAAAATAGAACAGCTCTGGGTTTGTAGGATGAGAGGACAGCTCTGATAAATTCCTTTTTCCTTCTCTTGATTGCCCCTGCTCGGTCAGCAGCTCCTCAAGCTCCCAGCTGACAGCACTGTCAGGACACGGGGGCAGAGACTGAGCACCCAGAGATAGGGATGAGGAAGGCAAGTCAGCACCAGCATCCAGAGGTGACACAAAGCCTCCTCCAGTGCCTGCAGCTGATCCCATATGGGTGGACAGTGTCTGCTTTCTGTAGAAAAGATCCTACCTCAGCCCATAACTGAGCCCTGGACATCACAGGGGTGGTGATGTTGCTCTGTGGGATGCCCTGTCACCCCACAGGAATCTGCTCTCTCCCCCTGCCATGAGAAACTGATGCTCAGAGGTTACACCTGGAAGATAAGGGCTTGTTTTGGCCTTCTCTAGACAAAACTAATAGTCCTACATCCTCGCTTCCCACTGTGCTGCAAAAGAGGAATGTCAGTGAAAGAACAGAGGGATATTAGACCAGGTCTCTGCTGGATCCCCAAATACCTCTGTGATGTACATCACTGCAAAAAACCCTCACCGACACGTGGAGAGTGCGGTGAGGGGTGAACAGCAGAGAAAATGAGAGCCAACATAACAACAACTGGTTTCTCTGGAGCTGCACCCCACAGCTCCCCTGAAACCAGCTGCCAAATATGAAGAAACCTCATTGCAATCCCTCCCTCCCCCAGGCCCCTCCTTCTGCCCTGCGCTCGCCCCCAGATGCACCAAGACAAAATTCCCTCCTTTTCCTTTTATTTCTCACATGCACAGGAGCAAACAAACAACTCAGTGCCGGAGGGAGAAGCCCACAGAGTCTCCCGGCGATGGGCAGAGTCCCCCCCCTCCCACCCCCGTGAGGGTTCAACCTGCGTCATTGGAGTGCTGGGAAGGAGGAAAACAGCAAAGCTCCCAGGAAGGAGAGGTGTGCAGGGATAGGGGAAGGCTTCACGTTTCTTCAGTGTAACCCAGATAATCGCATATTCATGAGCCTGAATGAGACATCCCCTGCCAGCACCTCCCAGCCTGGCAGCGGTTCAGGTGTCCCCTCGGTTCAGGTCCTGGCATCCAAGTCTCCACCGTGGATTTATTCTTTTTTTTTTTTTTTTTCTCTCATTATCCTTGCTTTTTCTCTTTCCCTTTCTGGAGATTTGTACTATGCTGGCAGCCTGCCATGCTCACGTCTGCCTCCCACTTCACCCCCATCTGCCATTGTTTCCAATCAGTTTAGGAAACAGCACTGAGAACAATTAGAAAAGATAACGAGGAAGAATTACATAATTACAGGCCACCGCATCCAAAGCATTTTC
Source organism: Lepidothrix coronata (assembly GCF_001604755.1). NCBI lineage: Eukaryota > Metazoa > Chordata > Aves > Passeriformes > Pipridae > Lepidothrix > Lepidothrix coronata. The sequence continues at coordinate 7,108,665 of NW_016690200.1, forward strand.
CCAGGCTGAGCTCTGCCTGAGGGAAGGAGAGAGGGACTTAATCTCACTCTGTCTTTGCCTTAACTTGACTGTCTTGCCATCATCATCATCACTGGGAGACAGGTCCCCTCTGCAGTTGGACACAGAAAAGGGTTTCACCCAAAAAGACAGTTGGGAGAGAGGAAAATCTTTCTTTCTCCCGTGCCTTATCTGTCTGGGGGAGGTTTCAGCCTCAGCCCTGTCCAGCTGTCTCCCTGGATCTCATCTGAGCAACAGACTTCACCATCGGCAAGAAGGAAGATGCTCAGGGAATTAATCTGCTCTCGAGGTCCCCAGTGGCTCTTATGCAATAGTCCCCAGCTAAGGGAGGCTCTGATGTGCCAGCAGGAAGATCATGAACTGCAAGCAAGACACTGAAAGCAGCTCCACGTGCTGGAACAAAGCTGTGCCCACAGTAGGGGCATCCTACCAAACCCCTACCCCTCCGAGCCCTCCCCTCCCAAACCCCATCCCTCCAAGGAGATCTCCTTGCTGAAAGGAGCCAAAATCTGGTTGTGAACTTAACTCAGAGCTCTCCTCTACCCCTGCCATCCAAGTCCTGCTTGACATTTCACCTGTGTGGCCCAGGTCACCCATTATTTCAGTATTTTTCCCGAATTACCCGCTGTGACACCGGAGTCCAGGTTTCTCCAGGTGGCTGGGAGGTGAAGCCAGGAAAGCCAGCGCTGAGTGGCTGCTGTTTGCCTTGCTAAACACCTGCCTAATTTCACCTATCCAATTGCCTCATCCCCCTCCCTACAACAGGTTCGCCACCTGCCACCTGGTAGCTCTTACACTGGAGCTACCAGAGAATATAATGCCAGGAAAGGAGACATTTTCCCAGGAGAGCACTGTCTTGAATGCTTTTCTTCAGAGGATTTCAAAGCAATTCTCCTGTCATCATCCTTGTGGGGATGGAGGCAGGGACTGCTATGTGAACTGATATTTGATCTGGCTTCAGAGCAGCTCTGAGCTCACTGCATCCTCCTTGCCATCCATGCCAGGGTTGATTTGCTGCTCAGCCGTTATTTCTGGGAGCAAAGAAGCATCTTCGAATTTAAGAATCCACTCATTTGGCCGTAAGCGACTCTTAACAAACTATCAGAGTAATTAAAAGCCTCCCAAAAGCAGGAGATCTGGGAAATGCCTTTGATTCTTGCTCTGACTACGGATGCTCTCTCATCCTGACTCAGTGTGTCACAGATGTTAACTGTGAATTCCCCTTCATTCTTTAACCTCCTGAGCTCAGCAAATCCACCATTGCCACGTCCTTCCTGATCGAGGTGTAATTCTGAGCTTTTGAAATTAAACCCCTTTCATGACACCTTTGATTGAGACGTTCCTGCAGAAGGACTCTAGGGCTTCTCTGGTCCCTTTTAAGATGCCATGAAAGCAAGAAACTGTCCAAGCTTTGCAGGAGAGCTTGAAATTTGAAAATCAGGGAAATAACAGACAACATGTGGATGTACAGGCTTTCATAGAAGCTTGGAGCAAAAAGGCTGGAGAAGGGGCTTCTTGGAGGTTCCTTCTCCAGTTTGGCTGGTGGCCTTCTGTGTTCCCCACTTACCAGGTCTTGCTGTGCAGGTGGAGCATTAAGAGATCTTTGTACAAAAATCCCCATTTTCTATCATTTAAAATAAATCAGAGACTGCAACCCAAGCTTGGGGAATTGCACAGATGAGTGACACAGATATTTCCAAATTAACTCATCTGAGATTCACCATCACAGTGAGTATTCAGACCTGGATTCTTATCACACAAATTTAAGGAATTCAGGAAATAATTTTAAGAAACTAGTCACCTGCTGCATCAGGCAGATGCATGAGATGGAGAAGCAACTTTGGAGAGCAGTTCAGATCCAAGGTAGGGACAGACACATGTGGACATACTGATGGCTCAGCATTGCCTGTGGAAGGTTCTAGTGGAAGGTGTCCCTGCCCATGGCAGGGGGTTGGGACAAGATGATCGTTAGAGTCCCTTCCAGCCCAAACTATTCTGTGATTCTGTGAAGCCCAAGGGAGGCCAGGGCAGCTCACTTAGGTGTTTCTTGAGGACACGATTCTCAACCATAAATACGCAGCATACAACCATAAATAGACAGGGATTGCACTTTGCTTAACTGGGAGGGAACCAGTCCCGCTGGGGAAGTCTGGACTGGGACACAAGATGCTGGGTAAAATTGTGTTTCCATATATTTTAGCAAGTCTGTGGAAGGTTACTCAGATTTCATAGAATCGTGGTATCATTTAGGTTGGAAATGACTTCTAAAGTCATTGAGTCCAACTGTTCTTGCAGCACTGCCAAATCCACCACTGACCCACATCCCCAAGTGCCACATCCACAGGGCTTTTAAATCCCTCCAGGGACGGGGACTTTGCCCCTGCACTGGGCAGCCCCTTCCAATGTCTGACCACCCTTTCAGTAAAGACATTTTTCTCAATATTCAACCTAAATCTCCCCTGACACAACCTGAGGCCAGTTCCTCTTGCCCTGTCTCTTGTTCCCTGGGAGCAGAGCCTGCGTGGCTCCAATCTCCTGTCAAGGAATTGCAGAGAGTGAGAAGGAAGATCTTTAGAAGAGGATTGACTGGCCACCCCATGTTTAGGGTTGCCCAGGCCCACTCTGGGTGCAATAACACTCTCAAGCTCTTGCAGGGAAGGGTTTCACACACAGAATTTGAAGCACTCGGGATAGGCTTGGAAAGAGCCGGGGGAAATCCCAGGGAGGGGACAAAAGAAAAAACACACAGGGAGGAGCCAGTGTTTATGAATATGCTTCTGTGATTTAAAAGAGAACACAAACCCAAACAAAGCAGGAGGTTGGTAAAAATAAAAACTCATTGTCTGAAACACGAGCTAAGGAAAATTCTCCTCAAATGAAAGCTCCTCTCCCAAGGTGAGGAGCCCAGGGAAGGGTAGGGGAGGAGGAGGGACTTCTCTTTTGTCTCAGAAGTGCTCCTTGTGGCACTGGCTTGATTTCCCATTGTTCACAAGATGCCTTCCCATCATTGCCACCATTTCCAAGAGCAGTGAGATGATGGAGAGGTGTCATTAGCTTAGATGAACACCCCAGGGAAGGACCCCTCTGGTGAAGAGCTAAGATGCCAAGAGCATCCCGGAGGGATGGCTTTGGGAGAAGGGTTTGGTTGGGATATTTTCCATCAGTCCCTCTGGTGACCAGCACCCTGCCAACATTGTGACCCTCCAGGGTCCATCAGACCCCATTTTGCCAGGATCCCTACAAGCTTTGGTCCACCTGAGAGGGTCTCCCAGTCTAACCCTCTCTGAGATGAGCAGCTTCTCTCAGTGCCTTCCTGGTCCCAAGAGCCCATCTGCACCACCTCACCCCAGGAGAGCAAATCTCCAACAAAACAACAGCAGAAAAAGAAGCTTTGAGGGCGGGAGAGGAGGGAAAAATGGTTTCAAAACCTGGACACATCAAGAGACTGTTTCCATGGCAACCTCTTGTTCCTCCAGCAGCTCAAGCCTGTTTTAATCAGTGGTAGCATTCCCCAATAAACTCTGCTGGGGTCTGCACTTCCCTCCCATGGATCTGCACTGGGATGGGTGGGGCCACGTGCTCCCAGGGGCAGGGAACACCTTTGGGAAATGATGGTGGTTATTTTTTTCCACGGGGTTTCAGTAGCTGGATGTGATCCCTACCCCGTGCCACGGATGGGGTGCAGGGAAGTGCTGTGGGTGCAACCATCCTTAATCTCATTTCTCCTTCTGGAAACTCTCCATCCAAGCAGCTTCACAGCCTCTTCGACCTGCTGTCAGCAAGTTTAGGCCGTGGTGGCTTGCAAAGCTGCCCCAAAAGCCATGAGGTGCCTTCAGGCTCAGCACACACAGTGGAGGAAGGAGGGGTGGGAAAGGTCCGGAGGAAGCTGCTGTGGTGGTACCACATGGTGAGTGTGTCATGGAGGAGGTGAACAGTTCAGTCTTCACCAATGGACACTGGAGATCTTGTTTTTGGTTATTTCCAATGGCCTAATTCAAGCCCAGCTTGTTCTTTCCTACCTGGAGCCTGCAAGGTGCCGAATCACACGGTGATACCTCACGGTGGCTTTCATGTGGTTTGTGATGATGTTATTTCCCAGGAGTCCAAGAAGAAAAAGTGGAAATTCAGCTCTGGTTCAACTCCAGAACAGTAGATCTGGTTTAGATGGCTTAAATCACCTTCCAGCTCAAGTTCACCTCCATTCCCCCAGGGTTTCTCAGGGCAAGTTTAAACAGTACAAACCCAAGTGATCAAAACTCCCCAGTGCCCTTGGCCTCGGATCTGGAGCAGCTCTGCAAGAAATTCCTCAAGCAGAAAGTGATACAAATCTGTGTTAAAAAATCTTCATGCTCACTCTTTATACAGCATCTGTCACTTTGGGGTCTGGATTAAAATTGGACAGAGATGTTGACTTGTCATCAATCAACATAAGGCAAACATTACCCACAGCAAAATACTTCTCAACATTTTTGATAAGTTTGAGAAGCTTCTTTCTAAAATTTCAGTCTTAAAGTTGTTGATATTTTATTGCAGAAGGCATTTTCAATCGATTTTTTTAATGACAAAAATTAGAAAATATCAAAGGGAGGAAGAAAATATTTCATTGATCTTCAGATATTGAAGAGGGCCCTGTGTTAAAGCTGTGCATTCTCTTGCTGCTTCCTTAAATGCCTTTATTTTAACAGAAAACTGGGGGAAAAAAGTGTTTTAGGTCAACCAAAACATTTTCCATGTGTTTTTGCTTTGAGCCACTGAACATAAAATCAATTATTTGTACATGTTTAGCCCTGATCCATGACTAGGACTTATCCAGCAATTAAAATAAACACAAATTGACAGTAATCTCATTTTGTTTGGGTTTGCTCTCTGCAGATGTTCTAATGGACCAGTTTGCTTTCTGCAGACGGACCAGTTTAGCACCGGGGAATTTTTTCAAGCATAAACATGGAGCAATTTTCAGGGACTGTCTCTGGAGAGTGAATTTGGAACACAAGAGTCTATGACAGAGCACATAAACAAGTGGTCTGTCATGTTGGACCAACCACAGCCTGAATTTCGTGGGTTTGGGATGAAATACCTGACAGAGCTCTCTGCTTTTTCCAACAGGGATCACCCAGTGGACCTGATTTGCCCTAAAATGATGGGCAAATTCTTTGCTGTCAAACCATGAAGCTCCTGCCTCAGGGCATCCAGAATGCTCAAGGTCTGCGCAGCTTCCAAAGGCAGATTTGGGGAAGAAAAATCCACTGCAGGCATTAAACACGGTAGCAGCACATAAAACCATCCCAGCCTCTCCCCAGGAATTCCTCTTCCCCATGGCAAACTGTGTCCCTGGTGCCTCTGTGCACCTTCACTTCAGCTTCTGCTCACTGTAAATATTTAACAAAGCTTGATGTCTCCAGAGACCCCCTCGCAGCCTCCTCGGCTGAGCATCTGAACACCAGCCAAGGTTAACAAATTTGAGTGAAATGTCACAGCTTAGCCCTTCCTTCCTTCTCTGGCACCCTCCAGAGTGTGGATTCATGCTCCACAAGCCACAGGGTGTTGCTGTATTTGTTTTTTCTTGCAGGGAGCTATTCCCATCTAATGCTTTGCCTGACAGCTGCTGTGATTAATAGGGGACGTGCCAAAAGCCACATACTATTATTATTATTATGGCAACATTTAGAGGTCACAACCAAGAGCAGGGTCCCATTGTGCCAGGCACTGCACACTGTTGGAAGTGGTGCCTGACTGAGAAAACCTCCATCTAAGTAAGAATTTCTGGGAATAGAGGAAAATATATTACAAAATCCTGAGTGGTGTGGGGTTTTTCTACAGTTCCATGCACAAGGCAAGCAGGAGAAGGGAATAAATGTCCCCCAGTGTGCTAATCCATGCTGCCCACCAGCTGGGGATTAATGTTCATGCATCATGATTCCAGCATTGCACAGGGTACATGCATGGGTACAAGGTTTTAGGTTACTGGGTTAGACTGCATCTGCAAGGTTAGACTAGAACATTCATAAGAGAGAAAAAAAAAAAATCCAGTCCAAAACAAGCAAAAAATCCCCAAAATACTGTTAGTCAGTGTTAAAAAGCCATGCCTTCAATATAGACTTCTTATTCCACCCTGAAGAGCTCAACATTCCCTCTTTGTGACATGCATGTTACAAAACTGCCTCATTTCCTAAAAAGATGAACCCAAACATCAAATCAAGGGACTTGACCAAGGTTTCAGAACAAATTGCTGCCAATGGCACACATAAAAACCCGAAATCATCACAGCTTGTCCAATGTGTTGTCACATAGATCCCACACCCAGCCCTGGAAGATCCAACATTCCTCATATTTCCCTACATCATGGGCCTTATTGGAAACCTTCTGGTCTCCAAGGTGGAGATTAAGGTCCTGCTTGATTTTTGTCAGATGGTGAGAAGTGGAGATTTAGATGCCCAGAGGAATTATTATGTGTCCTGCAGCCACACAGATGAATTCCTGGACTCATCCAGCCACATGAGGTTGGGTAATATTCCATCTCCAGTTATCTGTTTGCCTTTGAATTCAGGTATCATTCCACCCCCAGTAAGATATTGCAGCTGAGAGGGAGAGAAACAACAACAAAAAGGGTAAAAAATACAGCAGTGGAAGCACAGGCATAAATTATTATTTAAAAGATACAGTTACCTACAAGCTGTAAGCTCCTTATCATCCCAAAATATTTAATTTTCAGGCTTTGTTCAGGTTTGTGTCCAGGGGTTGAAATCTGAACCCTGATATCTGCCCATATCCACTTTTCAGCACTACTCCAGAATTGATGGACTTTTCAAGTCTTCATGGGCACTTGTGTTGTCAGTATTGGGAAATGTAAAAATAAGACACAAAACCAGGTTATGAACCCTCTAAGCTGGAGCCAGCTTGGGCAAAAAGAGACCAGGATACCTGAGGATGTGGCAGATTAGTTTTAGGGCTGGCCCTGTTTTCCCCTTGAAGGAAACCAGCTGGAGAAAACAGGCAGAGGAATGTTTTCCATCTGAATCCATGAATCATTCATGACAAACATGTGCCCCTTTTCTGTCCTCCCAGCCCTGAATCTCCACTGGCAAGCTAGGGACAAGTGCAGCTCTGTGACTTTCTATTCTCTGCCCTTCCCACCTCCCAGTGGAAAAGTCCTAGCTTGGGATCTCAGCTCTGTGTTATCCAGGTGGAGGTCTGGGACCTCACACAACCCTCATGTCATCTCATCTACTCCCGGGAGCAAGGTCTGTCTCCAAGTGCAAGGTGGGAGCACAGTCAGAGCCAGAGTAAACCCTCTTCCCAGGGTTATTCCAGTCCCACACAAAGGAAAAATTACTGAAAAGAGTGAAAGGAGGGAATAATTTCTGAATATACAAACTGCAACATGTGAAAGTCTTGGATGTTGCCATGGACTGGTGCTCCTTTCTCTACCCAACAGGAATAAATCCTCCACAATCACACAGCACAGGGAGCTCAGTGTGGGTTTTCTATTAAGTCAGAGCCACCTTCACTTCAAAATAGAATAAATAAGTAAATAAGAGTGAATAACACAGGAAAGCTGCCTTGGATCCTGGTGGGATATTACATTTGTCTGGGCCTGTCAAACCAGGTAAACTCGACTCTGCAGAGGAAATTACATTATGATACACCACGGCCAACTAGGGGAAGAAAGAAAGTTGTCCCCCAATAAAATCCAATTTGCCTTCCTTTTGCAGTGCTGTCTCTGAACTAACCAGCCTGAAACTGCCTAAAAAGGCTCTGACATGCAATTTATACCATGGTGGAGGACAATAATTTCCCTTAAAGATGAGAGATCATCAACTGAATCGGAAAACTAAGTTACACCTGTGGAAGGCGAGTTTAATGTAACAGTTCTGGGAGAATGGAAGAAGTAATTCCATTTTAAAAACAAACAAAAAGAAACCAAAATAAAATAAATAAATAAATAAATAAACCCCAAACCCACCACAACTCCCTGCAATGGAATCAATCAAATCTCTCCTCCATGGCCGGTTGCTGACTGTCCCTTGTTTGTGCAAATAAGGGGCTCAAACAAGAGCTGGGGCTTTGGAAGTGCTTCTGAGTTATTGGCTTTTCCGTGCTCATGAAAAATCATCACGTTTATGGTTTTTGGAGGGAAAAAAAATTAAAATAAAAAAAAGGAAAAGCATATGGAACAACAGAGGAGAGGGGAAATGGCATGGAGCACAAAGCCACCCTCAGCAGAACCCACCAACAGCCCGTGGAAATCCTTTCCCTTTATTACAGATGCAGCTGAAGAGCATTAAAAGAAAATAAAAACCAACAAGAAGCAGGGATGGTTTTATCAAACCTCCACAAAAGTTGAACTGCTCCTAGGAGCTTTTTTTTCCCCCCTGTTCTGAACAATTCAGCAGCGACAGAAAGGCTGATTTCTCCTGTGTACACCACCCGTAATTCCAGCGTGGGATTTGATGTTTCAAAAGGAAGCTTCAATCCCCGTGAATAAAAGCAACTGTTTGAAAGAGATTATTCACCTGCCATGTAACCCAGCCAGGAGGGAGCTGTGATAGGGCAGACTCTACCCCTCCAAGTCCAGAATCAAGCAGAGACATCAGTAATGAATTTTCATCAAGTGCTGATAGGAAGGAAGTTATCTGCAGCTCTTCCTTCTCCCCGTGGCCTCCTCACATCTTGAGTATTTACCACAGCCTGCACTGTCCCTTTCTCCTAAGGCTGATATGGTTTGGCTTTTTCTGAAAGAGCAAAAAAGGTTTGATTCAAGAGGGAGCCTTCTTTATTTGTTCCTGTCTGTAACTCCAAAGTCAAGGCTCCATCTCATGGTTTCTGGAGGCCTCATAACTCTCCTCTCACACAGATCTGTTTGTTGCCTGCTCTGAGCTTCCTTCACATTCTCCCTGCTGCTTGACTTTCCCCCAATAACCTGTGTTACAGACCTTGGAAAGAGACAGCCAGTGATAACCTTGGAGATAACTCCAGGTTTTTCGTCTACTGGGAGGAGAGAAAATAGCTTTAAATAAAAATGGAAATTTAAAGGGGAGGGAGGACAAGAGGTGATAACAACACCCAGGTCCTGCTGTCAAATAGCTCAGTGTAGTGTTTACCCTTCATATAAACCCATGAGATAGCCAAGGGCTTTTTTATCTTGAAAAGAGCCAGCACTGGATTCAGCTTCAGCCCATCTATTTTGCAGGTGCTCTCTGAAACCTGTGTGATGGAAACAATTAATTGCCATCAGCGTATCCCTGCCTTTCCAGTTTCCCTCCAGACAACCCTAAAGTCAGTCACCTGACCCTGCTTTCCTCCTCCCTGGGTAGCAAGTCTCCTTTCTGCTCGCAGGGATGATACAAGGAAACATGAAGAAAAGAAAGGGAGAGGGCAGTTCCCTTGTCCATCTTCCCAGGACATAGCAGCCACCTCCAGCTCCTAAGGATGCTGAGAGACCACACCCACCTCTCGCGAAAAATTCAGGCAAACCCCGAAGACTGCACTGAGTGAGAACCATAATTAAGATACTGGGGCTTAGAAGATGCTTTACCAACCCTGCACTGGACACATGGAAGTGGTTCATCCCCATGATACTCTAAAATAACAATGAAACCTTGGATTAGTCCCATGTGGTGTCCACCCCAAGCCATACGAAGCATTTCAGAAGATGGAACAAAACCTTCACTGTGAATCTCAAAAAAAAAAAATTCCCTGTGGAAATTAATGATTTAAGACCTGTCTCCAACCTGAAGCACAAAGCTTAAAATTCCCTCAAAACTTTTCCTTACAACACAAACTACTGGCAGCTGGGAAAATGAAGCTTCCTCAGGCTTCTGATGGCACAGAGGGTTGGACTGGCCCTAAAACTGACCCCAACAGTCAAAGCAACTGTGTGAAGATGAAAGACAACTCTATGTGTTATTAAACCTGTCTCAGTACAGATAATAAGGATCACCAGGCACCTGGAATAGCATAAATTTTAGTGTAGACAATAAAATCTGCTCTTTACTCTGACTTCAGCTTACTTTAGCCCTAAATCTAAAGGTCCATCAAAGCTTGGACTTGATCTTTGAGGTCTTTTCCAACCTTTATGACACTAAATCAGAGCTCCTTCCGTGGGCTTTTTGGTTCCAGTGAGTGGAAGCAGAGGAAATCATAAGAGGACAAGATAAGAAGCTGAAGTATCAAACAAGTGGAGATCAAGATTCCCTTGATATGCAAGAGTTTATCTTCCTGAGTTGTTTATTTCCACCCTCCGTGGGTTTTATCCATGTGCTCTTTGTCATGGAGCCTGTCTCTGTTGTCCTTTCAAACCTTATAGCCAAAACATGTAAGCTAGAAACACATTTTTGTTTTGTGCCTTTAGGGAAGCATCAGGGGAAAGAGGAAATGGAAGAAGCAGAAAGCAGTGGGAGAAGGAGAGAGAGGGGAAAAAAAACCTAATAAAGGGGAAAGAGGAAAAAATTAAAGGGAAAAAAAAATATAATTAGCAGAAGCAGAAACTTGTCCTGACACAAATTAATCCTATTCTTCTAGGCATTATTCCAGGGAGGTAAAAAGGGTCAGGGAACCCAATTTCCTGCCCTTCTTTGATGGAACTTTGCAGTGCCAAGGAAGCAGAGTATTCCTATCATCCCAAACTATATTTAATGTCACAATACACAAATTTGCATGCTTGAGAAAACAAAAATGCAGATATTCTGGGCCAAATTTATGAAGAACCAGCTTGTTGCTCATCCACAGAACTATTCCCAAAAAGAGCACAAATCACAGGTAATCCTTGAGGTCACCTGGCTGATAAGTTTTATTCAGATCCCCAACAGGGATACATCACCTATTTTCCTATGGAACTCTAATTGCTTTGGTCTGACTCAGGAGGAGGATTTGGATTTTGCTTCTCCTTGGTATTACTGAAAAAATTAATAACTTGAAAATAATTAAAACCTGCCATTTTTCACCCAGAGGTGACAATCTGTCTCCTCCCAAGCCAACAGCCTCACACAATCTGCCCACACCCCTCTTTGGGGACTGAAAAACTGGGATTCAGCCCCGTTCAGTGACTGACAAATCCAGTGACTTCCATCAGCTTTGGCTCAGATTTCAACTTTATTAAAGTGATTAATTCTGGAGGAATGCAGCATCTCCTCTCTCATCACTCTTGAAAACATACTCAGATACACCCCCAATCTAAAAAAGACTCCTTACAGTCACACAGCCCGGACAGTCCCATTCCTTTTGAGGAGAAGTTGCCAGCTGTCTATTTTTAAGACCTTCACTGAGGAGGGAGAAGACAACCTTGGATTTTTAGGCAGCTGGAAGGGCTTTGCTGGGTCTAAGTCACAGATTCAGGGAACAAACAGCTGCCTCTGGCAATGGCCAACAGCAGATGCCAAGGGAAGAGCAGAGGAAAAGGGTGAAAATACAGAAATATGCACCCAAAATACTCTTTCCGAGCATTTTAGGCTGAGGGACGTCCCAAGCCAAGTGTAGAAACTTCACAGTTAATGGACCTCCACTGAAAACTTTGCTGAAGTTTTTTGTGGCTGGTTTTTTTAAATCCAGAATGTGTCCTGCAGCAGGAGGTTCTACCAGTCCATTAGTTTTTGTGACCTGAAAGATGGCTTTTTTTTTTTCCCCAGAACAAGTTTACATTTGTTTTGAACCTGACATCTCATTCCCTGAGAAAGTCTTCAGTTCTTAGGCTGGAAAAGACAATAAGTAATTGATATGTACACACTTCCCATGGAAGTTAGTCCCCCCAGACCCAAAACGAAGCCAAAAAAACCCAACAACAGCAAAGATCAAACAGTGCTAAAAGCTGGATTTTTTACCGGGAAAAGAAAATAGGGGAATAATGCTGGGGCTGTCTTTTAGGAGACCTCAGTTTTCAGATGATTTTTAATCCATTCCAGCCTTATATCATGGTCCCATGTTTGCTGTTCTTACTAAATAATTGACCCCTACATAACAACATCTGCTTCTTTACCAAAACTTCTTCTTTCCTGGCAAAAATTTACATCTTTTGCTGCCAGGCTCTCCCAGGACTTGATTTTATGGATGTCAGACCCATCTCACTTTCAGATTTCAGCAGCTAAACCTAAATTCAGCACCCCCCTCTCCTCGCCAGCACAGTCTCTCTCTCCCTCTTGGTTTCTGCACGTCCATTATGCACATTTTCGTTAGGAACATTTTGCAAGTGGATCTGTTGATTCATTGTATTAGAATTGCAAACAAATGGCATCATTTTCCCTGCACGCTCCTCTTGGAGAATCCAGCATTGATTTCCCAGCATTGTGGGGCTACTTGACTGACACTTCTGCCTGATTTGAACCCTTTAAGATTTCTTGCTGAAACCACTTCTGCTCATCAGCTTTTCTGCAAGAGCTCAAGGGCTTGCAGGAGCTCAGGCACCTGTATTAGTTTAAACAGGCTCCACGTTTCCCTGTTCTGCGCAAGATTTGCCTGGAAATCTGAATGTGACAGCAGAAAGCAGGAAACAAAGGGCCAAATTCAACTCTATCCCTCATGCAATTCCACTGCCTTCGAGGTTTGCAGCGTGTCAGATGGGCATGTGCATTTTTATCCAGACCTTCAAAGGGCCCTTGATGCTCTAGGCAGTCAATGCACTATTTAATCCTTCAAGTGCTGGGATTTTTTCCTTTTTCCTCTGTGTTTTTCTCTTTTTAACAGACAAATGTGAATTTGCCACGGCTGCTGTTACATCTGAAACCCCAGCAAAGCATTTTCAAATGCTGTCATATTCTCTGCTTGCATAAAGACCCATATTAATGGGTCTCACACACCTTCACAATTATCTGGGGATCCTGATGTGTCAGACTTGCATGGAGAAGTTTAGGATCTTGCAGAGGGACAGCAGCAGTGAATAATTTGCCACCACTGTTGCAGAGGAGGGTCTCTCTGCAGAGATCAATGCCAGCAAAACAACCTGTTTAAATGTGGCACTTTCAAGAAGTCAAATTATCTTTTCATTAGAGGGGAAAACGGGATAGAAAAAGTCCATTTGGGATTTCCCAGGGAAATCAGCGGGAATTTTTGCACTGCTTTTAGTGGGAGCTGTGTCCTGCTGTAAAGTTCTCATAATATTTCAGGGTATTCTGCCTTAAAACAAAAAGGTTTTGGCACCTTCAGTAGTAAAGTGTCTTCACACTCCTATGAAATGCAGAATCACAGAATGGTTTGGGTTGGAAGGGACTTTAAAGATCATCTACACCCCCTTGTCATGGGCAGGGACACCTTCCACTATCCCAAGTTGCTCCAAGCCCCGACCAACCTGGCCTTGGACACTTCCAGGGATCCAGGGGCAGCCACAGCTTCTCTGGGCAACCTGTGCCAGGGCCTCACCACCCTCCCAGGGAAGAACTTCTTCCCAATATCCAATCTAAATCTCTTCTCTTTTAGTTTAAAGCTATTCCCCTTTGTCTTACTAATGTCTGCCCAGGTAAAAAACTCGCCCTCCCCCTTTTTTTCCAAGTCCCCTTTAAGTACTGGAAGGTCACAATGAACTTGGACTGTGATGTCAGAGGTCAGGTCTCCTTGCAAATGGCCAATTAAGCAGGCCAAGATGTCCAGCTGCTAATCTCAGACTTTAAAACAAAGCATCAGAGCATCAAAACCACTGATTCAGTACCAGTACAGAACCCCCAGCTCATGAGGAAAAGGGCCTTTAGGTGACCAGAGTCCAGGATGTTACACAGGAAGCAGAAGGAAAGATCTTTTACTGCAGGAAGCAGTCTTTTCAAGACAAGTGAAATTATTTCAGGCCCTTAAAAACCAAATTGTGCAAAGCCCTGGATAGCACACTGATTTGATGATAAATGCGAGCTCTTGAAGAGGAGATAATTGACAAACCCTTCCAAATGTTCTCCCTTTGCTGACTGGAGAACTGAGCCTTCATCCAGCTGGATTCAAAGGCATCTCGTGCAGAGACCTGAGGGCATCTCAGTGCAGGAATGAGCTCCTCTCTCTGCTGATGTGCCTCCCACACAGATCATCCAAAGCCTGGCCCAGTGCCATCAATAATGATATCTCCTGGGTGTGTTTCCCTTCCGACTGGCTGACTGATTTTATTACTGTGGCAGAGAATTGCAAAATATGAAGTGCTCAGTGCACCAAAGTGACATTTGTGTAAGTTACACTGTAAATAGTTCCTGACACGCTGACGTTGTTGGGAATGTAAGGATGGTAAGAGGCTATTAATTACATTATTGCTTAATCAGCACCGAGCACTGCTGTTCTCCTCTCCAGTCCAGCTGCTTGGCTGGTGACGTGTCCTCCAGAGAGCAGGCTGGGAATGCAGGAGAGCGCTGCTGATGCCAAATGATGGTGCACAGCAGGGCAAAACCCCACACAACATCTGTGCACATCTGGAGCTGCCTTTATGAGCCTTAAATGAACAGGGTGTCTGGAAGATATCAGTGGTGTCCCAGCCCTGAACTGAATCTATGAGGAGAAAGGGCCTTCAGCCTTTTCTTGGTTCCTCGGATGAGCATCAGAATTGATCTTTCTTGTTTTGTTGTGTTTTTTTTTCCTGCCTTCTCTTTCCTGTTTCTCCACATCCTTAGAAAACCCTGCTGCAAATCTGAGAAACTAATTCTCAGTGCTGGAATAACTCAGGCTTTCCTTATGCCCCAAAAAGTCATGTACATCCAGGACAGAAAAAGACCATTTCACCCCTTCATGGATACAATTCTCAGATTTATGTGAATGTCTAAACCTGTGGGATTTATGAACTCCGATATCTTCACTGCTTACTCGAGGAAATGGCCTCAAGTTGTGCCAGGGAAGGTTTAGGTTGGATATTAGGAAAAAAAATTTCGTGGAAAGGGTTGTCAAGCTCAGAAACAGGAGGCCCTCAGGGAGGGTCAAGTCACCATCCCTGGAGGAATTTAAAAGCAGTGCAGATGTGGCATTTGGGAACATGGTTTAGTGGTGGCCTCAGCAGTGCTGGTGGTTGAACTCAATCTTAGAGGTCTTTTCCTAAATGACTCTGTGACTGAGTTTTATAAAATCCATTCTTTTACACGCTGTCAGAGCTCCTTGTAGGTCAGATCCAGAATCTCTGAGACTCCAAGAAGTCAGAGCAAGAGGGCAGAAAAAGACTGAAAAGTCATCTGGTCTGACCCTCTTTCAGTGCAAGAAGAAAGAGGCTCCCTTGGGG
This sequence comes from Lepidothrix coronata, assembly GCF_001604755.1. NCBI lineage: Eukaryota > Metazoa > Chordata > Aves > Passeriformes > Pipridae > Lepidothrix > Lepidothrix coronata. The sequence continues at coordinate 7,123,846 of NW_016690200.1, forward strand.
AGACTGGGGCGAAAGGACACAGAGAGGCAGCTCTTGTAATGGGGAAACCATTAGCCCAATGAGTTGAAAAAGTGACAGACTGATAAGAAGTAGCCTGAGTATGAGGAACAACTTCCTGACAGCAGGAAGTATCAGACTGCAGGAGAGAGGCCCGGGGGGGAAATGTCAAGAGGACCAGCATCGAGCCACTTAAAACAGAACCAAACAAATTTGGAAGGAAACCTGCAATGACCAGGAGACTAAACCAGCTACAATATCTTAGCAATAAGTCTTTTCCATAGCTAATAATTCATGAGGAGATATCAGGAGACCCAAACAATGTCCAGAGAGGAATGCAGTTGAATTACTCGACTTCGCTGAACGAGCGGACAACTACTGCAGTTCATGTGTCCCCTGGGACCTGGTGCAGCTGAACTTGGCTCAGCAGAGAGATTTGCAAAAAGGCCGGAATGGAAATCCCTACCCAGTACTGGCCAGAAGCAGCAGCACTGCAAGATCCACCACTACACGTGTTGTTACAGGCAGGAATGTTGCAGCACTTAAAGGATTTCTAATTTCCAGGTGACCCTGGGAAGGCTGGGAGTGTCATGCAGTGGGGATCTGAAATTTAGGACCAGTCTTTACCAAGTAGAAAGCCATGCAGGAGAGCCTTTGCCAGATCCCTTCCCACAACTTTCAGCTTGGATATTGAGTGACAACACAGTCACTCAGAATCATAGAATTTAGAATCATAGAATGGCTGGGGTTGGAAGGGATCTTAGAGAACATCTAGTTTCAACCCCTCCACATGGGCAGGGATGCCACCCACTAAATCAGGTTGCTTAGGACCCCATTCAACCTGGTCTTGAACACTTCCAGGGATGGGGCAGCCACAGCTTCTCTGGGAAATGTGTACCAGGGCCTCATCACCCTCACAGGCAATAATTTCTTCCTAACATCTAATCTAAATCTCTCCTCTTTTAGTTTAAAACCCTTCCCCCCTTTTCTCTCACCATTTGCCCAGGTAAAAAGACACTCTCCCTCTTTTTTATAAACTCCCTTTAAGTACTGAAAGGCCACTGAAGAAGTCATTTATCATCACAACTGTCCCCTGGGAGATGACCCATCAAGGACAATGTACCCATCAATATCCTCACGCAGGTCATGCTGATTCCAAGGATAAACCACAGATAGTTGGGAGCACGATATTCACTTCCAGGGTTGCACTCCTGCAGAAACAACTGGGTTAGGAGATGCTGGGACATCAGACTCAGAAAGATTTGAGTTCATCCAAGCCTGGAGATTTAAGAAGTGAGGGCTACTTGAGTACACACCACAGCCCCTGAATCAAGACTCACATTCATTCACTGGTTCTGCCTCTGACTCACTGTCTGACCTTGAGAAAGTCATTTAATCTCTCTGTGCCTCAGGATCTGCATAAAAATAATTATTATGGTTGATGTTTTATGGGAAAAGACTGCTACCATATAAAACATCACTCTAAAACGCCCTTTTCAAATCCTTCATTAGGAAAAAAATCTACAGGGGGGCAGAATTTCAGAATCTTATTAAGCCTTTCCCGGTGCCTCAGTGTCTTTGACTAACTCTCAATACACACTATGCTACATTTAGATCAAAATTGGGACTATGAATTGTTCATAAAACCTTCTATCTTACACCAGTGGCAGCTTGAAGTTCAGATGATGAATTGTATCTAATTAGTTATTTTGTCATTTGCAAAGATAGCTGGATAATAAATCACTATTTCTAGCTAGAAAACTTTGACTTAGCATCTCCCTTCTTAATCAACTTTTGAGCCATTCATTAGATTTTCACACGGAAATCCTTTTTCTAACAATTGTCAAGAAACCAACATTTTTCATGTTAAAATGAAGTTGGAGATTGGGCAGTTATTTTCTTATTTTAGGAAAAAAAATCCTTGATTACTGTCAGCCAAAAAACCATAATACATTCAGCTTAAAGCTTATCTTCTGTAACATAAACATTGCTATGATTTTTCACCCCATTTCAAGCCCTCCAGCCAGAGAGCAAAGGTAGGGCTTTGTTGACAGAACTCTTTGCCAGAACAGTTTTCCTCCCTCTGTTTCAGGTTATGATGTCTGGAAAAGATGGTAAGAAAAAGAGGGAGTTTTTGAACCCTTTTCATACCATCATCATTCCTCAGCTGGTCATGCAAGGTCCTTCAAAGAGGAACAGTCTTCATCATCCCAACACAGAGCCCAGAAGAAAATGAACAAAGAGATTGATCAGTTCAGAGGGATCAATTCCACCCTCCCATATTATTTTCCCCTCTTTCATGGCAGAAATTATTAAGCAGGCCTTTAGCTGCCACTCATCCCAACTGCAGAGACAAAAGTCTTCTGCGTGGAGCCACCACAGCTCAATCAGTGTCACGACGATTCCTGTCACTCACATATCACCTGAGTCATTTATGTGAAAGACTTTCACCGAGCTGGGACTGTAAAACATCTCAGGATCACCTGCTTTTCACACAGAAGTACAAAGGAAAGGCAGGGCTCTGTTTCTTTGGGATGATTGGGAAGCTGCAGTGGTGGCAGTTGCTGGTGTTTACTGGACAGAACTGTCACTGTTAGAGGGAAAGAAGGGTGGGGGTTTCTTTTGCATGAGTTATGACTCCAGTTATTTAAAATCAACATGCTGATGTGACAGCTTTCTGGTCACAGCTTGGATTTCCCTCACTGAGTTTCCAGCAGGGATCTTCCCACCTGCAGCACTGTAGGGTTTCTGGAATTCTACCTTTGCCTCCAAGCGAGTGCCTGTGAGGGATAAGCCAACTTGGAGGCTCGGAGGATGGACCCTCCTTGTGCCTTACACTGCAGAGAAGGTCAAGATGAGCAGCCTGATTAGAAATTCGACTTTGGCAGGATCAAGGAAAGTCACTGCAATGTGGGATGCAATGACCCTTGTACTGAGCTCATGCACCTGATGGATATTCTGGGAGGATATTCCACCTTCAAACTCCACCTCTGCCTAATAAGACCAGAGGGAACGTCAGAAGGAGCACAAAGGAATCCAGCATCAGTGTCCAGAGCGTGCTGATGAATCCTAATGGCCTGATAGGGAGGGAAAGTCATGGTCAGGGTCATCCTTAGTGATTACACGAGGTCTCTGGACACCCAGGGGGGAGGGAACCCCCACATCGAGGGCAGGTCCTTCTGTGAACTGTTGTGCTCTGTATGCTCAGCTGCTTCCCTGGGCTGGTCCTGAGCTTAACCACAATAAAGGCCCAGAACCACAGAATCTGTTAGGTTGGAAAGGACCTCCAGGATCATTGAGTCCAACCATTAACCCAGCGCTGCCAAGCCCACCACTAAACCATATCCCTAAGTGCCACATCTACAAGGCTTTTAAAACAATTCAGGTGACAGAGTTCCAAGGCAACAAATGAAGACAGATAGAAGCATCCTGCCAAATTCTTCCAACACTATTCCTCAGGCTATTGCTGCATGCAATACCTTTTGCCTTTAATCCAATACCTCCTTAACTTTAGGAGAAGGTTTGATGTTTTCTTACTGCCCTCTATGCAATTAGTCCCCTCAAAATTAGGGATTTAATTTAAAGGTGCACATAGACAACACCAACTCCATGCTTCCAGTTTTTCAAGGAGATTGATCATACAATCATAGAATCACAGAATGGTTTGGGTTGGAAGGGACTTTAAAGATCACCCAGTTCCAACCCCCTGCCACAGGCAGGGACACCTTTCACTAGACCAGGTTGCTCCAAGTCCTGTCCAAACTGGCCTTGAACACTTCCAGGGATGGGGCATCCACAGCTTCTCTGAGCAACCCGTTCCAGCATCTCACCACCTTCTGAGCAAAGATTTTTTTTCCTTAATATCCAATCTAAACTTACTCTCTCTCAGTTTGAAGCCTTTCCCCCTTGTTCTCTCCCTACATGAGGCAATGAGATCGCAGCAAAGCCTCCCCTGTTTTTCCAAGTTCAGAAATGAGCCCTGGATTCATTCATACGCACTTAAATCCTGACATCCTTCGCGTGCCTGAAGGTTTTGCAGTCTTCCGAGGTTTCCACTTGAATTGCAGCAGCAGTGGGAAAAGACTGAATGAGTCACAGTCTGGAGCTGTGCCCTCCTCCCATCCCCTTGACTCACACACAGATAACCTGAGGAGAGGTTGTGCGTCAGGGAGCACGAGGCAGTCGCGATTTGAGACGCGCCCGCAGCCTCCGATACCAACAGCTCCACTTCCAGAGCTGTGGGAGGAAAAGTCAGACACATCTCAGGCACAAGTCCAGCCCTGCTCTCTGCTCTCTTGTCTTTAGAGAGTTCATGCCATGCTTGCAAGAGAATAGGACGTTGCAAGAGAGGGAGATGTAAAGGGCGGGTTCGTGGGGTAGTAGAGGAACATGTGCAGTCTTGGACGGTCCTGAATCCCACAGAAACATCCTGTGGACTCCATTACTCATCCTCAGGGATGCCTTTAGCTTCAGTTTGTAAGGCTGCATCATCTGTAGCTGCTAATTTTCCAAGCAGAAAGGTCACGGCACAGATGTGAATAAACACACCGTAAACTGGGTGTAGTAAATAAATCCACTCCTCAGGAGCAGTGGCATCAAACACAGTAACCCTGCAAGAACTGGCAAAGGAGTCTTGTCACTAATTTTCTCATTATATGAATTAATGATTGGAGTGTCTTTGATGTGGGATTAAACTCCTAGTAAGTGCAGTGTAACTAAAGAATTCTTTTTATAAGATGGGACCTCCTGTTTCTCACTGGTTACACCTCAACCAGCTCTGCCAGTGCCTTCAGCTCTGACTTGCAAGGCTATAGCATCTGGTCCCATCTTCCTTACCATTGTTTTTGGCTGTTGTGTGTCTCCTGAGATTTTCATGAGCTTGGGATCCTGGATTTGGGATGCACTGGAGGAAAAAATCAATCTGCTCCTTGTGCCATAAAGCCCCACCTCTGAATGCTTTTGGAGGCAGGAGACAAGCCTTGGATTGACTCTGTATCACCAAAATCTTGCCCTAAAACTTGTGACTGAGACAGTTGATTCCATTTTATTTATTTGGACTCTTATTTGGAGAAAATTTGATGGGCCACAGAGGGGTGGAGATGAGGGACTGCTGGGTGTAAGGAAATTATCAGGGAATCACAGAATGGTTTGGGTTAGAAGGGACCCTAAAGGTCACCCCCACCCTGCCATGGGTAGGGATGTCTTCCACTATCCCAGGTTACTCCAAGCCCCATCCAGCCTGGCCTTGGACACTGGGCAGCTACAGGGATGGGACAGCTACAGCTTCAAGGCTTATGTCTTGAAATTTTATGTTTCAAGGCATAAGCCAACCCTGGGGGTCCAACCTCATATAGAGAGGTGAAGGGGAAATATTCCCACAGGTTGGAATATCTCATAGAATCACTACAGTTGGAAAAGACCTCAAAAGCCCAACCATCGACCCAGCACCACAACCGTGTTTTTTCTGACAGCTTTCCTGCACCTTTTTCAGAAACAAAGGCCAGAAAAACCCCAAAGAGCTGGACTTCAGATCTGCTCTGATTCTCTGTTTGGTCAGCAACGTTTTCCAGCCTGCGAAGCGCTCAGGTGTCATCTTTATAATGGGAATTTTGGTCAGGGAGATGGGGAGCGGAGAGAAAGCGAGAAGCTGACAATTCTACATGCGCCACATTCTAATTGGGGTCAAGGGATGCAACAGTTGGAGAGCAGCAAGTTATTTTCTGCATCACTGGCCTGTCAAAATTATGTTTTTACTCAGATATAAGGAAGGAAAAGGACAGAGTCTGGGAACTGTCCAGTCAGTTCCAGGTGTGGAGTGCCAGCAGCTGCCATCCTGAGCTGGGCTCAGCATCCTGGAGGTGGCATGGAGCTATGATGGTTAATAGAAAACCTCAACCAGCCACAGTAGAAAAAGGAAGAGCAATTTGAGGCAAAATCGCCCAGAAATCATTTTCACAGGTAGCTTTTGCCCATGGGGTGATACAACCCTCCTGCTGACATTTGGTGGACTTTAAATTATCAGTCATGTTTACCCAGCTCCTGAGGGCATCAGGGGTAAAGGCTTACCCTTGCACTGCCAGGCAGGTTTCCCAAATCCCATAAAATTCATCTTTACCTGAGTACAGAAGCAGAGCAGTTCCCTCCCCACCCAGCTCACTCCAAGACAAAAGTTGCAAGCCAGGATCCTCACTATAAGTCTGGAAAGCTTAAGACCCATATTCCAGTTGGTCAAATGATATAAACCCAAATCCTCAGATGGAAAAGCCTCTTCCTGATGATAGGACAGCTACAGCACTCAGTGTGGATGTGGAAGAAGAAAAAGAAGAATTCTTGTGATGACCATCTCCAGCTTAGGCTGGAGAGCATGACCTGATTCCATCCTTCCCCTGATGTCTCCCCCAGGCTTATCCATCCCAGCTAAACAAACTGAACAATGAGGGATAAATTCTCCCACTATGAGCAGGACCCCTGCCCAAAACAGGGCCAGAACAACATTTGCTGGATAACTCAAGGCAAACTCCCCCACCAAGGGGCTTTTCTGTGAGGACAGAGGGTCTGAAGGGTAGGAAGCAAATGGGAACAGGGACAGAAAGGAAAAATCTGTGAGAGGCAGAATATAGTCCTGTAAGAAAGCCAAGAAATAGCATTTATTTTGTCACACAGCTAGCTGGAATGACAGAAAATTTGAGGTTATTATTCAAGTGAGGAGAGAGGCTGAACCAGGGATTCCAGAGATAGATACATCTGTGCACCCCTATGGGGGATCCTTTTACTGCACTGCCCCAACAAAGAGGTTTGGATTTGATCCAGAAACATCCCATATCATACTAAAAGCACAGCTCAGTGTTTGGTCAGGCTCCTTTACTGACATTGCCACTAAAAAAGCACCCAGTCTGATGCCCTCCCTGCCCCAGGAGAAGCCCAGTCCCCCACCACAAACCAGGAGACACCACAAGCACAGCACCCAGCTAGAAACCAGCTCCATCCTTAGCACACAAAGAGCTGTTCCCTGTGTACAGCTCTTTATAAGCTTCCCTCCCTCATAAATGAATGATGAGGCCCCTTTAATTGAATTAATTCTGAATGCTGATCCCAGGATGAATTATCAATGTAAAACAGCAGCGTAAGCATTGGGCAGCTACAGCAGCTCACTCACTGCTCACAAATTATTCCAATATTGTGGGAAGGGAGGAGCCAGGATCCAAGGGTTTCCCTGATGGGATCCTCAGGAGTTCCTGCAACAGCCCCTCTCACCTTCTGAAAACCCTCAGCACTGTCAAGGACATGTCTGGGAGGTCCTTTGGAGCCAAAAAATCCCTTAAAATCCAGTGTTAAGCTATCGCTTGTATAAGATAGAAATGACACAATGTATGTGAGACAAAAAGATGCTGCTGTTGTCCAAAGAGACATCCAACCAGCCCAAGGGATGAGACAGAATCAAAGAATTATAGAATGGTTTGGGTTGAAAGGGATAATGAAGGAAGTGTGGCCAAGAGTTTGATCACAGACATGTGGGACAGGACAAGCTCAGAGCACCCCCATCTCGGTCTGATATTTGACCAGCAGAAACACTTCCCTTTGATGAAAACAAGGCTTTAGCAGCCAGTTCAACCAGCAGCCCCTGAAACACTAAGCCAAGGCTCCTCCTGTCCCACCACCCCGTCTCAGCACAAAGGATCTTCCCCGTCTCGCACCAACGCGCCGCCTCGGAGGGCTCGGAGCGGGATCGCGCTGCACGAGCCAAGCAGAAAGCAAAGCTGTTCCCACGTCTGCTCTTCCCAGCAGGTAGGTGTGAGAGGCCCAGCCATGCAGGAGCAGAGCTGCAGACAGAAATGTGCCAGGCCAGGCTTTCTTTCCCCAGGAGCTGGCACAGTTGGTGGGGAGGAGTTCGAAGGGAGGGGGGGAAAACCCCACCAGCGTAGTAGTGGAGATAAGTGAGCTGTGTGTGAGCAGTGGGGCAGAAAGCACCATGGAAGCAGGTGAGAACGATCCATACCCCTTCTCCCACAAACACTCTCCCCAGAAAATATGCTTTACTCCTCTGCCACAACCTGCAGACATCCCTAGTGCTGTTTGCTCTGATAGTTGTTTCAACAGGACCAGGATTTTACCCAGTCAGTTAAAAAAAGCCCCCAAAATTGCTTGCTGCTGCCCAGACACACATCCAAAATAAACTGCTCTCTTGTGAAGGTATTGGCACCTTAGCAGCTAAATCCCTCTCTTTGAGACAGGATCTCTCTCCTGCAAATTCAGGCTATCCCACCTGTTGCCTCGGGATTACCTTCCCTCTCCAGTTAATCCTTGGCACAGCCATCAGCTCATCATCCTCCCCGTGCAAAAGCTCTGTCCTTGACAGTGTTTGTCAAAGACTTTTCCTGAACTTCCTGAACAAGTTGCCTAGAGAAGGTGTGGCTGCCTCAACCCTGGAAGTGTCCAAGGTCAGGCTGGATGGGGCTTGGAGAAACCTGGGATAGTGGAAGGTGTCCCTGCCCATGGCAGGGGGTTGGAACTGGATGACCTCTAAGATCCCTCCAACTCAAATCATACTGTGATTCCCTGATAATTTCTTTACACTGAGCAGCTTCTCAGCTCCAGCCCTCTGTGGCCCACCAGGTTTTCTTCAAACAAGAGTCTAAATAAGTAAAACTGAAACAATTGTCTCAGTCACAAGTTTTAGGGCAAGATTTTGGCCACACTGAGTCTATCCAAGGCTTATCTCCCGCCTCCAAAAACAATCAGAGGTGGGGCTTTATGGCACAAGAAGCAGGGTAAGTACAGATTGATTTTTTCCTCCAGTGCCTCCCAAGTCTGGGAAATAAGCTCAGGAAAATCTCAGGAGACACACAACAACCAAAAACAATGGTAAGGAAGATGGGACCAGATGCTACAGCCTTACAAGTCAGAGCTGAAGGCACTGGCAGAGCTGGTCGAGGTGTAACCAATGAGAAACAGAAGGTCCCTTCTTCTAAAACGAGTTCTGTAGTTACACTACACTTACCAGGAGTTCAACCCCACATCAAAGACACTCCAGTCATTAATTCATATATTGAGAAAATTAGTGACAAGACTCCTTTGCCAGTTCTTGCAGGGTTACTGTGTTTGATGCCACTTCTCCTGGGGAGTGGATTTATTTACTACACCCAGTTTACGGCGTGTTTATTCACATCTGTGCCGTGACCTTTCTGCTTGGAAAATTAGCAGTGATTTAGAGGCAGCTAAAATAAAAGAAGATAAAATAAAATGGCCACGGCGTCATTCAGCTGTAATTATTATTGAAATGGGACCTAAAAGAGATTCCATCTGTGTAAAACTCTTTCTTTAGATACACACACACATATATATATAATATTTAAAAATAAACACAGACAGATCTGTTGCTCTGTAGGTGTAATTATACAGCTACATCATCTATACACAGCCACACTGTGTGTATATCCCACAATGCACATACAGTAGGCGGGATAGGCATGAGAAGAAAGTTATAAACTATATTTAAAACATGATCATTACTCAGAGTATTTGACACCTCGAGTATCAAGAGATACATTTGCACTGAAATCATATTCTATTTGCTAATCACTCAAACAACACGAGCTTCCTATGAGCTTCCTCTCCTCAACAACAGTGTCCCAGCAATGGACTCAGCCATCTAAAAAGTCCAAGAAACATTTCCTGCTTGTCAATTAAAGGCAAAGGAGAACTGGCTGTGCTGAAAATCATAAACAAAACCAGTGCAAATTCCTCTGAGCAGAGGCTGGGTGCTAAAAGCTGACTCAGCTCCCCCAGAACACAGAGCAGAATGTAAAGCAGCCATCAGAAAAGCACTTAAAAACCAAACTGAAACAAAAAGGCAAAACTAACCCTCTCCTGCACAACAAAAATGAAAGGAGGCAGAAGCAGGAGCACGTATTGCAGCACCTCCACTAATAAATCCCTTCATCAAATTTGGCTGCTCTGTGTGGGGGTGTGTGTGAGGTTAGCATATGTCTCTATCAAATATTCCTGGCAGAGGCACTTCCAGTAGGCAAGACATTTGTAATGCCCGTTTTTTGCTGCTCTTCACAAAAAAAAAAGCCACGGGAGAGGCAATTTCTAAGTGCTGTTGGCAGTGTGCTCCTTCAGGAGCATCAATCCAAGGCTGGAGTCACTTCTCATTGCAGCAAACAGGAGGCTTAGGTTGGACATGGGGAAGAATTTCTGCATGGAAAGAGTTGTCAGGCATTGGAAGGGGCTGCCCAGGGAGGTGGGGGAGTCACCATTCCTGGAGGTGTTCAAGGAATGACCGGACGTGGCACCCAGTGCTCTGGTCTGGTTGATAGGGTGGTGATCAGTCACAGGTTGGACTCAATCTTGGAGGTCTTTCCCAACCTAAATGATCCTATGATAATGATTCTATGAAACCTGTGGCTTTGGGGCTGTTATTTTCACTCCCACTCCAGGTTTGGATTACTGTTAAACAGGCAGCTGCATCCCACAGACACCTTGCAAAAAGCAGCATTTTGGGGATCCAGGCCTCGCAAACTTTGTGCAGAGACATGCAACACTCTCTGCTTGCTTGGGGTGACCTGCTCTCCCCACACAGGGTAGAAAAATCCCTTTGGCCCAACCTCTAGGATGTCCTCTCTGTGCTCCAGCAAGGACACAATCTGCTGGAAGAGGCACATTCCTGGGTCCACTTCAGGCCAGTCCTTAGCTCAGCTGGGGTTTTGCTGGGATAACCTGTTCTCCATTTGGGTCCAGCTCAGCCCATCTCTCCCAGTTACATCCCTATAAACCCTCAGCCTGCCCAGCCCACCAGCAGTGAGAAACTCTTGGGCAGGGCAAGTAGAAGAAGCAAATGAAGGGGAGGATGGAGCCTGCAAGGTTTGCAATCAGAACCACACAATGTGATGCCAGCAATGGCAAGGGCACAGATTTGACCCAAGATGTGCCTTCCAGTCCAACACCTCTGTCCATGGCCCAGCTTTGCTCCCTGGCCCTTCAACAAGTCCTGACATAGCAGTGTCACAAAAGTCCTAACGTGGAGCAGGGCACATGTTGGAGGGGACACTGATGTACCTTCTTCCTTGACCTGCTGTGATTTGAAATGAAGCCAAGGAAGAAATCAGGAGCTAAACCAGCAGCTCTGGAAATGAAGCAGATAGAGAGTTTTGTTTTTCATTGCAAAGCCCCAACTGTGCAGAAATAAATGCGGAGAGGTGACTGGCAATGACCCTCCGGGGACAGCATGAATGAAATCACGGTGACAAGGGACTCAGAGACATGGAGGAAGAATGGGATACACTTCAAAAAGGATGAAAAACATCCCACTGACACACCAGAGGCTGAGAGCAGAGAACAGGGTGTCTGTACATCAGCACAGAGACATGTCTGACACCAAGAATGCTTGGTCTTCAGAAAACAAAATCACCAGCACTTGGGTAGAAGGGGAGCAGAGATGTTCCCAGAAAGAGAAAGGTGCCCCTCATTTGACCAGTTCTTCTGCAAACGTGGTTTTGGGAAGAGCAAAGAGGGAATTTTCATCTCAACCTCACAGATGCTGCATCTCCTGGAAAAATCACTACTCTTAAGAAATAATCACAGTGTGTTTCTGGTTTAGGTGGTGAGATGAGATGACACACTGCCCACTCTGCCCTTTAAACATTTCTCTCTTGCAGTGGGAGAACCAGGGACTCCAGGAGGAGCCTTGGGCAATGGGAAGCTGTGGTGGCAGAGGTGTTGAGGAGGCACAAAACCGTCATGAACTCTCCGAGTTGAGGATGTTTTGTTTGAGGCAAGGAATCTCTTAGATATTGGATCCTCAGGATGTTCCACCAACAGTAGGTGATGCCAGAGAGATTTGCAGACCCCTTGTCCTAAACCAGCCATGGCTGGAGAAACACAGGACCACTGAAGACTCCTGAATTAAGTGAAAGGTCTGATTCTCAACCAATATGGGGGGCAAAGAGAGCATAAAATGCCACTACACAGGCACTCTGGAGGCTGTTTGAGCAACAACCTTGCTTTCCCTGCCTGTGTATGCCCTGAGCTTGGAGCACAGCTTCCCTCCTAACTTATTCATGATGTTCTGGCAGCCTTGCCAAGTTCACCCCAACTCAGCTCATGCAAAAAACAAAAGCTTGGAGCATTACAAAGGGCATTTCCCCAGCACGGTGGAGGGAGGGGGGAGCTCCCAGTGCTTTTCCAAGGAGAGATACAGCTCCACGAGCTGCAAGGGGCAGCGGGGGAAGGTTATGAACTCAGGCCAGCTCTTCTGGGAAGTCAGGGCCTCCCACCAGGATGCAGAGTCAGCTACAAGGGGGAGGGTTTGAAGCAGAGCCACTGCAGGGAGCTGTTTCCAAATGGGACTCAAAAGGGATCCTGTAATTCCACCTCTGTTACCCCTGCACATCCCTCCCCACAGGCATATCCAGGCTGAAAAAATAGAAATATGCTCTTAGCAACCTCCCAGGCCAAAAAAAAAAACCAAAGTTCATTTATTTTTCTATACTACCCTGGCCACTGGTTATTGGCAGCAATGCTCAAGCACATGATGGGAGTTTGCATCCTCCAGCTGAGCAGATATCCATGCAACAGGGAGGAGGAGTATGGTCACCTCGGCCTTCCTACTGCTCCAGGACACCACAGAGCTGGTGTTCAGACTGGAAAGGAAAGAGTCACAGAGACTCAGGCACTGAGGCTTCGCTAATTCCCTACTTTTTATCCTGTTGTCAACCCTGGGAGATGTCCTCTCATGTCAGCACTGGAAGGAGGAGATATAACAAATGTGATAATGCCAGATGCTGCTGATAAGGGATGGAAAAAAGGCAGGTAGGGCTGCTTGCTGCCCTGCAGGGAGAATAAGTGAGATAAAACTGCAGCTCAGAGCAGCCTGTTACCTTCACTGCGAGGACCCTCATTTCATTTACCTGAGATCCTCTCCTCTTACCACGTGGGGATGTTTAGCACTTGCAGCACCCCAAAAAGATCTGTTGGATTTTCAAGAAGGCAGCACAATGCCCACCCCAAAGAGGCCCTGCTCCTGCACAGAAATGATGCATAAATTTTGATATTTTAATATTATTAGCACAAAAATTATATTTTTAAACGTTATTAACAATGAGTGGTAAGGCAAACACAGAAAGTGTAAAGGAGAATGTTCCCTTCAGCCCTTACAAAGAGCATTCTGCAGGATACACTTCACATCCTTGCTGCATTTAATTCCCTGCAGGCTGTGGCCTCAGGGGAAGCTGAGGATGAGGACAGAGCCCTGTGGCCAAGGGCAGGGACAGGTCAGGGTCACCACCCCACCCCAGGCTGAAATCCAGCCCTGCTGCACCCTCTGAAGCTGTGAAGGGGCACCAGGAGGGGAGCAGGTGATGGAAACCCAACACGGGCTCCAGCTGCACAACTGTGGGCAGGGCTGCTATAAATAACACCATCGTGGCCCTCAGGGAAAACCTATGGAATAAACACATCCACACGTCGGGAAGCAGGGGATGGACACATGGGCAGAGGGGTGGTTCAGGGCAGATCAAGTCCAAGGCAAACCCAAACCTTGTGAAATTCATTGCAAGTCTTGAACAGGCTGATGCGAATAATAATCCTTGTGGGGTTTGGGTTTTTAGGTTGTTTTGGGGGATTTTTGTTTGGGGTTTTTTGTTTGTTTGTTTGTTTGGGGGTTTTGTTTGTTTGTTTGGGGGTCTTTTTCAGGGGGTCTGGGCACTTTTTTTCAGGGAATGTGTCATGATCTCCTGCACAGCTCTGCAAGATGTGACCTCTACTCAGCCTTTGTGAGACTCCACCTGGAGAACTGCATCCAGCTCTGGAGTCCTCAGCATAAGAAACACATGGACCTGTTAGAGAGGACCCAGAGGAGACCATGAAGATGCTCTGAGGGCTGGAGCCCCTCTGCTCTGAAGACAGGCTGGGAGAGCTGAGATTGTCCAGCCTGGAGAAGAGAAGGCTCCAGGGAGACCTTAGAAGTGGCTTCCAGTACTTAAAGGGAGTTTATAAAAGAGAGGGAGAGTGACTTTTTACACAGGCTGACAGTGATAGGACAAGAGGGAACGGTTTTAAACTAAAAGAGGAGAGATTTAGATTTCAATTAGATGCTAGGAGAATATTCTTTACTCAGAGGGGGGGAAGGCCCTGGCACAGGTTGCCCAGAGAAGCTGTGGCTGCCCCTGGATCCCTGGAAGTGTCCAAGGCCAGGTTGGACGGGGCTTGGAGCAACCTGGGCTAGTGGAAGACATCCCTGTCCTTGGCAAGGGGTTAGAACATGATCCTTAAGGTCCCTTCCAATGCAAATAATTCTGTGATATTATGATCTTATCCTGGCTCTAAAAACTGTTTAACTCCTTTGCATCCCCAGCCAGAGGAATGGACACATTATTTCCTGTCTTTGGCAAAAAGCTCAGAGATCCAAGGAGGAAAACACCCTGGAAACATGGAGAGTGTGTGTGTGTGCCAGTGCAGCGAGTGGAGAACTCTGAGCAAGCTAAAAATCAGGGAAGGAAAAGCGTGAATTCTGCAGCTTCAAACTTCTCATCTGCCTTCTGCCTGGACTATTCTGATTATGCCAGCAAGGTTCAGCCCAGCTGCCCTTTAAAATGAGCCTCCCCACATAATTTAAAAATCCCCCACGCTCATGCCAGCGATAACTTTGAACCACACCACAATCGCTCTGTATTTATAGTCACGATTCCTTCATGCCACACACCCATGCATTGCCCCCAGCAGCACACCCAACCCCATAAAAAGGGATTTTGTTATTTTAACAAGCAGTGGCGACACTCATTTCTACCCAGCAGTGAGTTTAGGCCCCACAAATCCACATCGGTACAAGATTTCTCCCCTTCTATTCCCAAGCCAAACATGACAGGCCAAATCCTCCTGAGGGTTAACACAAAGCTACAACCACTTCCATTTGAGCCATAATTGAAAATCAATAGGAATGGTAGTCAGAATGCTCATGTGCTTAAAGCAGAGGTCCAGGAGTCAGGAGCAGGAGTGATTTCTTCTCCTGGCCATGATCATAAACAGGTTTTTTTTGGGGTTTTTTTTGAGTTCTGTAGGCTTGTGATGCAGCACCCATAAAACAGAGATAATCCACTGATGGGTTGGAATTCACTAGAGCTTCAAAACTGCTGAGGCAGAGAGGTGTTGGGATGTACTCACAGAGAGCAAGATATTTTTAAATATATTGAAGTGGGAGGCAGTGAGGGATGCAGAGCCTTCCTCTTTTTAGGTTTTTTTTTTTTAAGAAGCATCAAAGAAAACTCTACATCAGCAATCCTTGCTCCACCTGACTAATGCCAAGAAGTAGCAGGGCCAGGACACCCAAACTGAGATGAGCATCCAAGTGCTCCCTTAGGTGGAATCATACATAGAATATCCTGAGGTGGAAGGGACACACAAGGATCATCAAGTCCAGCTCCTGGCACTGCACAGGACAACTCCAAAAATCCCACCATGTGCCTAATAGTGTTCTCCAAGTGCTTCTTGAACTCCTTCAGGCTTGAGGCACTTCCCTGGGGAGCCTGTTCCAGTGCTCAACCACCCTCTGGGTGAAGAAAATAATGGACTTTGTTACATCATCTGACCTCTGCCCTGTGCCACCAGGGCTCCCAGGAATGGCACCTTATGGATGTCGCCAGCAGGCTCTGAAGAAGAGAAATTCATTTCACTAACAGGGTCAAAGAACATAGTGAAGGTGAGGGGGGAGGAAGGTGTAATTACCAATTTATCCTAAACCAGGATCTACAACAAGAGAAGAGGATAAGGGTGTCACCAGCTGCATCTTCTATCCATCTGTCTACCTATCCATTTATCTACATCTCCCTCCTCAGCTGCAGGAATATCACCATGCACTGCCCCACATCACTCGTCAACGAGGAGGGGGTTTTAACCAAACCAGTGCTCCAGAGTTATCCCAGATTAGGAGGATTTGCTGCACCATGACACGTTGTGCCCCTGCCACAGGAACTGCTGCACTGTTGAAAGCACTTGAAGAAAACAGCAGGGAGAACATCTGATTTCTTTATTACAGCCCATCAGCACAACTCCTGTGGCAGTCAGGGTTTGTGCCACTGCCTGAGACACTTCACATCTGGCCTTCAGCTCCAAAGCAGCTGCCCAGTTCCTACCAGGTCCAATCTGGATCAGTAACACAAACCTTGTGCTCCCTCAGGCACAGGCAGCCTCAGTGGAAACCTTCCTTTTTCCCAGCCCGGCTTGGAGGTGTCATTAAGAATCCAATCAATGTGACGTCATGGGTGTAATTGAATTATGTGTATGCTCAGCAGACCCTTTCCACTTGGTATCCCCATTGGCTAATGTGGAATTATGATGGATCATACACAGGGATATATGAAACATGCATGAATAACCCAAGCATGCATTTTTAATGATACAATCCTGATAACTTCCCCCTCCTAACAAAATCAAAATGAATTAAACACAAGTAGCTGTCAGTGGCATTAAAGAAAAAAAAAAAAAAAAGAGAGAAAAAAATCCCTCATCATTTAAATGGCAACACTGAAACGTTCCCTGAATTGCAGCGTGACTGGAACCGTTTGTTGTAATGATACCAATTAACATATCTATCCATTTAAAGTTTCCAGTGCAAAAGAGAGTAGCTTGGGTGATATTCATGGTAGGGAAGAAAGGTGAAGATAATGGATCACAGGGAGTGAATAGGACTGAAATGAATGGGGTAATTCAGATGAACTGTCTGACAATGGCTGGATAATCCCCCAGAAGAGCATGTCCCCACATCCACTAAAATGAAATAAAGGCAAAACCTGCAAACCCAACGGTCAGAAATGATCCAAGTGAGGCACAGACCACTCGACTCCAAGGATCTTGCAATGGCCAAGTTAACCTGAACATCCCAGAGGAATGGTTCAGCTACAGTGGCTTTTCTTTGGGGCAGAGGGGATCCAAGGATTCCTTGGGGTCACTTCTATACCTGTATTCTCTGATTTAACTGATCGTGATCAGAGAAGAGGGAAGCACCCATAGGAGTGGTCTGGCATCTTGGATTTGTGTTCTGTATCAGGACTGACCTCTTACAGCCACAGACAAGAGTTACCTTGGACAAACTTGACCTCCCCATTCCTGGAAGTGTTCAAGGCCAGGTTGGACAGAGACTGGAGACACCTGGTCTAGTGGAAGGTGTCCCTGGGGAATGACATGATCTTTAATGCCCCTTCCACCAACCCAAACCACTCTATGATTCTATAAGTAGATAACACAGACCCAGGTCTGTGTGTCTCCATCTATCAGAGCCATCTCTTTTACCTTCTGCCCCACCAATATATCAATATCAATTACCTAACACACCCTTGTTGTAAGCACTGTGTTCAGCGTTATAGCTTCAACTACCTGGGCTATAACCTTTCTGATTTCTAAATCCCTGGAAAAAAAAAATGGGTAGCAGCTCTGGAAGAAACAAAGAAAAAAAAATTAAAAAAAAAAAGGCCAATTCTAAAAAAGTAAGTCCTTGGGGACTTCTAAAGAATTTCAGTCACAAAGGAGAAAAATTTGTTCGCACTCTGCGGATCAGCAGCTTCTGCCACGTTCAGTGAAAATCAGAGGGTTTTGTCTCGCTGCAGATTTACTATAAAGCACAATGTCACAGACCTTGTTCCTAATTGCAGACAGGCTGGACACGGTGGCAAAGGATGGAGCCACCAGAGATCCCAGTGTACGTCTCATAACAAGCTCATTAGCTCCAACATCAGACCCCATGTTCCTCAAAAACTGACCCAGGGCCCCCTCAGGGTTTGTGCTGAGCGTGCTGGAGCAGGAAGTCTCTTGGAAACCTGGAGAGAGGAAGTCAATACACTTCATAACAGATGAGTGAAGGGTCGTCCTTTGCAATTAATAACGAGTTAAATAAAGAAATGAGAGCTTGTTTATCATCTCTAAGTGTGTGGTTGGCATGCCTTGCTTGTCCTTCTATAAGAATTTGGCACGTCGAGCACTATTTTGAGGTTGGTGGGGCCTGTTTTACAAAAGTAAACCAAAATTCAGCATGGAAACAGAGTCACGGAAAAGCCCTTCTTTCCCAAGTGCAGCAGGATAACTTCTGTGATTAAGGGACCCTGAGGTTCATCCCTGTCCTGTGCCACAACTCACGTAGCTTGTGCAAGTCCAGCCATTTCCCTGTGATGTCTCCCATGGAGTCACATACCCCTGCATCACATCAGGAAGGACATTTTCTGACTCTCCCTTTAAGCATTTGACTTATTTACCTAGAAAACAGGTACGTATCTCCAGGGGGTGGCACAAATGACGCTTTGAACTCCAGGGGGTGGCACAAATGACGCTTTGAACTCTGTTGACCATACACACAATGACATCCTGGCCAGGAGGTGATCTGAACCACCTTCTTAAAATTAAATGTCTACCTCTTTTCCAGGTAAATCCACTTTAGGACAGAGCCTGAATAGTTTTGCTCTCCCTGCAACTCGGGGACAGTCCCTTTCAGCACAGCTGAAAGGATAAATATATTATTGATTCTCCAAGTGGCACATTTAGCAGCATCCACAATACCCAGCAGAGATCCATAATTTGGTTGGGGCACCAAATTCACTTCCCTCCAAAAAACAGCCAATATTTTTTTTTAAGGAACTGGTATTCACCAGGACAGTAGGACTGGAAGAAGACACCTTGATTTCTAAGGATTCACGAATCCCAAAACGCCAGAATTTCTGATGCAGCAAGATCTCAGTGTCCAAAGTCACATCCCAGTTTTCCTGAACGCTGCATTTCACAACAGACAGAAGTTTGTGAGAGAGTAGAAGGAAGCACCACTCCTTGAAGGGTTTATCGGTGACCAGAGCTGTGAACTGCTCTTTACAGACAAATCATCCCTCGGAAAAGCATTACTGTCTTACACAGGAAAATCCCAAGTTTAGTGAGACGGGGTATTTTTCCCTTCCCTTTTTTGCTTTGTACCGACTTCTGTCATATGTAAATGTTAAATCACAACGGACGTTTTTATTTTAAAGAGAGTCAATTCATCTTTTGTGAAGGAAAACAAAACAAACCAAAAAGAAAGATGCTTCGGCTTTGTTCCGAAAATAAAATCACTCCATAAAAGCTGCTCGAAGATGGCCCATCACTGGGAGATACTTAAAATGCAGACAGCGGGTTTTAAAAGGCTCCCGAGAAACCCTCCCGTTGAACGGAACGAGGGCCGTGGGGTTAAAACACAGCCATCACAACCTTTATTGCTTCATTTTGTGAAGCCATTAACGACAGGAGGACCCCAGATGTGCCGCGGCTCCAGCAGCTGGAGCGAAATTCAACCCCCCCCCATCAGAACCTAATTTATGATCAACCTGTTGGGAGGGGGCAGGGGGGCCGGAGCACGGCATTCCTGGAAGCTGCACGGCAGGGAAATCAGGGATACGCGGGGGTCTAAGCAAAGGCGAGCGTTGAGAGGACTCGCGACGCCCTCGCACAAACCCACCCGCGTGTGTCGGGGGAGCCTCGCAGCAGGGAAGTCTTGCGAGCGGGAACTTTGGCAGCTGAGCCCCAAAAACACCCGGCTTCGAACTCAGGGTTCGGCTGCCAGGGAAAGCTCGGGAGGAAAGCAAAGGGTCGCTGTGCTCGGTGCAGGGACACGCTCAGTTGCGAGGGACGGTCCAGTCCCTGAAAATCTCCCAGGGAAGAGGAGGAGGGATGTAGGGAGGATAGCGTTTTTGCCTGAGGTCATGCTGCAATCAGCATCATCCCGAGAATAGATCAAAGGTTCCCGCTCTGCCATTATGTCATACTGAGGTTTTTCTGACGACCCTCGGCACGCTCATGTTCTCCACGTCACCCCCAACCCAAACGGACCTTTCCCATCAACCACCTGCTCCTCTCCACACTTTCCCTCACTTTCCTTCCAAGGAACTCGCTCCTCTCCACACTTTCCCCTTTGGGTGCCCTGTTCCGGTTACTTGTGTCCTTTTGATTGCAAGTTCCTCGGTAAAAGGATGGAATCATCCACTGAAGTACTTCTGAAAAAGTGTCTTAATTGAATCTTTGCATGTCTAAATACTCCCTCACTTCCTTAACCCACCCCATCCTGCAAACTTGAGCCTCCAAAGCACATAGAAGTACGTTGGGCATTCCTAAATATCTTCCAAGTGTGCCTTATCACCCAGAGCATCGTGTGGTGCATGGCAATGCAGCAAAATTCACCTGACTGTGACTGCCAGATGTGTGATCCCGAGGAGAGCCCAGCCTGCTCCTCCCACTCAGAACTCCCTGAACTTGCTGGCAGTGCCCCAGTCACTGCAGATGCCATAAATTCTGCAGGCTTTCTTTCCCTTTTAAGTGAGAGTAAAGGTTTTTCCCTAAGCTTTCAGCAGTTTAGGGAGCATCAATAAGAATCCATGGATAGGGGTGCTGGGTCTGTTGGCAGCCCCTTTTTCTCCTGAACCATGTGAGTTGTAGCCCAGTGTCTCTATTCCCAAACAATTTCCTAAATATTCTATGCAAACTTCAGGAGTATGGCCCAGGTCAGAGCACCTGAGCTTCACAGAAGAGGTTGGAAAAGTCACCTGCAGCAGAATGAAGAAAATACCAAGTGCCAAGGGCCAAAAGCAATGGCCCCATCTGAGCATGGTAATCAAATTCCAGCATGAAAATCATGCATAAAAAAAAAGACCCTGCACTGAGCTTTTCTATTATCATAATGTTGGAGCACCTCACGACCACTAATTGTTGATGAGACCCCTGGCAGAGCAGAAAAACACCATTACTGTCACTTTACAGACAGGGAACAGAGATAGAAGAGGTGTTTATATCTGAACAAGTTGCCCTCAGCTCCCCTTATCATTAATGGAGAGAGAAAGACATTTTCGGACATAATTGACTGCCCTGTTTTAGGGCAGTTTCAGTCTCCTGCAGGATGAAATTGTGTCCTAAGAGATCTGATTTCTCTCGTTGGACTGGGAAGGATTTTAGCAACACCTCCTGGGGATGGAAATATCCCCTTTTACTGAAAGGAATCCCCACTCTCCAAAAGGTGGGTCCATAAAAGTCAGTAGCAAAGCAGGAATTGAATTCAGGATTCTTATATTTTAGTCTGATGCTTACATCAAAACACAGATGGCATCTAAGGTGAACAAAGGCCACGGAGCCATCCCAGCAGTAACAAAATTGAGGGGGCTTGAAGGAAGCTACTTATGGGTAAGGAACAAAGGGGATGGAGGAGGGAAAACTGAAATATCCTAAAAGAGCAGGTTAAAAGGACAGTCAGGAAAGGGGACTATTGGAAGAAAGGAAACAGATGACAAGATAGCAGAGTTGGAGGTCACAGACTGTCCATAATACGCTGCAGATGTGAGGAAGATCCAGGGGCAGCAAACACTGAATATCCCAGTGAACATATATGGAAAAATCCCTGCTAAGACACCATCCCCAGTCCAGATGGTGTTAAGAAGGAACTCAGTCCTTTCCCAAACACCTTCTTCACACTCCCCTCTTCTTCATTTGAATAACTGCAGGAGTAACAGGGAAAGCAGACAGATGACTCCAGAGATCACACAGGGAACACAACTGGGAGCAGATCCCACCATCCCACCCCAGGCTGAAACCCCGACAGTGAATATCCTGGGAATTTGACTCCAATTCCAAATTTTGCAGCTTATTTTTATTTATAAAAAAAAATATACAGAGGTAGGTTTGGAAACGGGGTGACAGGGCTGACCTGTTCATCTTGGAGGGGGGACCTGCAAGGCAGCCACCAGCAAGTGTTTCCATCGGGAGAGCGAACACAAAAAAGTAATAGCTCAGCTCTTTGCAAGCGATTAAAGGGCAGTTAATGAAATCACCTGCCACAGAGAATTGACAAAACATAGAAAATCAGTCACTTCAGAGTCTGCCAGAGCATCCCTGGCACGGACAAGGGGCCTGATGGCTGGGGTATATTTAGTGCCAGTGAGATCATCTTTCCTAGCAGGGCTTGCCTTTGCAGGGAGAAGAAGGGCAGCACTTCCATGGCAATGTCAGTGTGAGCCTGAAGAGGAAAGCGCCTGAGATTTCCTTAACAGGGAAGAAAGCAGCACAGAGGCAGCCAGGGCTACAGCAGGGGCTGCAAAGCATGATTAAGGTTAAAAACCAGGGGAAAAAAACCCACATAATATCAATACTGGTGTGTTGAACAATAGCAGGTATCAGCGTAAGGAGTTTGTGGTTTTTCAGCTCCTGTTGCCACATCCCAACCTGGGACTGCTCAAAGCTTTTCAGGAGGGGTAGAGCTCAGATCCCTCCCAGCAAGTACCTCTGGTTCAAGCTAAAGATTAATCCTTTTTAGCATATAACACCTTGGTGAACAGTCCTGCACCTGCACATACACACACACACATTGTGCTGACAATTTGTTAAAGCAGAGCACTGGAATACTAATTGCAACAGTTCTTTCAATCCCTTGCCCTTCATCACTGCTTTGCAGCACTAAAAAGAATCAGATTGCTCTCAAAAAACGAGAGACCTGCTTAAAAAAAATAATGAATTAACCATCAATGCTCAGCTTCTGGTGGTTATTATACTTACTATGAGTGTCAGGATGCATTTGGGACTTTCAGTATTTATATGTTACATTTACCTGCGTCTCCCCAGCACGAGCAGCCTCCTCCCCTCAAAATAAAAATATCCCAGTCATGTGCCCCAAAGCCAAAGCCATATTACACCTCTAAATGAACAGATGTAGTACACCAGGGTAGTGCTGCACTGCTCACCATCTTCAAATCTATTCTTTTCCTACTATATTATGATAATTTATTTCACCACTGGGGCTCCCAGGTGAGTTCAATTCTCCAGCTTCCAAGCAGACAAAAATGCTAACCCGGCAGAAGAAGTTTAACAAAGAGCCTAAAGGCAGCAGTCTCCTAAGATCTCCCACCTCTCCATACATTTTGCAGGCAAAGACAGACGTGCAAGGAAAACAGAGATATAAATTTGGAAACGTTTTCTTTTTCTTCTCCGTGAACAGCAAATTAGCTAAAAATTCAGAATTTACGTGGGATTTGGGGAATTAATTTACATCATCACAAGGGGGAAAAGGGGCTCGAAAGCATCAAAAGATTTTGACTTTTCCGTCTCGCAGTAGAAATACCTGCAAGAAGAGAGCTAATTAAACAACAACGAAAAACAAAAAGAAGAGGAAAGAGGAGGTGGGGAGGTCAAATAACCATAAGTGGTTGTTTCATACGCTATAAAACTTTCACAGTTTGTTTGTTGTGTTGAAAAAGAGAAGGGAGAATAAATCAGTTTTGATTTGGCACCGGGCTGGGTTTGGGCTGGGTTTATTTATTCTTTCTGCAAAATTTTTCTCTGTTCTGTGAGAAAACAACAAAGTGAGTGTGAGAGACACTCCAACCTAACATGATGCCAAGGTCCTATCCCTTACAAACTGTCTGAAGGGCAGGAGAAATGCACTGTGTGTCCCCATCTCTCAGGGCAGCTTATCCTCAACATATTCCCTTAGACCCCAAGGATATAAATCAGCTGTGTACGAAATCCAAGAGAAACCCACAGAAACTCACAGGCAGTGGGGAAAAGATCAAAGTGCCTGTAGTGTGTGAAACCACATCCACCCCAGCAGATATCACAAGTCATAAACTCCCCCTGATAACCCGGCCTTAATCAACCAGATGACAAATGAGGCAAACACAGGGAGATTTGCACAGTGGCAGCTGAAATGTTTAATTAGATTTCATCAGAAGGGGTTCTGAAAAATTCATATGATGAGGTCTCTGCCAGTCTCGATGATAAAACCCTTTTCCCTGACATCGCTGGAATTTATTGCCAGCTTCAGTTAAAAAAAATAAATAAATAAATAAAAATTACGAGAAGTCAGAAGGAAAGATGACTCCAGACCTCATCCATGAGCATCCCAGCAGGGTGGGACACCAGCAGGGCTGGCAGGAGGAGCAGTGGTTTGCATTGCCAGGATGCCATAGATACAAGTGTGCTGGGGTCCTTTGCCAATGCACCACAACAGCTAAAAAAAACCAACCATCAGCAAAGCTTCCCAAACCCACCAAAGTCCCTTAGGAGCTCCTGTTTTGTTATCCAAAGGGACCCAGCCCTGTGAATCACCAGCAGAACACGTTCAGCATGACAGAGTGTAACCAGAGCTGAAACCCACAGATGACTTGCTCCCAACTTTCCTCTCCAGACTCTGGCACCCCCAGGGGCCCAACCCAACTCCCTTCAGAGCCTTGGAGCGTTCCATTTGTTTCCAACACACACTTCCAGGCTCACTGCACCAAGGGGGATCCCAGCCTGGTACCTACTGGATGCAATGCTGCTGATACATAAAAACAAACTCTTACCAGGAGTGATCTTCCATGGGATTAAGGGATATCTCTGTCAACAAGGTCCTGCTGCCTCTGTGGGCACCAACCCAGCTGGGAAATCTATTTTTTGTGGTCTTACATTGAAATATCACTCCAACTCTTAGAATCATAGAATCAGCTGGGTTGGAAGGGACCTCCGAGATCATCAAGTCCAACCCTTGATCCAACACCGCTGTAGTTACTAGACCATGGCACTGATGCCACATCCAGTCTCTTTTTAAAAATCTCCAGGGATGGAGAATCCACTACTTCCCTGGGCAGCCCATTCCAATGTCTGAGCACCCTCTCTGGAAAGAAATTCTTCCTAATATCCAACCTAAACCTCCCCTGGCACAACTTGAGACCGAGCCCTCTTGTCTTGCTGATGGTTGCCTGGGAGAAGAGACCAACCCCCACCTGGCTACAACCTCCTTTCAAGGAGTTGTAGAGAGTGAGGAGGTCTCCCCTGAGCCTCCTTTTCTCCAGGCTGAACAGCCCCAGCTCCCTCAGCCTCTCCTCACAGCACTTGTGCTCCAGTCCCTTCATAATATCCAATGTCTTTTTTAGTTTAGGAGAAGAATGATCCTCCTTGGGATCTCAGCTGCTGTAACATTGGCCAGTGTGGAGACGGTCAAGCAACGACAGAGTCAAATTCATAAAAAAGTCATCATTGACATCAACCTAGATTTGACACCATCAGGTTTCAGAAGTCATCTATAGGGTTACCTGCTGCAACCACAGCTGGGAAGATGCTTTCTGGTCACCCTGGGCACAACATCCCAAGGGGACTTTGCAAATCTCATCTTTGATTAACTGCCCTGGTCTAGTCTTCAGTCTGTATTTTTACCCCTCACCCAGCCAATAGAAGCTTCTCTAAATCCAAAAATGTCCAGGAACCTGCAGCTCTTCCATATGGTTTCGTTCAGAAGAGGTGAAAGGCCACTGACAGGGTTTTGAAGGGTCAAAAAAAAAAAAAAAAAGTCAAGACAAAGCAAAAAGACAAGTGTGAGACCAAGCAGGAACAGATCCCAGAATCCTGCAGAGCAATGCACGTCTTCACTCCCGCAGACACCAGATGGGTTGGAGTCTACAAAACCCGGCACAACTCTCTCATTCCTCCCCCCAGGCTTCACACACCAGTCCTACAACCAGCAACCCATCAAAGTCTGATTGCCCTCAAGCCAGGCTGCCACCACAATGAAACGGGAGAGATGAGGGAGCAAAGCAAACCAAAAAGCCATTAAACCAAAACGAAAGAAGCACGAGGGGGGGAAAGATCAAGTTGGAGAGGGACAGGGTGGGTGTTATTCCTGCTTTCCTTTCTCTTGGTTTTCCGAGCCCCGCCAGCAGCATTCACAACCTGTGGATGTGCTGATGGCATTAAAGTTCCCCTGACAGGGGCTCACATCCTTCCCTTGGATGCTGAGGGGCTGCTGCACACTGGGGTGTCTGGGTGTGTGCTGGGGAGAGGTGGAGAGGGACCCTTCAAATTATCTCCAGCACATTCCTTTTTTGCCTTTCAGTTAAAAGCTGGCTCATAAACCAGAACTCCTGTCCCTACACTTTGGTTGCCAGTTAAGGGAAGGGCTCTTTTTCCAAGGCCCCCTTTATACAAAGTGTTGTCCCTTCTCCAGCTCCAGTAACATGACTAATTACACCACTTTTGTTTGCTCTTACGAGCCCACCCTGCCTTTGCCAGACCAGGAATTGGACTCTGATCACTGCCAGGAGTGCCCAATTATGGGTCACAAACTGAGCAAAGCCTCTCCCAACTTAAACATCAGCAGTGGGGGGAGAAAATTACTGTTAAACTAAGCATTTCCCTGTTTTTCCTCAGGGGTATCCACAAATTGGTTTCAAATTAAAGGGTCCCTAGAGGTGGGCTGGGGGAACTACTTGTGGCAAACTGTTTCCACAGAGCAAAAGCCAGAGAACAAAGCCTGAAAGGCTTTGTTTATTTAAGAATTGTTGGTTTCATGCACCCTCTCTCCATATATATATATGCCCATTTTAAAATACATTTCAAAATTCTTCATCCATGGCTATTCTGTTGTCAGCCAGTCCAAGCCACTGCCATCTTTGTACCCTCCTTTGGATGCTCTCCAATAACTTTATATATGTTTTTTTATACTGTGGCACTCAAAGCTGCACACAGGGCTCGAGGTGAGGCTGCACCAGCACAGAGGGACAGTCACCTCCCTCAACTGCCTGGAGATGCTGAGCCTGAAGCCCTCCAGGACATTGTTGGTATTTTTGGCTGCCAGGGCACGCTGTTGGCTCATGTAAAACTTGCCATGGACCAGAGAGAGCAAAGCACTGAATCTGGACCTCATTTTCATGGTTCACTCCTCACCAGTGCTCAGTTTCCATCCTTTCTGATTCCTTCCTGCAGACAGGAGCTGCCAAATGGTGATATCTGCATCCACCCCTACCTGCAGCTGAACCAGAGATCAGTCATCTGGCCAAAGGGAGAGGGAGGAGGTGGGACAGACTGTGGAGGTGATTCTGGGCACAGATACAGCCACAGGATGGTGAGGGGGACGGCGTGGAGGATGCTGAAAGGAAGAGATGGATGCACAGTGCCTTATCAGGGACTTGCTGTTCTTTCAACTGGCTCCCTGATAACATATGGAGCTTAATCAAATATGCAAATGATGTCCTATCTAGAGACAAGGGAAATAGAGAAATAAACCCAGGGCCCATGCATGAAAACAAGCCGATAAAATGAGGGAGTGGGGAGAAGGTTTCCTCTTTTTGATAAAATTCTTTCAAAAGATTAAATTAAAGCAAAACTAATTAGGAGAACCACACTTAAGACGACTTCCCGTAAGAAGGGTCAGCAGGCAAGAGGCATTCAAATCAAAGGCAGATGCAAGAGGCACTTCAAGGGCTCCCTGAAAAGTCATTATCCCAGTCAAAAAGGAAGGGGATAGAGAGGAGGAAGGCATGACAAGAGCCTTTTTGGCTGGGCATCCATCCTGGCATTAGGTGGAGTTAAACAGCCTCTCTTTGTCACCCTGGAGAGCAGAAGTAGCAGGTGAAGACCAGAGTTGATCACCTGATGTTCCATCCACAGCACCAACCCGAGAACAAAGGGAAGTAAACAGACCATGGGGACATGGGAATATATTTGCTTTTCCCTGTATCCCACCCTGCGTGGTTTCCACTGACAGCTCAGCCATGCCAGGTTCTGCAGCCTGAACACTCCACACACAGAGCTACTGACACCATGCAGAAAATCACCTGCCACCACAGGGCAGGTGACAACCAGCAGAACAGCAAGCTGTCCCCCAGGAGGCTGCAGGACCCATGGATTTCAGCAGGTAACAGGCAGCAGGACATTGTCACCTGTCTCTTTGTGTCTGGTTTTGTCACTAACGTCCCCCTGCCTGCACAGCACATCCTCAGCCCGCTGTGGGGGAATCCAGCTCAGCTGCTCTGCCACTGGAAACCTGTCAAATGCAAGCTGCATTTAAAGGAAGAGTTTAAAAAGATGATGGTACAACCTGCTGCCTTCCCTGCTGCTCTGGGTCCACTGGAGCTCACTGTTCCTAGTGGAGTTGGGAACAAAAACACACAGTGCAGCAGCGCCGATGTGGAATTTGGAGGGATTAGACAGTTATTTGCAAGTCTCATTGCATGATCACAAGATCCCATCTCTGACAAGACTCTGAGTCACTGTTTAACCAGAATCTCCAAAAAGAAAAGAGCAGCACTCAACACATTTACACAAGGCACCCAGTGAAAACACAGCTCAGCCAGAGCCTGAACACCAGCACAGAGATGGCTGAGTAGTCAAAAAGCAGAGAGGGGTACTTGAAGGAGAGACATGGAAAATTAATAGCTCTCCGCCAAAGAGCAGGCTCCAACCCTTCCTGGGAACAGCAATCTTTAAAAGGAAAAAAAACCAAACAGGGAGTTTTCCTACTGCAGTTGGACCCTGCCATGGGCAGTGAGCTGGTTGCAGTGTTCGACACAGGTTGTAGCTGGAAGTCCCAGAGAAATGGAAATGAGGGATGTGAGAGTCAAAGCAATCACCTGGAGTGATGGACCCATTAGTGGGTATATAAAACAACTGTTGTCTGCACCAGGATCTGAACACAGGCCCCCTGGTGTGGTTTAGGGCAGAGGATGGATCACATTCAGGCTGGAAGGCACCTCAGGAGATCTCTAGTCCAACCTTCTGTTCAAAGCAGGGTCTGCCTGGAGATCAGACCAGGTTGTTCTGTCTATTCAGGCCTTGAAAACTTCCAAGGATGGAAACTGCACAGCCTCCATGGCAACCTTCTTCAAGGATGGTTTCTCATGGGAAAAAGCTTTTCCTTCTATCCAGTTGTAAGTGCTTTCATGTCAACTTATGCCTGTCTCACATCCTCTTCCCACCCATGAGTGCGAAGAGCCTGTTTCCATCTTCTCAATAACCTCCCTGTTGACATGGGAATGCTGTTGTTAGGTTTTCTCATCTCCAGCCTGAATAAGCTCATTTCTCATCCTCTCCTTCCAGGGCTGATTTTCCAGCTGCTGGCCAATCCTTTCACCCTTTCCTGAACCTGTTCTTGTTGATCGATAACATTTTTGTTCTAAGGAGCCTAAAAAACTGGGCTCATTATCTAGATATGGCCTAGCAATGGAGTTCAAGAGGATCACCTTCCCCTCAGTCTACTGGCAGTGCTCCTATTTGCATGGCTGAGGATGTTGTTGGTGTCTCTCTGCCTGGGCACACTGATGGCTCATGTGAGGATGCCCAGGCACTTTTCTGTGGAGCTTCTCCCCGGCCAACCAGTCCTCAACCTGAATCGTTCCAAAAATCCAGTCCTGCGTCTTTGATTTCACCCTTGGAGACAGTATCCATTCACCCAACACTTTTAGGCCATGCTGGACTTCATTATCACCAGCTATTGGTGATTTTTACAGGAGCCAGGACAAGTGGGTCTCACTGCCCACACTGACTCCCGCCCCCCAACACGAGCATCAAGTGCCAAGTTCACCACAGCTGCAAAATCCCAACTTTCTCAATGCCACAGCCAGAAAAATGAACTGCTTTTCAGGCATCTAAGCTGGCAACAACATCTCAAAGTGAGGCTGCATATCAGTGTAGGACACAGACAACCACAGCCTTCACAGATGTCAGACTCAGACGGGAACCAGCATCGCTCCATCACAAGTCAGTGAAGCACCCGGACTCCTGCTGGTTTAGGAAGCTGTGAGGAGAGGCCAGGGTGAACAAGCCCCTCTTGCAGAAACCATCTTCCCAGCAGGAGCCAGAGCCTCTACAGCCTGTTTTCAGAGCAGTCAAGTCCACTTGCCAAACAGCTGGGGGGAAAAAAAATAAAGAAATTCAAAAAAACCCCGACTCTTTCAAGGCAGCGGAGGGAAGGAGAAGGAAGCAGAGTTTCCCTGCTGACATTCACACAGAGCTGTCAGCAGCAGGATACCCTCCAGGGAATATCAAAACTGAGCAGGGTTTCTTGGGTTTTGTGTATTCAGAAACCCCCTTGCCCGGAGAAACAGTGAGGATCTGCCTGCAGGTACCATGAGACTGTCACCCTGGTCATGGTGAACTCGGGGTGCCACAGTAGCTCCAGTTCCTTGGATGGGAGGGGAGGAATCAGAGGAGAAGAGGGAGATACTCCTCTTCATGTGGGTACATTATGACATCACCAACCCACTCAGAGCTCTGTTACCTGTGGGTTTCTTCCCACCTTTTGAACCCTTTTACCTTACTAAGACTTTTTGCATGAAAAGCAGAATAGTTTGGGTTGGAAGGGACCTTAAAGATCATCTTGTTCCAACCCCTCTGCCATGGGCAGGGACATCTTCCACTAAGACCAGGTTGCTCAAAACCCCATCCAACCCAACCTTGAACACTTCCAGGGATGGGGAAGCCACAGCTTGGCACTTGAGTGTAATCCAGCTTGGAGGAAGGACCTCACATGCTGCCAGTGCCACCAGGATTCATCTGCTTTCTGCTAAACAAAACAAATCCTGCTCTGGGAAGGGATCTCACCCCACATGCAAGGGGAAAATGATGGTGGCAAGAGGACCCACCACAGCAATCACACAGAATGTGCTGAGCTGGAAGGGACCCACAAGGATCATCGAGTTCAGACCTCAACCCTGCACAGGACCATCCCCAGGGGTCACACCATGTGCCTGAGAGGATCATCCTAACATTCCTTGAGTTCTGTCAGGCTTCAGGTTGTGCCCACTGCGCTGGGGAGCCTGTTCAGTGCCCAGCCACCCTCTGGGGGAAGAATCTTTTTCTAGTATCCAACCTAAACCTGTCCTGACACTTCAGGCCATTCCCTCAGGTCCTGTCCCTGGTCTCCATAGAGCAGAAATCAGTGCCTGCCCCTCCTCTGGAACTGCAATTGTAGACTGTAATGAGGTCTCCTCTCAGTCAGACCTGCAGGTCTGGGTGCCCTTCAGGGTTACCTGGCTAAAGTTGTCCTCACCCTACCACAAAGCAAGGTGCATCTTCTCCAACCTACAGGCTCCATCCATACCTGTCAGTGGTTCCCACTCCCCCTTTGAGGCAGGTGGGCTATAAATAGCACTGTAAATCCAACCAGGAGAGCTGCCAGGGACAGGGCAACCCCAGCTCCACATCCAGAAACCTGCAGGGGCTCAGACTCGCATGTACTTTCCAATCCAATTATGTATTGGAGAAAGCCAACCTTCCCCAACACCACCGTGGGTCGAAAGGAGAACTGCAAATCCAAGCTCTCAGATCTCAGATTCTCCCTGTGGTGTTTTGTCTCTGGATCCAAGGAAAGCAGGGTCTCGAGGGTTCAGGGTAATCCAGAGGGTTGTTCGTGGAACTGATCAGTACTGAGAATTTTCTACTAAATGGAGTTGATACCTGTTGGAAGTGCTGGCCAGATTCCAGAGCTGTCTGATGTGAGTGAAAACCCTCACTCCCAATGGCAGGTCCAAATCTAAAAAGCCCTTCAAAGTCAGCAAACTGATGGGATTTGATGAAAAATGAAATCCAGGCCACAGAGCGAAAGTGTTGGTTTTTAAGCCAAGGTTCTATCTCTGTGAGGAATTTAGCATAGAAAAGGCTTTGAGTGAAATATCTGGATGGAATAAATAAACCCTATTTCTTCTGGGGAAGTTTCAAATAAATGGAAATTTCTACTGCTCCATTTTCAAATAAACATCTCAAAATGGTCCAAGAGCTTTGTTTTGTTGGAAGCACAATTCCTAGGGCTGGTCCCAGGTTGACATTTGCAAACTCAACTCGCCCTTTACACCTGCACCTACAGACAGAATAATTGTAGGTAAGTTGTATTTCTTTGACTGGAAATGATCTGCACAAAAAGCAGTGACCCATAAATTAAATGCCTAGGGAAGGAATGCAGGGAATATGGAATCCTGCTATGCTCCCTCAGTGATGGCAGATATTAGTGGCACATGATTCGGCCAGACGCACCAGGAAAAAAATCCAAACCAAGCATAAAAAACTGTGCAAAACATCTCCATGGGTACACCTCTGCTTTTCTCCTGTCACTGGAGTGAAGAGCCAAGCGTGTAATGAGAGATTGAGCAAAGAAAAAATCAAAAGCCAGTGGATTTTGGCACCTGGCTGTTTTACAGCAGAGCTGTTTGCAGGAAGGACATACCCGGGAATTACTTCTGTGCTGTTTGCAGGGAGACAAAACAGACACATTTGTTAAACTTAAGTGGGTTTTTTGTATCTCCTGAAAGAAATCAGTAAAAATTCCCAGGGGTGAATTTCAGCCATGGGTGTTGTCCCAAGCATTCAAGGAAATAGGAATCCACTTCTAAGGAAGCCCATCAGGCACCTGGATTATGAAGCTGTGGCAACTCTTTCTGACATTGTCCTGGGAACACCACGGACCAGCCAGCACAGGAGGTAATTACAGATGCTGGGTTCAAACCAAAGCACTGGCAGATTAAATATTTCTCATTAAACAATACCACAGCATCTTTAATGCCCACAAGTGGTCAGGAGCTGGTTTTCCGTCTCATCTGTTAAGCTGTTTGATATGATCATACACCTCACAACACTTAATGCATTAATTTTCTAAAATGATCTTTGAGCAAGGAAAACATTCCCTACCATTTGCAGGAGAGACAACAAGGAGTGAAGACACACCAGGAGTTTCTGGTAGAGCAAAGAACCGAACCCAGGTGTCTCCCAACCCACTCCTCCCTGGGCCACCCATCTCCATCCCCATCCATGGAACCTTTAATCCAAGGGCAGAGGCCTCCATGCATTAGATGTGGGGGAGATTGGGGGGGATTTTTCTTTTCTGTAGCTCTGCATTTTTATCCTATTTATTCCCTCATTCTGCAGGGCCCAGGCAGTGCTGTGGATGAGCCAGCAGAACTGGAGGGAATATTTCTCCAGTACATTATTCAGTGCCTTCCTGATGGGATGCACAGGCAGGTTTGTGAATGAGCAAGGGTTGCAAAATGCATTTTGCCTGGGGCAGTGAAATCGATGGGGCCAAGCAAGTCATTTGGTTTCACTCACACTTCCCCTGCCCTATCTCTGTCTTAGTTTTTCCCTTTTCTTTCTCCCTTTGTTGTCTTGGTTACACGGGCAGATTCCTGATACGCTGCTAGTTTTCATTTTAATGATATGCTCCCGTAAAGCACAATATTTTGCTTCAAGTTGTGCGTGCCACTGGATAAACTCCTCTGCCACGTGTGACATTTGTGTATCAACTGACAGATATTGCTTTATGACTGTGGGTATTTTGCAGAGAACTCACAGATCATGTAAATCAAAATCAGATATGCAGTCTGCCACTTTCTTAGGAAAATACACACAGAGAAGAAAATACTGGAACTGCGGGGGGAAAAGAAGGAAAGTTTCTCCCAAACCATCTTGCAGCAAGTCTTCCAACCACTGAGTAAATCCTGCTATCTTGGAGATAATCTCCTCACTCTTCTTTCATGTTATCCAAAATGTTCCACTGCAGCTTGACTGAGTAGCTGCACTGTACCAGAAGCAGCAGGACATTCCATGCCTGGTAGGAGCCAACAGCAGGAAAAAAAAAAAGAGATAATTCCTGGGATTTGTCCACTGATACCTGGAGTTTCATATAATCCTACAAAGTTCATTCTAATTTAGTACTGTTTTTTAAAGAGAACACAAACACCATGCCAACATAATGTATTATGCTGGAGTTGCAATCTCGATGCAGTATTTTCCTTGCTTCCTATTCAACAGCACCTGATGGATGGAAAACAAAGCATCAGAAGGCCCATGAAGTCTTGACAGGGGCCAAGGAGAATCCAGGGAAAATCCTGAGTGCCAAACTAGCCTTGTGTAGCACCCAGAGGGGAAACCAGGCTGGTGTCCTGAGCTCAGACACCCTCAGGAGCACTGGGGGAGGACAATATGTAGAGGAGAGTCAATAATTGCACAAGCCATAGCAAGGATGGGGCTGAACCTGCAGGAACTAAATGCTACCAGGAGTCTGGATCAAGTGGTCCAAAACAATGCCACATGTTCAGAGGAGCCCCATTTTGCTTTGTGTTCTGCCTCTCTGGTGGAGATTTACTCATCCAAGAAAGGTCCCAGCCCAAGGCTCCAGCCCTGCTCCAACTCATGCCCCCAAAGCAGTAACAACCACAGGCAGAATATTCAGCACATGAGGAAAAAGGGAATGAAATGAAGCTTTCTCACATTACATCAGCCACTTCAGCTCCCCTCTTCTCATTCTTTACCCTATAAGGCTGTCCCTGCTCCCTACCACACTCCTTAAAGCACAGAAAGCTCTCTCTCCTGTTTTCCCCTATTAAAAAGGAATCAGATCTTGGATTCTGCAACGTGACCTGCAAAGGCAAAGAGGGCTGTGGCTGAGTTTGCTTCTCCTGGAGCCAAAGGAAAAACCAAAAGCTTGAGAGTGCAGGGATGCAGCAGTTATTAACTGTTAAGGTCTTTTGGATATTTACCATTCAGATCTCAGCCACCCCATTCCCCCCCCCCCACGCCCCATGCAAGAGACTGACTGGAGAACTGAACAGTTTATTGTGATATCACAGATGACAGGGAAGCAAAACCTAATTAGTCAGGGGAGGAGATTATTTTTATTATGACCATTTAAAAAACAATTTGGCTCCTTTTCCACGTGCCTGAACTAAAAAAAAAAAAAAAAAAAAAAAAAAAAAAAAAAAAAACCCACAAACC
>NW_016690200.1:7159824-7209048 GCF_001604755.1 Lepidothrix coronata
GGCACAATTTTTTACTTTTTAAGTTTTTTTGGATTTTTCCCATTAAAACCCCCCCCCCCCCTTCCCCCCCCCCCCACGCCCCATGCAAGAGACTGACTGGAGAACTGAACAGTTTATTGTGATATCACAGATGACAGGGAAGCAAAACCTAATTAGTCAGGGGAGGAGATTATTTTTATTATGACCATTTAAAAAAACAATTTGGCTCCTTTTCCACGTGCCTGAACTAAAAAAAAAAAAAAGAAAAAGAAACAAAAAACCCACAAGCAGCCTTTCCTCTGTTGAACAAAGCCAGAGACATTTGCCAGTGGGCAGGATCCCATTCCCCTTGCAGCCCTCCCTCAGCATGGGGAAAATGCCATCTGAATTTACAACCCTGGTTTTCTTTTCAAGTGCAGAAACAGGTAGAGGAATAAAACCAGAGATTTCAGACATTCCTTAAGCATCCATGAGCAAAACACAATGGGTCACCTTCTCAAAGCACCTTCCTTTCCCCAGATTGGAAGTCTTTCCTTGTAAGAGGGATTCAAAGAGACAACAACACCCAACACAACCCCAAGGCTCTGCCCAACCTCCCTTTCCCAACCTCTCACCATTATCATGGCAAAGCCACACAGTCTCCTTGCACATACAATATTTTACAACCCTCCTGGAATGAGCTTTCAGACAAACATTGCCAGACTGGCACAAAGAGGTTCAAATGGAGGCAAGGTCCATCATTAGCATGAGAAGGTCACTTTTAACACCTCTTCTTCCCTTGAGAAAACCACAGGTAGATGATTCCACCTCTCAAGCCTCTCTTTTATTGCCTTACACAGCAAACTGCAGAGCTACTGCCATGCAAAGGGCATATTTCTAGTGAGAACACACAGGGAGGAACATAAATACACTCTTTATTGTATTTGAGATTATGTGGCATCAACCATAAACATAAAAGCTCATTATCCTTCAAGACACAGCTTTCTTTTGATGAAAACACTCTTCCTTCAGCACAAGCACCAGGCCTGACACAAACAGAGCAACCACTAATCCCATGCTGGACTCGTGCTGAAATCACAGCCCAGTCACATTGAAAGATCTCCAGAGCATGAATCCTGTTGCTTAAGCTTCAGCCACAGTCAACTTTCCTCCAGCATGCACAGATACCCTGTGAGCAACTGCTTAATTAGAGATGGTCTGAGCACAGACAATTCTGTTGGATGTGAATTACATCAAGCCTGTCTGTGACTGGACGTGTGGTTTGACTTCAGAAACGTTCATTTTCTGACGAGCAACAATTTGGAAGAAGGATTTTTATCCTTATCTCAGATTCTCTCTATCCCTCAAGGGTGAAACACAGGTTTTTTTGCCAACCAAAACACTTTTTTTTAATCCTCAAAACAGGAGAACCTTAGCATAGAAACTGTTCTCAGGCTCAATGCAACGCAGCAAATCTCCTCAAGAACATGAAAATCTGGAGTTAGAGGACCACATCAGGTCTTACCTTTTTGAGCTTCCCGCTCTTGGTGCCCACAAAAGCCAGGGAGTGGTTCTTGTAGACGTAGGCAATCA
The DNA here is from genome assembly GCF_001604755.1 of Lepidothrix coronata. NCBI lineage: Eukaryota > Metazoa > Chordata > Aves > Passeriformes > Pipridae > Lepidothrix > Lepidothrix coronata. Next base: position 7,161,376 of record NW_016690200.1, read on the forward strand.
CAGATGTCATCCTGTCTCCATCCTCAGTGTAAATGGGGAGCCCTCTCACCATGGATGATACTCCCAAGGGGGCATTCATGTCCAGGCCACAGAAATTGTCATCGATTGTTAACAGCTGCAAACAAAAAGAAAAGAGGGTGTAAACAAGTGAAGTCACCCATTCTTTAGCCATTTGGGAAGTGTCCACCCCGTTGCATAACAGGTCTGTAATTTAAGCAAGCTGACAAACCCCCGAGGGCTGGAGAAACAGAGAGGTGGAAAAAAAGTTTGTCCAAAAGTTGTGTGATGAGTTACAGGCAGAAGGAAAACTGGAAACTTGGTTGTCTTGAATGACAGCCCAGCAGGATACATTACTTTAAGCCTTTTTCCTACTGCTTTACCAGTCAGTTCAATCAGTCAAGACCCAGCAGTCAAAGACAAAATCTGCTGAAAATGCCTTAAACATATCTAGTTCTGTCAAAAAAAAAAAAAGTATGCACGTTATTCCCATGGGATCCAGAAAAAGAACCTCTGAACTAAATCTGCCCTGGCAAATAAAGACCCTGACCTGCCCTCTGGGCCTGAGACCCAATATAATCATCACATCTATGAAATTTAAATAATCCTCCCAATTCCAAACTCTTTAGGATTGCTCATGCTACATCTTGGACATTACAGTCCTCCAAGGCGTGCCCAGGAATTGTCTGGGAGAGAGATGGTCAGCCCAGGCCAAATCTGCAGTAGAGGCCATCATAAGAACTAAACTCTATAAACTTAGAGCCCCTTCCAGTACCTAAAGGGGCTCCCAGAGAGCTGGAGAGGGATTTTGGACAAGGGTGAATGGCTGCAAACTGACAGAGAGGAAGGTTAGATTGGATATTAGGAAGAAATTCTTCCCTGTGAGGGTAGGGAGGTCCAGAGAAGCTGTGGCTGCCCCATACCTGGAAGTGTCAAAGACCAGATTGGAGCAACCTGAGATAGTGGAAGGCATCCCTGCCCATGGCAGGGAGTGGAATGAGATGGTCTTTAAGGTCCCTTCCATCCCAAACCATTCTATGTTTCTATGATTCTCCATCTTACAGGGATACTGCAATTCACTCAAGTTCTTTGGAGAGGAGGGAAGGTTTCACAGCTATTAATGAAGCTTTCCAGCATTTGTTGGACACACCCATGAACTCCCACCAACCAGAGGAAAGCCCCTGTTCACTAATGCTGCTGCCTAAGCTCTAATTTAACCTGTTGCATTTGAACTCCACAGGATTGTCATCAGACAGATGCTCCACTGGGATCCTCTCACATGAATGCACATGGTATCTGGATATCTCTGAGGGTATTTCCTTGGGCTTCAGGGAATTATAGAAGCACAGTGGCAGTGAGGTACAGACACTACCAAAGTAGGTGAAGCTAATCCAAGTTACACATCTCCACAGAATAAGTCAAATAAAGCTGAAGCCCCAAAAATCCCAGCACTCAACTGCCAAAGCAGTTGGACTTTATTAACTTCTCTGTGACCACTCACAGATTTGAAGTTAAGCATTCACTTAAAATGTTTTGGTGGACTAAGGCCTAGGAAGGCAATAATTGACTGTACAGGCAGGTTACCTAATTTTGATGTATCAGTAATAAAGGACCGTGACAATTTTCTTTGTGTGAGCTCACATCTTCCTGGAAACAAGGCTAGAATTTGTGATGCTCCATGCTTGAGTTCACCAGCAGTAAAAGCCTGATAGCTGATTCACTTTATCCTCACCCAGCAATTACAGGCAATAATTACAGATGGTTTTTACTGAGTGGAAGAATAATGTGTCCTAAATGTGTTTATAAATACATAAAACCTATGAAGAATTCGAAGAGCCATTAGTAAGGATCAGCTATCCTGAGCTCTGGCCTGCAAGAGTCATTAGTGTTTGTGGACTGCCCTTTCAGAGCTAAAACACCGGCTCAAAGAGCAATTACAGAGCAGATCAACAGCCTCCACCAGCAGTAGACAGGACGCTACTAGTGCATAATGCCAGCACAAAGTCTAAGGTAAATCTGCATCCCAGCTTTGTCACACAGGTCAGGATAGAAATCCATAATCAGCAGAGGAAAGGAGGGATGTCAAGGAAGTAAATACGCCTTCCCACAGAGCTGGTTGTAAAAGGACTCCAGATGATCCACACAGCCTAAGTATCTAACAGAAAGATGCATTATACTTGAAAGGCCCCCTAATGTCCTTCCAACTTGAATTGTGCTGTGGATGTAGGATCTGAGAAGAATCCAAGTCTTCAAGTCAGACACAGTTTGACCAGAAACTCTTAAGCTCTCAAATTAGCACAATTTGTGTTTCAAGGGTATAATAAAACTGCGTAAGTGCTCATTCTAATGGTCTGTCAAGCTGAAAAGAATCATTTCAGACTGAAAGCAAGAAATTCCCAAATGGCAGAAAGAGGGGAAAGGGAAGAAAGTTTTTAAGGAAAACAAGACAGCTTTCCTCCCCACCGAGAGGATGAAAAGCTTAATGGTGCCAGCAGACGCCTTACCTTGGGTGCAGTGCACAAAGCTCCATCTCCAACGAGAGGAAATTACACTGACAAGCAGTGAAATGATATAAATCAAGCAGAGCTGGCACTGTCAGAGGCATCCTCCTTGGAGCAGCTCAGCCTCCCACACGTTCCCTCCCTGCAGCACAGCCAAAACCAACTACTCCAGCTGAAGCACTTGAGACCAGAAAGGACCCATGGAATTCTCTGCCTGCCTTCCTGCAAGATCTAGAACCTCCAGTCTCAGACAGGAGTCTTTAACAGACTCACAAGACATAGAGCCAGAGATCCCAGCATCAAGCACAACCACCTGTGGCTGATCTGCAGCTCATCTCCCACCTGTTGAGAATTAATTTAATTGCCCCAGGTTAATTGCTCCTCCATCAGACTGGACCCAGCTCCAGCTGAGCTCACACCTACCCTTAATGGGGCTGATATTATGGTTTTCCCCCATATAGACACAAAATTAATTTAAGCCTATTATTTAATCCTATTTCCCTGATATTACTTACAGAAGGGCACATCCTTATAGGAAGGACTTACAAAGAAACACTGGCACAGATTTTTGGTAGGGTCTGTATCAACAGGACAAGAGGTAATGGCTTTAAGCTAAAAGAAGGTAGAGTCACAGTAGATATAAAGAAGAAATTGTTTATGATGAGGGTGGTGAGGCCCAGGCACAGGTTGCCCAGAAAACCTATAGCTGCCCCTGGATCCTTGGAAGTGTTCAAGGCCAGGTTGAACAGGGCTTGGAGCAACCCGAGATAGAGAAGGTGACCCTGCCCATGACAGAGAAATTGGACTAGATGGTCTTTAGGGTCACTTTCAACACAAATTACTCCAGGATTCCATCTCCACTCGTGTGTTGCTGGGTGGGTGCCAGAGCAGCAACCCCAGAGCTGCGGTTTGCCGGGTGGACAGCCCTCCCCCAGGAACAGGAGCGAGGCCAGCCAGCCACACGCCACATGAAAACTATTTGCGTTGAACGTATTTGGGTTATTTCCTCTGGGGATCATCTGCCAAAAAAACGCCAGCAAGCAAAACCCTACAAATAAACACCACCCGGCTTCTGCACAGCTGTGGCTCTCAGCTGCACACAGGCCTTTGTAAAGACAGAAATACAGTCATCTTCTGCAGCGAAGAGAAACACGTAAGGAAGTTTGGATTTATGATGAAAGGGTCAGGAGTTGCAAGCACAGGTTTATTTTCAATTCCAGACACTCCTAGCAGCAATATAAAGTAGCCACGTTAAACTCTCTGGAGCTTCTCTGCTTGGCAATTTTGCGTTAACGACTTTCCAGAATGAAAGAGGAGGTGAGGACATGAATTCACTCTGCTTCTAATGCTGCTGCCACACCGGCTGGGATGGCAGGGAGAGGCAAAGGGAAGGTTTAAAGAGGTGGGAATAACATCAGCAATTCTGGCATCCTGAGCGGTTAAAATCTAACCCAGAAAGTCACGACACACTCAGCAGGTAACTGGGAAGGAATTGTGGGCTCGTGGTTGGGATGCTGGACTGGAATCAATCAGTTCATCATCCCACACCAAACTCCTACCTGCAAAAGAGGGAATATTACTCACCACCCCTCTGCCCCAGGAAAGCTGCTAAACACAGGCTTATAAGGTGTTCTACGTATCTGAAATATCCTCATCTCGGACTGATTGGCAGCTCCCAGGGTAAAAATGCTCTCACAAGTCCCACCAGCTGCCTCTCCATCCCGGGCTGAAGGGAAGGGGGACCAGCTGGTGGGAGGCTGGGGTCTGCTCCTGCCACCACTCCCTGTGTCAGCAACCAGGGGGTTCATCTGCAGCCGTGACACCGCGGCCAAGTGTCACATTCACCAGTGAAAAAGGAAGGATGTGCAAAAGAATGGGCCTGATTTCCAGGAGGGTTCTGGCAGGCGTTTGCCTCCTCCAGGATTAAGCCTATCAAATAAATAATTAACACATCCAAGCCCTCCTGCAGAGGATGGTTTTACAAGGTTGGTGCTGGCTCAGTCCCTGAGGGATTCACTGAGTCCCCAAAACCCCAAATTCAGCAGAAGGGTTAGAGATTTGATTACAGCACCTCCTTCCCCGTCCTCATCTGATTCCCCAGCAGGAGTGAGCTCCTTGGCATTGCAGGAGTGACTGAAGCACCAGGTATCAGGGGGCCAGTGCAGACAGTGCTCATAATACATCAATTGTCCCTTAAACATCTGCTTTGGCCATTTGCCTCTGAAACAGCCCCTGATAATCAAACACAGCCTAATCCATATTTGGGGAACAGCCTCAATAAGGGATTAGCCACCCCTCATTCCTCCTTGCTTTCACTCTGGAGAAATCTTCCTCCTCGATCAAAGCACCTTTTTCCAGATCTCTCAGCAGGCTCCAAAGCAATTCCACAGACTCACTGGGGATAAAGGCTGTCCCAATGGCCAAGCCTTTGATTTACAGCTAATACCTAACAGCCCTGTCTTCACACGGTGGCAGGTACTTGGCTTCTCACTCCTGTTATCTCAGGCTTGGCCACGGCAAAGGATGGAGGGAACACATACATTAAGGGCTGTCTGTGCTGCCAGCAGGGCCAGGGAGCCAACAGCAATAAGAAATCAACAGGAACACACATTTCAGTCTTTGCAAGGAGATGTCCAAGGTCTTTTCCATCATCTGACTGCAAGATCTCCTTTCCTTCCGACAGCAAGGACCGCGTGAGGGTGAGGGTGGGCATGTGTCCACTTAACAGGGTATTTAAAAATCTAGACAGGTGGAAGCCCTAGGAAAATCTCTCACCAGGAACTTCATGGCACCTGAAGAGAGACAAGCTAGGCAATTTAGGGTCTAGATCACCTGGTGCAGGAGTGAACCATAAATCCTTATCCAGTGGAGCTGGAAATGAGGGAAACCATCTCCCACAAACCACAGGTCTTTAAATTCCAACAGCAGCAGGATGGTACCCAAGGCTTGTGCTTCTCCTGTTTGCCTGGGCATGTCCTCTTGGTGGTTTCAGCACGGTGAACTTCTGGTTAAATGCTGGTTTGCCCTGCCCACGGCATCAGTACTTTGCATTCGTGAAGTTGGATTTACTCTGCCTCTGACCTCCTGCAGTATCTCTGCTTCTGGCCATGCTGCATCCCAGTGTCTCCTCTGACTCCTGTGAAATCAGTGGATTTTGGTTCATGTCCCTTCTCCCCCTGATCTGTGCTGTGAACTCCAGCAGAACCATCACTTTTTAGCCCATTGGCCGTGTTGAGCTGTGAAGTCCTCGTGCAGGATGGACAGAGCCCCTCTGACTTTCACCTCGTGCCACATCATTCCCATAATTTGATGCCCGTTACTGCCCTCCCCGCCCCATGCATTCCTAACAGTGGGTCAGGAAAAGGCTGTGGACTTTTGCCATCTGCAGTTCAAAACTTTGTGCACAAAGAGATGGCCACTGACCAAAGACAGCACAGATCACCAACCAACCCACTCTTCAGTGGTTGGCCTGCAGTTCTAATGACATCCAAAAATACCCAGCACCGTTTCCCCAGGGTGCTCTGTGATATAACAGAAGCTGGATAAAGAGCCAGCACTTGGAAATACATTATAATTGCACTCTGCTTTTCACTTGTGCACCCACAGCAGTGGTTACTGTGCAATTACATGTCACCATATACAAATGACAGTGCAGTTACAGTAACTTTCCCAATTATAGGGAAATTGCACCCACCGTGCTAAGAGGTTTTCATTCGAACACAATTCAGAAATGCAAGAACAGAGGGGAAAGTTACTCAAATTGACTAGAACTGGTGCAGTCCTTTGGTTTTTAGGTCTGTAGTTTAAGCATCAGTTCAAGGACTGGTGTCAAGTTTCCAGAGTGCTGCAGAATCTTAATGTAGTACAGACTTTTTATGCCTGTATTTATGTCCCTGCTATGCTGTGAGCGTAAGACTTCCCAACAGTCTATACCAGGCACCTCCACGTCGTAAAATTCGCAATTTCCTGAAGAGCAGGCTGCCTTTTTACAGAGACCAACAGGTTTCTTTAGTCTTCAGACCTCTAGCTTAGCAGAGCTGGGTGATTATTAGTAATTGTGTATAAAAGTGATTGTGCTATAAATTTAACATCCTCTAAGTCACAGTTTGCTGAATGATTACAGTGCCAAATCCATTAGTGAACCCCTACAAATTTTCTAGACCCCAGTATTATGATCTTTAAGCAATTCTGGCAATAAGTTTGCTTTTTGCATTTCTTGCTTCAGACCTCGGAGATGCAGACCCCAGAATTTAGCATCTGCCGATTCAGTCACAGCCACAGAGCTGCAACTGCCAAGAGTTTTCAGCCCATGGATTATTCTCCAACTCTGGTTCGTACTTTTCCCAGAAATGTTGCCTGGGACTGGTCAGCAGCAGCATTTCTATTCTGGAAGCAGCACTGGCTTATTTTGGAGCTCTGAGCAACACGGTCCAGTGGAAGGTGTCCCTGCCCATGGAAGGGAGGTTGGAACTATATGATTTTTAAGGTCTACTCCAACCCAAGCCATTCTAGGTTTCTGTGATCAGGGGGAAATGTTTCATGCCCCCATGATGGAAAGCCCATGACTGACTATCCAGAGAAGCACATCATGGATATCAAGTGTGAAACACCTTCCTCAGCAGAACCACCTACTCCCTTCTTGGTCACCTGCAGGGAAGACAATCCTACCACCACAAATGAAGAGGTAATTAAGGATCCAGCCTGAAAGACCAGCAGGTTAATGAGTCTCTGTTTCTGATTGATACCAGCTACATCAGATCCCTCAGGTCCGGTATCAACTTTACCTCCAAGTTTCTCCAGGAGGAACACTCTCACCAAGTCAAGATAAACAGGGCACGGTGCAGAACTGACTTGGATTCCTATCAATATCTTTCAATGGGATATTTGCACTCCCTGTGTTTGGATATTGTAATTTAAGTGATATTTTAAGTGCCTTAATTAGACCCCAAGGGTCTGATGTAGGCAAGGAAGAGGGACAGTACCTTCAACAGCAATGTAAAGTCAGACTGAGATAGTATAAACACTCCCATTCATGTTCTTCCCATCCCACATCTCAAACACCATCACTTGTGTCAGCCAAATCTCCCTTTTGTGTATTATATTTCTACCCCTTCAAAACATTTCCAGCATCACCATAATTCCACATCTCAGCATCAGCATCCCAACCCCTGCAGGCAGAGTGAAAATCAGATCCCAAAGGTCACTGGAATTCATCCTGTCACAGGTGGCAACTGTACCTACAAACAAGGAGGATGGACGTGGCCTGAAGAGCAGCAACTGTGACTGCAAAAGGTGTAAAAGGAAGCTGAGCTCTCCTGCAGTCCCATAAATATCCCCTTGCTGGCTCAGAGGATCATATGGATGAGGCACTGAAGGATAAACAGAGGAATATAATCTCAGTGGCTTTCAGATCGGTGCTTTAAAAAAATTCACTTAGAATTTTTCACACACACACACACACTCCCCCAAAAAAAGAGAGAGAGAGATTATTGAGTGTAGAGACTCTGCCTTTGAAACTACCATGGACTAGTGGGTAAATAAGCATTTAGGGATTTTTCAAAAGGGAAGTATTGATCAAATAAGCTGCTAGAGCTCTTCTGTGAGAACTTATTCCAGCAGCAAAGCTGTGCTACACACCTGAAGCACTGTAGCACTGACTTTTCCTGGTGCTACTGTAGCTGAGATGGGGAGAAAGAGTCACAGATAGGGGAAACCTTAGGTGAAAAGGGGTTTTTGTGTAAGCAGAGAGACACCTCTGAGAGAAGGTGCTGCATTTAATCCTAAAGGCTGTCACATTTCCCTGATCAACCAAAGGCTGTCTACATATCAAGCTTCTAGAAACTTCAACTGCAGTGGTGGGAGAGGTGTAAGGAGAGATTGGAGCTCGGTCCTCTATGAGCTGTGCCCTGTAATCCTGAACATCCTTGCCATAACATGGGTTTCTCTCAGGCATGTCCATCCAATAGAGACCTCTAAAAGAGAGACACTCCCTTCCCCAAGTTACAAACTCTCCTGTCTATCAGCAGATACACTGCAGAGCTCCTCAGGTCCCCACAACAATATCATCAGTGCCTGTTGCATGCAATGCTGAAGGGTGCAGGATCCTTCTCCTGCTGACCTGTCCTCCCTTTCACAGTGTGCCTGACCCACTACCTCTATTTATCGGCAGCAAAGAGCTAAAACAGCATTTCTGGGGCATTTCTGGCACTCCTCGTTCCTGTTTCAGTGACACACACCAGCACCTTGCTGGACAGAGTCCAGCTGCCTCCTCGCCGGCACCACCAGCGATTCTCCACTGAATCACAATTGCACATAATTATTATTTTGTTACACAGGCAAAATTATCATTGGGGCTGCAAAGTGCCACGTGCACCAACAGAGCCGTATAAATGAAACAACATCACTGCTTTGCATGCAAGCAACACCTTCACCCGGAGAGCCCAGAGCCCCTTAAAAGCGCTAATTAAGCCTCACCGTGGTCCTGCAAAGGTAAGTTAAGTGCTGTAATGAGTGGGATGTATGTGCTCGTGAGAGCTTGACTTGCTCAACAAATAACGGAGATCCGGGGCTGTGCATCCGTATCAGGGAGAAGCAAGACGTGTCTGGGCTTACCATCCCACAGAAAATGAATTTAAAGAAGCCCCGTTATCAGTTTAAACAACAAACCAAAGCACTCGAGGTCTGAAGAGAAAAATCTCCCCGATTGCTGCCGCTATCTGGGCAGATCTCGGTACTTGAGGAACTCAGAGCACTTTGTATCAGGTGAGTGTAAATTCACTCAAGCCATTAAGCTCGAACTCCTCCCGGATCTGAAAGTGGGATGGTGCAAGTGGGAGGCTGCAGCCAGCCCTTGGAAGCAGGGACAGCATCACAATTACAGCCCTGTGTTTCTTGGCTCGGGATCCCAACCAACAGCCCCAGCCCATCCATGAGTGCTGGGTCATTCCCTCATTAGGAGGAGTAAATTTTTATTATTCCCTTCTGCAAACTCCCCCGCTCTGCCTCTCCCCCCTCTCTCCCGTGTCTAAATACGTGCCTGGCTAATATTGCTTGTTTACAGGATAAATCAGCTGAACAAATCCTATTATATTTTGGAACACTGACAATGACGGGGTAATGACATTGAAACAGGGAAAATACGATGTTGTTCCTACTGATCTAATGTCACCCACATGTTCTATCAGCTATAGCAGCTCCAATACTGCATGGAGGAAACAGAGGTCCCTCTGTCTTTGTCTTTTAGTTGCATATCTGTCTAGGTGTCTTGCTTTTCCTAGTTTCAAATACTTCTTTAAATATTTTAAATATAGAATAATAGAATGGTTTGGGTTGGAAGGGACCTTAAAGCCTATCTCGTTCCACCCTCCTGCCATGAGCAGGGACAATTTTCACTAGACCAGGTTGCTCCAAGCCCTGTCCAACCTGGCCTTGGACACTTCCAGGGATGGGGCAGCCACATATTATGAGAATGTGCACCATAAAGCAGCAAACTTGGGGCTGCAATGATTGCTGGCCCCTAAATTGAAGGAACTGGGGGCTGGTGGCACAAAGGAGATGTTAAGTCCTACGTACTGTGTAGTTTTCAGCAGGAGAAAGATGCAACAAAGATCAGCATTTCAGCAAGACATGTTCATCCCATTACAGGCATTTATCAATGCAACAAAGCAGAGCTGAAGAGAAGAATGATATGGAGGTAGATGTGTCCAGGACACCCAGGTCCCCAGCTCTATCCTGAATTTGAACATATCTATCCAGCCAGGTCCATGCTGGCTCTGCAAACACCACATTTCATCCCAAAGCTGTTGTTATATTACCCAAAGATTGGGACAGTGTTAATAAAATGCCTCTAAAACAAACTTAGAGCAAAAACTACATCCCAAAGTCATGCAGATGCCAGGCTGGGAGTGTCTGGGGCAGAAATATGGTCAGATGTGATTCAGACATCTCTCTGTGAGTAAAACAGCCTTTCCTACCTCTGGTCTTCAGGACACTGCTTCCAACATCTGTATTATCCTACCTGGTACAACAGGGACCTATCCATGGAATTTGGGAAAGTAGAGAAACATGAACAGTTCAGAGAGAAAAAAAGAAAAGTCTTCCATGTTTCCTGGAATATAAATAAATAGCCATGCCCATCACATCATTCCCAAAGGCTAAATATCTTTGCTGATTCCCTAAACTCTAAGACAGACCCTGCCCTGTGTTTCACCCCGACAGCTACACTTGCATCAGGCAAGGGAGAAAGGGTCTGCAGAGGATTTATCCCAGAAAGCAGTGCTGGATCCAGCACCCCCTTGGCCCCCTCCTCAACAGAACGGGCATTGTCCAAACTCCCACACTCGGCTGTCCCCGCTCCGGAGGTGCTTTAAATAGCATCGTGCTCACCAAGGGAGCTGGAGTCACTTTGCTTCTGGCTCTTCCAGGACATCTGGGGTTTGCTTTCTGCTTTTTTTTTTGTTGTTGTTGTTGGTTTTTTGTTGTTTTTGTTTTTTTAAAAAACCCTCTTGCACAAGCGTTCCCCTTGACCTGCAAGGCAACCTCCTGGAGAGGCAACACGAGGTCAGGTTTGCGGAGTCGCTGATCTCCTGGCGTGGAAGGAGAATGAGAGGAGAACATATGGAGCCCTCCAAAAATGCAAAGCTGAGCCACAGGCAACCACAGGGCTCGACCACAGAAGAAAACAGCCTGGGCTGCTGGCAGGGGAAGCAGCAAAGACCAGTTCCCAGAAATAAAAATCTAACTGTCCACGTGGCAAAAGCACAGCGGTGGAGAAGTTGGCCGCTAACTGGCAGTGGTGGAGAAGTTGGCACCTTGCTCACCTTCAGGCTGAGGGACCACCAGGACCTGGGGGTGATGCTGAGGGATGCTGAGCTGCTCAGGCAGAGCCAACGTGGTGCAGGGATGGGAATCAGGATGGGGGAGGGAGCTGAGCCTGGAATATCTCAGACACAACAGCGACTCCACGGCCCCGGGTCCTGCTCTGCCCTCAGTGAGCATTCCGTGTGAGCAGGGTCACCCAGACATGAGGAGAACAGCTCTGTGAGAGGGTTTGGCACCCGGCCACTTAAAGGCACAGGGTTGCCTCCTGCTTTATGCTTAGGAACTAAATAATTAGTTTTGAGAAGGAGGTTTTTTCCCAGTGCGTGTGTATTTTTGTTCCCAGTGAATGTGTATTTCCCCCCCCCTCCCAGGACAATGAGGATCTTGGAAGGAGAGGTTTCAAGATGGGGGTGGGGGACGATAAGAGGGTAATTAATTACTGCCAGCATTATTTCTGCATCCACCGATCTGGAAGTCTCTTTTCAAGGACAGGTGTTTAATACTGAGGAACCTACTTAATACCTCAAATGCAATCATCCTCTCCTGCAATTAGGCCCTGCTTTACAGCCTTTAAGTGCAAGCTGCAGTTGATGTAGGGGATTAAGAGTTTTTGTTTTTCTCTTCTCCAGAGCCTCCAAATCTACTTTTTTCCTGCCTGGAGCGCAGAGCACTTTACAGAGGCAGGGAAATGTCCTTATCCCTGCTGGCTGAAGGCAGAGAGGAGGCACATGGGAGGAAGAGTCACCACCAGTAGAAAAGAGAAGGTGATCCATGTGCTGCCTGAGGAGCCCCTGCAAAGGAGCTCTCAGCAGGCTGGGATATACATCCCCACCTGAATAAATGGTGGGCTTTTGAGGATGTCTGGAGGACTGGGGTGTTGCCAGCAGCCATATCCAGCTGAACTAAGAGCTCACGGAGGTGCTGGAGAAGCCCTATGGTGAAGTTGCCGTTCCTGCAACTCCATTAAATCCCAGCCATAGTGTCTCCAGCAGGAATACCAGGCACTCTGCTCAATGGCTTAGTGCTAATTAATTAATGAGCCTGCTGCTCACCTCAGAGGGGAGGAGGTGGGGAGAATTTCCTAATTCTGGTTCTGAGGGGCCAGGACCTTGCTCGGAGCATCGGAGCTATGGAGTCAGCTGCTCTCCATCAGCCTGAGAAGCAGGGCCCCAGACATCCCTGGCCACTTCCACCCCTGACAACCATCATGAGAAACCCCAGCTGTGTCACTGGGGAGAGCTCCCTGAGCTGCTCATGTGGCAGGATAACATGACATTTCTCCCTGCTGGAATGTGTTTCATCCCAGAGCACGTCCAGTTTTGCAGGGGAGATGATGGTCAGGCCTGTTGGACATGGAGAAATGAGGAGATAGAAGGTGCATGGGGGAGATCTACAAATCACAGGGCTCTACCTCTTGTCCCTCTTGCCTCCTCAGCTCAGCCTCCACCCTCTCCAGCCCCCAGTGTCCCTGTCACCTCTTATCAAAGTTTCTGAGCGAGTCCCTCGGACAACACGCTCTGCACACACACACACACACACACACACACACACACGCTCCCATCCAACACAAACTGATGTGACCAACTATACAAACAGAGATCTGGCAGCCACAGGCCTGTTTGCTCCGTCTGCAAGTCTCCAGTGGGCATTCCCAGAGAGGCATTACCGTATTTCCCAGGGTACTGCCTTTCCAAACACTGCACTCTGTCATTTTTTTTGGGGGGGTTTCCTGCTCTTTATTTGCATTTTCAGACAAAGAAGAAGAAAACACTGTTAGAAGCTGACCAAGAACTGACTTTGACTGACCATGAACCCTTTGGATCGGGAACAGGAGTCTGTATAATTTGGGGTAAAGACATGTATGTAAAACATGTACCCAAAACTCTTGTCCATCCAACTGAGATGAACAGAAAGACCTATTGTGCAAGCACGAGTGGCATTGACACTTAGGATGACTTAGGATAGCCCAACTGGCAAGCAGGGACACTACAAGGTCTAACAAAACCAATAGCTCATTCCTGTGATGGAGTTATTCCCATGGGAAAGTGTCAGGATCACGTACAGACTGACCTTGCCAAGAGGAACAGGCAGGGGCTGTGTGTACAAGAATCAAAGCACCAGGATCACATGGATCTCCTTCCACACAAGGATCTCCTTCCCAAGAACTAAGCAAAAGCTAACACTCCCTTTTACCCCCATCTTTCCCTTTTGTGGGAAAATGATGGGGGAAATGACAGGGATGACAATTCCTGCTTTTATTGTACTTTTTATTGTAAAGTGATTTTTTTTCCCCCTTGAAACGCTGCTTCCTTCCAGCAGCTCCAGCCCACATCCTTCTTTCAGGATGACCCTGTTTTTCTGTTCACCGTGCTAGAGGGGTATGCAACAGCAAGGATGATATTCCCTTTTCCTGGGAACAGCACTAAGATCCAGGAGTCCCTGGGCTATGTTTTACTGTGCCTTACCCAACCCTCCTGTAAAGCAAGCATAATGCTGCTCCCCATCTTGGTGTCTCAGAGGTTCAGTGTGTCCTGTTAACACCAGTGATGCCAAATCCAAACCCTGGGAGGAAGAGGAATATCATAAAATAAGCTGCTTATAGAAAAATATTGGCCATATCACCAACTGTGGCCTTGCCAGGAGTCAAATTGACCATCCCATCCCATACACAAAGCTCTTCTATTACTTGAGCTAGAAAAGGCCCTTCCTAACCTGGTGACATGAAGCAGAACAGAGCCCCTGGATCAGCCCCAGTGTTCATCCTGGCTGAGGTGCTCACGCTGCCCGAGAAAAATGCCTGTGCACCCAACTGGCATCCAAATGTGCCCAAAACCATTCATGGAAGGATTACTCAGAAATATGCTCTCCACAACTTCCTCCTGCATTCAGCTAAATCCCATCCCAACAGCAGTGCTTGCTTGGTGGGCATCTAGGATGGGCAGGGGGAGGCAGGGAAAGCAGGAGGGAGCAGGAGAGCAGAGCCCACTTGAGGAAGAGATGTATGGAGGAGTTGCAGGACTCTCAGGGATCTCATCAGCAGCATCTTCAAAGAGGTTTTGGGGAACTACACACTCAGGCACCAGAAGCATGGGAAGCCTTTACAGCCAAGTCACTTGCCAAACAGTGACATGGGTCCCAGACATCTTCTTCTGTTAGCAAAGCATTGGGAAAATATTGCCCAGCTCTTTACACAAGGCCTTTTGTTGGCCGGTCTGCTCTGAAAACATTTCATTTCTCCCCCAAGTGACAGCGCTGCCATGAAAAACAGGAAGAGATTGAATACAGTAATTTAAACAGTCAAACTCCATTTCCTGCCAAAAGGAAAAGAAAATACCGGCAAGAAGGCAGGAGATAGTTGGGGACAGACACTTTGATTATCAGGCAGATATTTGTGCTGCGTATCCGGTGAAAGCTGCAGCGATGGAGGTGACACCTTTTCATCTCAGGGACTGGAGTCTGTTAGGCTGCAGAGCAGCAGGTGATGCTGCAAGACACATCAGGCTGATGAGGAGACCAGGATCTCCCAGGAGAGCAGCCCTGGGATGCAACCAGCTCCCGAGCTGACAGCCAGGAGCACGTGGCAATAGCACATTGTGTTTGGGGCTTCGCTGAGAGACAAAGGTCCAGCAAGGATTCCCTCTCCTCTCCATCTCCCTTGACACCTTTGTGCTGCTTTGGGGTCAGTCTCCAGTATCCTCCTCTTCTCCATCCATGTTTGTATGTCCCACACAGCCATTCACCTGATTGCTCCCCAGGGTAGAGGGGAAGCCTCCCCTGTCTCCACTGCTGAGCATCCCAGTAATGGAATTCTCACTGGGCTTCAAAATGAACCTATTAGTCCTATTTCGTAGTAATGATAATCAACAAATCCCCCAATAATCAATTTCTGTACAAAAAGGACACATTTATATCTCCATCCTCCTCTGATATTGTGGTTTTTTATTATTTATTTTTAGGAAATCCAGTATATTCCAACTGTATCATGGCACCATGAAATCATAGAATCACAGAATGGTTTAAGTTGGAAGGGACCTTAAAGATCATCTCATTCCAACCCCCCCACCATGGGCAGGGGCACCTTCCACCAGAGCAGGTTGCTCAATTACAAAGTCCATGAAGCCTTCTCAAGCCAACATGAAGTTTGTTTCCTGCTTTGAGAAGCCCATTTTTCCCCCTTGAGAACAGCCCTTCCTTCTTCCAACACCCTGCATGTCCCCACTGCTCCACACATTTTCGTGCACCAACCACACTGCAGTGGTTACTTTTCCATGACTGTATAACAAGAGCCTCGTGTGTCAAAGGCTTTGAAGGTGCCCTCTGACTGTATAAGCAGGAATGGCTTCGGTATCCAGAGAGGAGATTTGGATTTGACATGAGGGAAAGCTTCCTCACAGCACAGGGAGAGAGAGAGGAACCTCCGTCGCCGGAGGTTAAGAACAGGTGAGACAAACATCTGTCAGGAATGTTTTAAGTAGGGCAGAAGGGCAAATCAGATGACCTCATAAGAATCCTTTTTTTCCCAGCCTCATTTTTCTCTGATTATATGAATTTTTAAGCGTTTGGGGTCAAGTGTACTCTTTAAATATTAGCTATTATCCTGCATTTGCAGAGAGATATTACCTGAAACCATTTATCACCTGAGTGAACATCACCAATTTGCAAATCAACTGCCCAGACATAAAAATCTATCATTTTTTCCCGATCTGTGCTGAAGATTACAGGGAGGACAGCTGTAACACAGGGATAGGAGAGGAATGAACATTGAGGATTCTCCATTCATCTCTGGATATTTACTTTTCCCATTCTGCAAATGCTTCTATCACACTACCAACATCTGCAACACGCACAGGAACTTGGCACAGGGGAATCACAGGCTCATTACACAGTTGTGTCTCCGTCTTTGCCCTCATATTCTGTTTGCAAACCAGGCCAGGGCAAGTTTCCAGGACATCCAGCCTTGCAGGGCATCTGGGGACCCAAAGCCTCCCGCTGCATGTTGACCATGAGACACAGTTTGTCCAGCTCAGCTTACCAAGGTCCTGCCCGACCTCAAATCTCCCAGATCAGCTGCAACCAAACTGCCTGACCAGAGAAGGTACAGACTCTACTACCAGCAGGGCCAAGAGCACTGTTCTCCCACATCCCTGTAATTATCTGTGTGCATATTGCAGGTTAGGAGAGCTGTGCTGGGAATGGTCTCCAAGAGATTTCTCTTGCTCTGAAGTGGCCCTGAGCAAGAATTACATCAAGGCAGGAGCAGAAGAATCATAAAATGTGGATCCCCTTTGAGTCAGTTATTGCTCTATCAGAAATATTAGAAAAATTGGAAGAAGGTTTGTTACTAAAAGCCAGACCTGACCAGGCACCAAGAGGTGAGGATAATGCAGTGAATCCAGCTCCATAACCCTGCAGTTAATACCACAAAGAATCACGAAAGAGTAGAATGGTTTGAGTTGGAAGGGACCTTAAAGCTCATCTCATAGCACCCCTTGTCATGGGCAGGGACACTTTCCCTTATCCCAAGTTGCTCCAAGCCCTGTCCAACCTTGAACTTCCAGGGATGGAGCAGCCATAGCTTCTCTGGGCAACCTGTGCCAGGGCCTCACTAGCCTCTGTGTAAAGAATTTCTTCCTAAAATCTAATCCAAATCTCTCCTCTCTTAATTTAAAATTCTCACAGCACATCAGCTGTACCCGTTCACATGCAGGATTTCGGCTGCTGAAGGTAGGGCAGCAAAGCTGAAGTTCAGCTCCAGCCTGGATCTCAGGAAGGTTAAGCCTCTATTTGCACCAGCAGGGAAACATTTGACATCCACACAAAACCAGGGAAAAGTCTCACTGATGGCTTTGTGATTGGTTTTAGAGCTGCTCCAAACACATGTGCTGAGAGGCAGAGCAGCAGCGCTGGGGGCTGGCTGGCAAGAGGACATCAGCGAAGGAAACAGGGCCCTCACAGACACATATCCAGGCTCCAAAATACTTCACCAAGCATCAAATATTTTCCAAGCTTAGCTGCTGGACTCTGCAACCCCTTGCAGCAGCCAAGTCACTAATACCTCTTCCCTGGGGCAGCACAGCTGATCTCAGGCAGGGCTTGCCAGCAGCTCTAAGTAGGCTCATTTAAGGAGAGGACAGCCTACTTAGTTACACTCTTCAGACTCCCTTCTTTTAATTCAAGGATCTCCAGGTTCTTTTCCAGCTTAGCATTAGCCTCTCTGATTCACAGGGAAAAAATACACATACACAAATATGCTCTAACATCTTTTTCCCCACTGTGTCACCCAGCCCTTGGCTCCTTGTCTTCTCTCCCACTTCTGCAGTTTGGTCCCTCCAAGTTCAGTCTGAGACATCAGTCTTCTTGGTTTGAGACTCACCCCAAGGGACATAAGAATGCTGGAGGCCTTTTTGCTCCTGTCTAAAGCCACAGAAGCCAGGACTGAGAGGTTTCAAACCTCCTAATTCGAGAGATCCAATACTGGAAACGTTAGTATGGAGCACAAGCAGAGCAGATATGCAAATGCATGGAGAGGCTTAGCAGCCCAGGAAAGAAACTCCAGTGGGAAGCTCCCAGCTTAAATCTAAAGGCAGCTCTTTGAATGTGCAGAGGCCTTGCAGCTAAACAAAAAAATCAAAGCCAGATTTGGGCACAGCCTTTTTCCCTGTGTAACACTCCATTGGGAGCTTTATGGGTCCAGGCAGGAGATCCCAACTAAAATGAAGGACTTGTCCCTCCACAGATTCAGTGTGGGAGAATGAAATGCAAGGTCAAGCAAGGACTCTGAGGACACTGGTGTAAAGGGGAATTAAGGCAGAGTAAGGCAGGATCAGTCTCCCTGCAATGAAATTCCCACCTGCATTCCTCTTGGTCTGTCCTCGTCCTGCCAAGGAGCAGCATCAGGAATCCCCTGGCAAAGGAGTCTTGAGCATAAAGGAGAGCTGTAGCAACCCCACATCCCGAGCCCTGCCTGCCTTGAGATTACGGGGCAGGAAAGCGCTCTGGCGTTCCTCATATTCCCTTTTCTCAGACTTGAACTTGCCTCTCACTTGAAAGAGCTAATTAAGGCCGGGAATCAAAGCCCGGAGAGGCAGCTCTTCCAGCCCGGCTCAGAGCCGGCCCTAACGCCCATGCCTGTGCCTGCTATCAAAGCCAGCCCCGGGCTGGAGGGGCTGAGGCACATTCCTGCCACGACACTCGAGTGAACCGACAGAATAAACCAAGACAATTTCCTCAGACCGTTTGTAGGTCAGCTCGACCAGCCTCTTCCCCAATCCTGCCCTTAAATCTTGCGGTATTTAATCCTTGATCTGCAGCCAGGCCTTAATTTTTCAGAGCAGAGGCGACGAGGAGCTGGCTGGAGACCGGAAGGAGAGGGGCTTTGATGGTTAATGACCAGTGCTCCTCAGCCCTAGAAGAAATGAAGCCCTGGCTTCACAAAGCTCCCTGAATAAATCCTGCTTCAACTCCAGCCCAGGGAAGTAAAACTACACCAGTGCACACAGAAAACGGCAGAAGCCGTTGACACTCTAGGCTGGTTTAGGTTTGAGCCAAAAGCATGCTTTAGGTCAAAATTATTTCACCCCTATGATTTGCACAGTGAAGTAATTCCAACAGGCAAATTCCTCCTGAAGTTTTCAAGGCCCCTTGGTTTAGCTCATCAGCAAACACAGCACATTTGTTGATACCTTCATTAGCTTGTCCATGGGCAAACTGAGGTATGAACCGGTTAAATTAGGTGGTGTGGTGAGCTGGAGGCAGAGCCAGGACTGGGACAAGGCAGTCCCAGTTCCTTGGTCCCTGTTTTAATGGTTGAGAAACATGGTTATCTGAAGGCAAGACCTGTGAGCACACAAGGAGGTAAAGTTTGGGTGCTGAGGGGCTTCACTTACCGCACTGCTACAGGGAATGTCCTTGACTTTGAGCCAGGCCAAATCTAACGTCCCCTCTCCCCTGTAGCAGGACTGCAGTCTGTCCTTGATGCGGTCGTTGATCTTTTTCAGGACAAAGATGCAAAGAGCAGACTCATCCAAGGACTTCATCTTCCTTTTCTGCCCCTTGGAGAAGACTGTGAAGAGGATATCATCCTCAGGGCCAACCTCCAAAGACCTGGCCAAGATGGCTCCAGCCTTAGACAAGTAGGCTGCCTGGAGCAATCTGTATTCCACCCCGTTCTTCTCACAGCCAATGGGCACCTCCACATAGGAGTTAAAGGCTGTGTCCTCCTTACAAAGCCGGACCAGCTTGGAGGTGTAAACCTGCTCCTTCGTGGTGGAGCCAGGTGGAGAGATCATCTCAGGCTGCAGAGTCAGGAAGTAGACAAAGTTCCCGCTGCTGAAGCCATAAATGTAGTAGATATCGAAGTCAGGGATGATGGTAAAGGTGTCTGAGGGGATCTTGATCATAGAGGCCACAAACTCATCATGAAAGACATATGCAAACATCCCATCCGCCTCGGAGTTCTTGGTGAGCTTCCTGCTGGAAATAGTGGGGAAATACTCCGGTTTCCCGTCCACGGCGGTGGCGATGAACAGCTTGTCATCCATGTTGCTGTAAGAAACAATGACTCCAAAAACAGAGCCACTCTCATTCACCCCAGAGAGATAATGCTCCTTCTTGTGGAAGGGCTCCCCGAGCTTGAAGAGGTCATCCAGCCTCAGCAGCTTGCAGATGCCCTGGTACAGACTCCCACAGGCTATCAACCGATTCTCCTTGTAGTCTATGAGGAGCATTTTGTTTATGTTGTTGGTGGGTGTCAAGGGTTCGTTGCAGGTTTGGACTATCCTGGGCGGATAACACTTGGGATTGTCGTCATCAGGACCAGTCTCGTGGGTCACCAGGACCTTCAGGTCACTGGAGAGTTTGTAGATCCTGTTGACGGCCCCCAAGTAAATGTGCCCAGTTCTTTCGTCCACCACCAAGTGGTTGAAGTTTCCCTCTGCTTGTTCTCCAGTGAAAGTGATGAAGGGCCTCTTTGGATGGGGTGGCTGCTGTCTGGCAAGAGGTGACACTGTGGTGGACAGCAGGAGGTGAGAAACCAGGCAAGTCCATTTCCACATGGCCGGTGACATGATTAGAGAGGTTTGTATTCCCAAGGGAACAGGATTAAAAGCAGTAAAATTCTTCAAAACACCAATTCCCCGGCAGATTTTGTCCTACAAGCAAAGCAAAAAGAAAACAAAAGTACATTACTATGGAGTATTCCTTCCTCCTCCCCCCTTCACGACCATGCCATCATCAGAGCTTATTTAATTGCTAATCCTCCCTTTCTGAGCTCTCTACTTAAAACCAACACAAAGGGAGCCCTCCTGAAAGAAAAGATGCTGGTAGAAAGAGCAGAAATCACACAGCAGAGTCATAAATCAGCACCCTTTTCCTCTCCATCACTCACACACGTGCCCCACGGTGCAGCACAAATATTCCCTGGAAGCCAGAGAGGTGCAGAAGGCTCGTGGTGGGAACATCAACCAGCGTTGCTGTTTGCACTGCCAATGTCAACCCAACTGTGTATTTGCTGTCTGAGACACCAGAGCTGGAGAAGGATTATTATCCCGCTCTTCTGGATGAAGGACTGAAGCCTAGAGAAGGTCAGGGCCCTGCCTGCAGGGACAGGTCCAGATGGATGCTGAGCTCTTCTGCAGCCCTTGGAGTTTGCCGGGAAAAAGCCAGCCCTGGCCTGACATTAACATCCTTCCAGGGAGACCTCGGTCCGGAATGGCCCTGTTTGAACAGGATCTCTGGGGCTTCCAGATCAAAGCTGCCTCATGCTGGTCCAGCCTGGAGTACAGACACAGGAGCTATGCTGTGCCAGCTGTCACAGCCACATCTACGAAGGGCAGGTGGCCAAGCACAGAGCAAACTGAGCACTGGGTCTCCTCCCTCCCCTGGGTTCTCACCACGAGACCACTCTCCACTCACTTCACAGCCAAGAAAACATCATCCTGAAGAGAGATACAGCTCCCCTGGGAATCTCAGGTGACTGAGGAGAAAGGGGTTGCCTACCTATTAGCAGTAATAAAGTCTAAAGGGCCATGACGTGGGAAAACTAATGACCCAAGGACCAGCCTGGTGATTTTCCAAAGAGCAGCATGATTGATACCTTGCACCACTCAGTCTCTTAAAATTTCCCAAGTTTTAACCAGGGTGTGCGAGCAGTATGGGGTTCAAACAGCCTCTGTAATTTGTTGAGCACATCACCACACCCCATGGCAACACATCTTCCTGCTCAACACAACCATCTGCTCCCTTTCCCTTCACTTTTTTGGTTGCTTCTGCAACAAGAACAGCTTTGGCTTTTAATGGCCCCACAGAACACGTGGGAGATGGAGTCCTACCACCTCAGATGTCACAAGCCAAGCTCCTCAGGGAGTGCTGAGCACACAACTCTTGTCACTGGTGGCCAGGCTGAGGAGACAAATTTCTCCTCCCTCCATCCCACTTTAACATCCACATCAGAACTTCACAAAGCTGTCCTTGATCTTAAAAAGAGCACAAGGCAAACCCCAGCCCCGCTCCTGCAGGCCAGCGTCCCATCACCTCTGTCACAGAATAACTTTGCTGAAACCAGGAGTGATGACAGCCAGGCTGGCACAAGCAGGAGGTAAGGAAAAAATCACTGTTTGCAGATCCCAGCAGGGAGGAAGATGTGACACAGGTCTGGATTTGCAGCTTTTTCAAATCTATGCAGCTCTGCTAACGCCAGCAGGACTGAAAAATTTCCTTCAAGAAATAACAAGAGAGAATAAATCCCCCATTCTTTTGACCTGTAGGCTGATTAGATCTGATAGTGGAAAGGATAAGTCTGGGCTTGTAGAGCAGCCACCACTTTTATGCCACCCTGAATATTTCAAAATTCTCACAGCAGCCAGAATTTCAAAGCTGTCGTATGATCACCTTCACCTCCCACTGCCCTCCCAGCCACAGCAGCCGCAGGCATTGGACGGATGATGGACAAAGGTCATCCCACATTTACTTTAGGCATGTTTACCCTATTCTGCTCTGCCTTTCTGGTCAAGCAAATATTTAATAAAATCAAGCTTATACTGCAGAGTTTGCAAGACTGCCTTGCAGGCTCTGCAGGGACAGGCAGGCTGGTCACGTAGGCTTTTAATAACCTTTAATATGATAGATGGAGCAGGGGTGGAACGAGCTCCCCCCCCACACAACCACTCCTCTTTCAAAAGAGCCCCTCCTTGGGAGAGCAGCAGAAGAGGGAAGCTGTCCCTGTTTGAGTCCTGTGTTCAGAAACATCACGTGGTGACCCTGAACACCAGCCCCTGTCACTTATGAGTTATGATCCATGTTTCTAACACACTGGCATGATCGGGAACTAGACAGATATAGGAAGAAATTATTCTTTTCAAGTACTAAAAAGATAATTTTTTTTACCCCAACATTTTGCTGTATTTTGCTATATTTTGCTCTTCTTTTCAAGTACTAAAACCATAATTTTTTTACCCCAACATTTTGTTATATTTTGCCATATTTTGCTCTGCAGAGTCAGCACAGTTGCAGGGCAATGGAAACTGTCACAACCCAGAGACTGAAGAGGTAAGGAACAGCCCCTCTCTCCAAGAGGAGACCTCTGCCCAAAGGTCATCACAGCACCAGGACAACAGCACCTGCAACAACAGGAGGAAATCTGCCCATTAAAACAAAAAGCCAACACAAAAGCAGAAGAGACACACTCCAGACATGAAGTCTTCAAGGCCCAAGTAGGTGAGAATCGTTTTGAGGTGAGACTATCACTCCTAGAGGAAGGGAATGGCAAGGAAAACCTTCTTGGTCCCTCCCAACCCAAACCATTCTGTGATTCCTCCAGGGAAAGAGAGCAAATTCGACCTGGAAACCAGAGACACCTGAGTGAGAAACTCCAGGAAGGCTGGATGAGGAGTCCCTTTAGTAGCAGACAAGGACACTTCAAAAATACTGAAACTCACGGAGGAAGATGCTCACCTGGAGAGAAAAGGGTATCAACAGTGTGAGAGCACCAATAACCACCAAGCACACACAAGAGCCTTTTGGGACAAAGCAGGGAGAGCAGAACCCTTGGGCTGTCTTTCCATTTTCCATCAGCCATCTGAGTGGCTCCAGGAGCAGGATTTTCCCTCTGTACATTCCTCTCCCATCTGCTCGTGCTGTTTGCCCTGCACCCTCTGTCCTGGAGCACCAGTCAGGCCTTGAGCCTCTCAGGGCTATAATTTATAATTTGGCTCAATTAATAAATAACAGCAGAGGTCAGGGGCAAGGAGGCCTGGATGTTTAACTTGCAGAATAGAGCAGGTTTAGTACTACCCCTGAGAGGATGCACTAAGGAGAATTACCCATGTCTGGATAGCAGAAAACACAGCAGCTGGGAAGACAAGTAGTCCAGTGGCACAGACATACCCAGCCTCTTAGGCTGCTCAAATTACAAGAGAGTAATTCTATTCTGAAAACAAAGCATATAAACCAAAGGCCTCAGCCAGCAGGCAGTGGGGTCTGGGCTTAAGTTCTGAGCTGGGTATTTCCAAAATAAACCCAGACTGCCTTCCCACAATGACCAGGCTCACTGGCCTTTTCCACCAGCGATGCCATGACCCACCATGTAGGGTTCCTGTGTGAGATCAGATCACCCTTCTGCTGTCTGCTACAACAGCCTCTTCACCAGCACATTCAAGGTCCCTGGGAAGGTCACAGAGCAAATCCAGCTCTTTTGACAGTGTTCCATCCATGGTCGGAGGAAGATCTCAGAGGCAGCTCCCACAGAAGGTCTCACACCTTCTGTGGAACTGGAGGCTCAACTTCATGGCTTGGAAATGACACATTCCCCATAGGATGCCTTGAATTCCCAGAGTTTGGATTAAGAACTGTTTTCCTCCTGAAGGACAGAAAGTTATGACGCTGCCCCACAGTGTGGTTACATTTTTAGTGCTATTGGCCATTCCTAGCAAAGGGTAGAGACCACTGAGTTAGAGGATTCTGCTCAGGGCTCTCCAGGACACAATTCCAAGACTCCAAAACATGCAACTCTGTGGTAAATAGGTGGAGCACCTGGACAAGAAAAGTTCAGATGTGAAAAAGCCTAAGAGGATTAAACTTTCCTGACTTCTTTTAACTCTGGTTATTAGATGGGAAAGTTAGGGAATGATAAATATATCCTCAAAATGCAGCAGGTTTTAAGGGGACAAAGTCAAGAAGGAAGAGCTATGGATAAGGAGGTAAGAATAGATCAGGAATAAAGAGGACACAAAGGACTGATCTGTCAGCTGAGAGGAAGGGAAGGTCTTGGGAGAAGTGTACAGGGAAAGAGGGAAATGGGACATTCAGTTTTTGACTGACAATCTCACAAAAGCCATGGTCATGTCCCTGTACTAGAGGCTGGAACAAATCCACCCCACTCCAATGACAGGTCCTGAAAGGAACATGTCACTGAGTGAACATGGGAGACAACAGCATCTCCCCATTTCACTCACACACACACACACAACCCTCCTGCCACCAAAGCTGGCAGACAGAGTCACGTCACCAGGTGCCCTGCCAGGGTCACACATTGGCAGCAGGGACACTGCAATGTCAGCAGCGTGAGGAGTCACATGGGAGAGCCTGGATACAAAAAGCCATGGAAGAAATCCCACCCTGGGTCCACCTCCAGCCAGGGGCTCCAGAGCAAAAAAACACATCAAAACCTAGAACACAAAAAAATGTGCTGAAAAACAGGGGAAGAAACCCCACCATGTCGTTCTGTACAGTGGGTCTGGCACAACCCAGTGTCCCACGGCTGGTGGGATGGACTCAGGGAGTTCTCCACCAGGCAGCACCTGGCTGGAGGAAGCCAAGAGCAGCCAGGACTCAGGGACAATTCCAGTGGCACGGGTTGGGCGGTTAATGAGGCCCAGCACTAATCAGGCAGCACGCTCCTCTGTTTACTTTTGCTGCACTCAGGCACAGCCATTCATTTCCCGGGATGCTGACGAGGCAGACGCCCAGAGCCGGAGCCAGCACAGAGCAATTCAGCACCAAGTGCAGCTACACAATCCTTTTAATCTCATCTAAAGACTTTTTTTCATGGCTTCCTTTAATAAACCCTGATTACCATGGATAGAAGCTTTTCTTTGGGAGCCAACACGGCGAGAAAACTCATACAGAGACATTGTCAACAGCTTCCCCAACAAAGCCCGGCTTCTAACTTGAGCTAAATCCTTTCTAACTTGGCCTAAATCCTTTCTCCCTGAACTCACAACCTGTCCAAGCTGAAGGTAAGTCTCTCTTTGAGGACATCCCACACCAGAGCATCTTTTCTTCAGAGCTCCCCGCAATGAACAGATCCCAGCGGAAGCTGCAGCTTGTCCCAAATAAAGAGATTAATTTCAGGAGTGGTTTGTTTGCAAGGGAATTAAGCTACAGCAGGACAACACAGCCTTCCCTCATCACACAGATTATTCTCCTCAAGCACTCAGATGCTGCCCATCACCTTGTTACCTGTATCTGTGCCAGAAGAGTATTAAATGATGGGATTAACACACGCCATGAGTGGGACTTTTCTCCTTTTCTCCTGATTCCCCCATGTGATAAAATTGCATGTTGATGGTTTTCCTTCCTGCACTTCAGACTTGGTTGCCTATCAGCAAAAGCAGGTCAGAGCTGTGCTCCTCTGTGCTTGGAAGGGAGAGCAGAGAGGTTTAGTAATGATTTCTCAGTTCCTCCAGGAATTTGCTACAGAGACTCGAAAGAAAGAACACAAATATTCAGTGTCACAGAAATGAGAATGGAGTTTTGAGGTCACGGAAATAACCTACAAATCCAGAGACCGGAGTTAAACTCTCTTTTCTGGAGCAGACAGGGATGCTACAGAATCATGGAACATCCTGAGTTGGAAGGGACCCAACCTTCCAACAACAACACCCTCCATGACACAGGTAACAGTATTTTCCAGTCTCCTGAAAGCATCCTGAGGATAAATCTATTAAAATTATTGCTTCTCACAGTAACTGGGCAAATGTAAACCCCCAGACAATCAAACTATTGTAGCAGGAGCACAGAAGGTCACTGATTTTAACCAAACCATGCCACAACAGTGCCTAACTTGGTTGATGTACCTTCGGGAATGTGTGCATGAGATCAGACAGGTTCAAAGCACTGGTGAAAGTGAAGTATTGCCAAAATCCAGAGTGTCAGGTTGACTTCTGTCTCAAAGTCTCATTCTTTCCCCCAACAAAGTCACTGTACAGTCCTGGGACTCAGTTCTCCCCAGCACAAAGCTTTTCTCTGCTGTATTTCCCCGAAGTGCAGCTCTCAAGGGGTTGGCAGTGCCAAGTTGACCAAGAAGTTAAAACAGTGTGGGATATCCCTTTGGCCAGTTTGGGTCAGCTGTCCTGGCTGTGTCCTCTCCCAACTCCTTGTGCACCTCCAGCCTTCTCCCTGGCAGGGCATGAGAAGCTGAAAAGTCCTGGAGTTGGTATAAACACGACTTAACAAAAACTAAAACCATCAGTGTGTAACTAACACGACTCTCATACCAAATTCCAAACACATCATACCAGCTACAGGAAGGAAATTCCCTCTATCCCAGCTGAAACCAGGACAGCACTTCACAGTGAGGAGACCCTGCTCAGCTCTAGGCACAAAGAGGAACTAACACAGCCACTGCCCCTAAAGGAATGATGAGTATTGAAAAGAAAATGAACTGGGTTTCATCCCAGCAGGTCTCCCCACCCTGTGTGTCAATGACAGCATTTTAGGATTGCCTTTTCCTTCCTCAGAAGCAAAGCTTATGCTCACACATTCCATTCAAGGCTTTGGGGGTCTCTGAAGAGACCCCACGTGAAGTCTTTAAATTTTCCAGGTCTGGTTCAGGCAGGAGTCCTAAAACAGCAGGGAAGGGTCTCTGACCTCAGCTTTCTCCATGAGTCAGCAGGCAGCTGTTTTCTTGCTGGCTGAGGCTGCTCAGCACAGTTTATGTTGCATTGGATGCCAGTGGGTGGATGTTTCCCCCTGCTTGGCAATCTTGGGAAGATCTGTGAGACATAAGTCCTCTCTCTCAGGCTGAAGTCTTGTAATTAGCACTATATAAATCCACAAAGAGCCAAATCTCATAAGACAGAGACTGTATTTCAGCTTTCTCCTGAAAGCCTGGCAGAGAGAGTAACTCCATATTCACAGTGACTTTGTGATCACTGGATATTTGACTTTCCAGATCTACACGAGACACTGGCAAGGATAAAAGGTGGGACTTAAAGGGAAAAACAAAACCTTTAGACTTCGATCTACCGGTTGTTGGAGCACCAAGATCTATATTTGGAGGTGAGGAAACCAGTGGCAAAGAAGCCAGGAGAGAATCCCCAGACTCTGAGATTTCACAACATACTCAAAAGGCAGCTGGAGCAGGGTGGTCTGAGAGAGATGGGGTAAAGCATCAGGACTGGGAAAATCAGAAGTGATACCTGGATCATGGAACCACAGAATGGTTTGGGTTGGAAGGGACCTTAAAGACCATCCTGTCCCAACCCCCTGCCATGGGCAGAGACACCTTTCACTAGGCTGGGTTGCTCAACTCCTGGATGATTATGGGGAATAAAGTTTGTAAATAAAGCTTCAGAGGGATGTGAAGCCAGTGGGTTTGCAGCACAGGATCAGGCATTCTGCAATCCAGATGAGCTTCAGTTACCAGTGACCAGGGCTTGATGGTTCAGAGCAAATGAGAAGTTCCCCCAAATGAAGAGTTCACAACTGGCCAGGCCGAGGTGATCAATGCAGGGCACAGCTGTGTCCTCACAGAGAGCCAGGATCCCCAAGAGAAGGACCATCAATCCTGCAACTACACCAAACCTTGCAGTCAGAAGCAGGCTGGGCACACAGCAGGAGTAGGAACATAAAGAAAATGCTGTTAACAATACTGTACTGCTGGGAGGAAAGAGTCAGAGGTGTGGTAATTTCTCTTCAGTGATGCAGAGTTTGCAGCAGAGGCGAGAACAGAGTCTCCCTTTGTGCTTTACTCAGCATAAAATTTCCTCCTTTCATTTATGGCAGGTATCCAGCCCCTTTTGGAGCAGCAGCAGCCACTAGCTATGGATGGGGCCAGGGAAAAGATCTGACACAGCAAATTCTTCATCTCAGCTTCTCATGTGAGCTGCTAAAGAGAGCAGAGGAGTGAGTCCCATAAAACAGGGGTGGCTGGACCATCTCAAATCCCAGCCAGCTCTCCAGTCCAACACACACATCACCACCACTGGGAAGGAGCAGTGCTGAACCAACATTTGCTCTCCCAAACCTAAAAGAAAGATTCAGTTTACTGCAATCATTAGCAATATTTTTACAGTGGCATCTGTACTGGAGATTAAGGGGAAAAAAAATATTAGACACCTCCTTGTTTTATTTTCTCTTTGCACTTCCTGACTCTGACCAAACTCCTAAATGCTTCTGAGGGAGGGTTTAGGCATCCATGAACCACCTGGGCAGACATGTTATTTTATCACTCTGCCTTCTGTGTAACACCTATTCCAGCAACTGGTCTCTGTCTTTCAGCCCTCAAGAGGTCAGATGAGGTCAGATGAATCTTCTTCCATGTTTCTTTAACACCCGGGGCAAGTAGGTCCCAATGTGGTAGTTCCAAACTTGCACATGTCAGCTGAAGTAAACTACTTCTGCTGTCTCCAGGGGCTTGGAAAGACATCTTGAAGAGGTGTCAGAAAGCTGACTAGTCCATATTTCTGCCCCAAAGCTCCCCCTCCCAAATTCCAGACATCTTCTGCAGATATGAGATTGCTACAGAGCACAATCTCTTCTCTACAAGCAAAACAATACAGCACCAAATAGGTATTTTTTGAACAATAGTAATCTACTGCATGCTTTTCTTGGCTTTCCCTTCCAAAGATAATAAAAACTGCATTACAATTGTTTATAATTTTTAACCATTCTGACATAACAATGCTTTTTTGAAGTTCCAAATGAAGCAGGGCTCAGAGCAGCTGCTGTGCTCAGAGCAAGACTCTCCCTGAGAAGAAACTACCAAGATCAGACCAAACAAGAGATGTCCCCTTCAGAGACTCCCCCTCAGAGCATTTTGGTTAAAAGCTTCTGTCCCCACTTGAGTTGGATTTTTTCAGCAGGCTGAAGGGCAGCTGAGCTGCCCCCAGATCCAAAAGACAGAGGCAGGGACAGGGCTCTGATGGAGAGCCCCGTGTTTGCCCAAGCAGGGACATCCAGCTGAGACACAATTTCCAGCCCAGCAGCAGCGCTGGGGATGGACTCCCCTCCCTGTGCTGAGCTGTGATGAGGCAGTGTGGGCACAGCCCTGATAAGCAGCAGCTTTGTGAAGGTTTCAAGGGGGAAAAAAATAAAATAAAAAGCAGTCTGACATCCATCCCACCACAGTCCCGTGATGTCCCTTTTTACACATGACACAGGATGACCACAACAGGCACTTTCAGCAGAGAATCAGCAGCAAAACTCAAACCCCCATTCCAAAAATAAATACTTGAATAAACTAATACTAAGTGTTGCTGTTAATTTTCTCTTCCAGTGACTTTGTCACAGCAAGGCAGGACAAGCCCAGCTTCTGCCAACACACACAAAGGCCAATGGGATGTTATTCTTAGAGCCCTGCCCGGCTGTTGCTGCAGGATAACTAGTTCCAAATCATGCTGGAGAGTCTCGAGATACTGCTGAGCTGGACAGGCCACCTATGGCCAGGATCAGAGACAGGCAGGAGACAGAGCAGTGCTCACATGGGTAAAAAAGATAATCACATGTTATGTTTGTTAACAAGCAGATTAGAAGAGAGCTGCTGTATACACACACACACACAGGCTGTTTTTGCAGGGAGGTACACAAACCCATCCTGTACCGAATGCAGACACATTTATTTTTGCACAAAATTATGTAATTCCAGTGCAGGGGACTGTGTGCATGCATAATTCCAGCCAGCATTAGCAGCAACACCTAGAGCTCAGGTTGGCTGACATGTTCCGTGCCAAGGCTCAGTTTTAAGGTCCCAATTACTTTGACAGACCTGAGCCACTCAGGGGACCTTTCCCTGAGCTCGGTGTCTGCCTGGGGCTGACATGGCCGTGGAAAGCTGCATTCACAATTACTTGGGCAATGCTGAGGACTAAATTAGGAGAAAAGTTTTAGCAAGTTACTGATTTTAATTTTTTTTTTTTTGCTATATTTGACCTCAGTTGTATTCTTTCCACTGCCTTGCTGGAAAGCTGCCATGCTTTGGAGCAGGTAGTAAAAACTGGGAGGGTACTTCCCTTCTGGGCATGATAAAAGTCTGTCTGAATTTCGCCAAGTTAGAGCATCTAATAACATATATAATGCAAGGAAAGATTTTGCCTTTTCCACTGGTCCTAGGATGGATCAGACAGCACTTGGGCTACCAACATAGGAGGAGTAGGACATGCTCCTGATGAGCAACCTGGCCCAGTGGAAGGTGTCCCAGCCCATGGAAGGGGATTGGAACAAGATGATTTTATGATCCCTTGGCTGCCAGCTCAATCCCAAGATTCCCACAGCAGAGTCTCAGTCCCCTGGTTCCTTTCAGTAAGTTAAATGTGGTGCTTAATATATAATTTATCATACAGTTATATGAGATATAATACATAATATAATATATAATGTGTTATAGATCACATATTATATGCAATATATAAAATGTAGCACGTAGTATAGAGTATATAACAGCCCAAGCTGGGTACCTCCAGGATCAGGAGCAGCAGCCCTTATTTAGAGATTATTCCCATATATCTTAAATCCACATGGATGCCCTGGGAGCATGGAGTGGCACAGAGCCTGATGACATGAGGCTGCTGTTACTTTGCCATCCCACCACAGCTCACACCAGCACATCACACCTTGTCCCCAAAGGATCATTCCAGCTCCCCCCAGTAAAATAACACGTTGCTGCTTGCAAGGGCAACCAGGAGCTCTTATCAAGGTGTCCATCCTAAGAGCACAGCCCCACCTCCAGAATTTTCTGTGTAGGAACACCTCAGGGAGACAGAGGTCCAGCAGGATGAAGAGGAAGTGTCAGAGGCCAGGCTGGACAGGGATTGGAGCAACCTGGGAAAGTGGAAGTTGTTCCTGCCCATGGCAGGGAGTAGGATCTGGGTAAGCTTTAAGGTCCCTTCAACCCAAACCAGTCAATGATTCTCTGACTTGGCCAAGGTCACACAGAGCCAGCAAGACAAACACAGAGCTACAGCCCATGCTGTAATTCCAAGCTCAGTGCCACAGCAACAACTATTTTGCAGCACCAGGGGAACCTCCCTTGTCGCTGATTTTCTCTATTATCATCTCATCTGGTGCATGCTTGAGGAACACACATCCTAATGTCTCCAGAGTGACAGATTCCCATCAGTCTCAAACCCATCCACTGCACCAGCACTTTGCCAGCATCAGCAGAATTAGTGGCATTACACACTCGGGTGTCGTTGTTGGAACTGCTTTAAATAGTTCGGTGGTCACCATGTTCAGCTGGGCGTGTGGATGGATGCACCCAGGCTCTCCTGAACTGATAGGGCACAGAGTCCTGCTGCTGGCACCCAGCCTGTGGGGCTGGGAGAGGGAGGGAGGAGGTGTCTGACCAGGCCACTCTGCTGCTAAAGCTTTCTGCAATTTATCCCTGTGCTTCCAGCCTCGAGAGGAGACACTGCCAGGCTGCCATCAAGCAGTGGCACCGTGTTGGCAGCTTGCTGCTGCTGCTGCTCCAAAACACCCATACAAAAGGTAAAATCTCCCCTTTTCCTTCCATAAATATCTCCCCTGGGCCACTCAGACATGGATGGAAGCTGCAGGTGCCCTGCACTTCACAGATCTGACCCTTCGTTTGCACAAATCATGCCTAGTGCTAACAACAACCCAACAAATCACCCCAGAGCAGCCACAAGGAGGGTGATGCAATTGTTTTAGCTGTTTGCACAGCCTCATAATTGCAGATCCATCACCACAAAGCATTAGCTGTGTTAGCATAGGTGTTCCACAGAAAGCCCAGCACCAGAAAGGGTCACATGAGCCCATCAGTCTGCAAAAGACAGTTTATGGGTTAGTAACAACCAGGGGGTTCAGATCTGGGTTGTGCTACCCAGAAGAAAGTTACTTGTTTGCTTGGTCAGCTGCAAGCAAAACTCTAATTTCATCCAGATCCCAACACCATCTGCTTTGTTCATCTCTGCTCACACAGGCTAAAGGCACCTGTGGCTGAGACAAGGGGTGTTTTCAGTGTGAGAGGTGTGGAAAGGTCATCTCTGTTCATAAAATCCTGCTCATAGGAAATGGAGGCCTTGATAACACACAGGTTTTAAGACCTGAAGAAACACTATAAAGCAGCTGCTCAGGTGTTGAAAGAGTAAGACCCACAGAGGACTGGATCCACGTGCAGTCCAGCCCCCCCAAGCCACACTGCAGAGGGCAAGCCTGCCCTCCTGCTCCCACTCATCCCTCTCTCCAAAACAGGACTTGTTACACTCTTCCCTCACCCCACAGAACCCCACAGCTGCACTTTGAGTGTCACACAAGTCTCAAATGCTGTAAAAAGCTGTAGACCTGTGCCCATGCACCTCTCCCCTCAGGGATGTAGTCACAGCTGTTCCCACACACTGTAGGATCATCCTCCCTGCTCATGGAAAACATCATCTGTGCTCTAGCCCCCAGGGGTAAAGGGCTGGAGGACACAGTGCCTTGTCCTGGCTCCTGCATGACCTGGACACACAGTTTGGGGCCAGCTGGGCAGGTTTGGGTGGCTGCAGTTGGATTTTAATGACATGAGGCATCCACTCAGATGGGAGGCTGGGCTGAAATTTGCCCTTCATTCAAGTTAGAACCTGTAACTCTTTTGTTTTGACTAGAGGAGAAAAGGCAGATGGGAAGAGGGAGGGAAATGAAGTTTGGGTTGTTGGTGGTGGCATCAGGGTGAATGTCACATTGGTCTGTACCTGGTGCTCTTGGGCTTTTCGGGACAGACCCGAGGAGTGCATCCAGGGGCCACTTCTGGGCTTTTCTACTTATTTTAGCCTAGTAAAACAAAAACATAGTGATAAACAGAAAAAAAGGACTTCTCCAAGAAGAAGGGCTTTTGGCAAGGGCATGGAGTGATAGGACAAGGGGGAATGGCGTTAAATTGAAAGAGAGCAGGTTTAGATCAGATGTTAGGAAGAAATTCTTTCTTATGAGGGTGGGGAGGCCCTGGCACAGGTTGCCCAGAGAAGCTGTGGCTGCCCCTGGATCCCTGGAAGTGTCCAAGGCCAGGTGGGATGGGGATTAGAGCAACGTGGGATAATGGAAGGTGTCCCTGCCCATGGCAGGGGGTTGGAACCAGATGATCTTTAAGGTCCCTTCTAACCCAAACCATTCTCTGAAAAATCAACAAGTCCACGTAGCAATTCCCTTGGCCAGACTTTCTGTGTCAGTGTCAGCAAACACGACTGGGAGCACGGCACCAAACCACACTGCAGCAAATCCATGGCCATGGCTCACCACCCCAGGGGCACACCAAACCCTGCCCTGTCCTCTGTGTGTCTGCAGCGACTAGGAAATCCCCAGCAGCTGCCTGCAGGAGGGAGCCCACAGCCCACAGCTGTGCTCCTGCCAGACACCCAGCGCTGAGATAAAAAACTCAGCGGCAAACACAGGTGTAAAATTGCAATTCAATGGGTTATTAATAACAAGACATTTCTCCTCTGTGGCCATCTGCATCCCATACACCCCCATTAATCTGGCACTTTCCTCTCCCAGTTATAACTCTCTCTCAGCCTCTCATAATTCCCTTTTTTCCTCTGCCTTCAAACCACGCAGGAAGGTAACGCTCAACAGGCGGTTTCCCCGTGACAGCCCGTGCAGACAGACATTGTGCCAAGCACCACGAACTCAGAGCAGAGGTTGTTCTACCAAGGTGCCAGAAATAATACAAATAAACTCTTCTTCTCTCCCTGGCTTTGTATCTGCAGCTCCCACACATCACTACCAGCAGAGCCTTAAGACTAAAACAGGCTGGGGCCTACGTGGCCTGAATTTATTCTGGAAATTTATCTCTTCTTGTTGAAAGCTCTGTGTTTGCTTGATCTTCCTGCCTTCCAAGTCCTAGAAGTGCCACATGTTGCACAGCTGGATTCCTGACAAAGAAAGAAAACAGGAGGGAAGAGAGAAGAGATATTATATATATATATATATTTATATATATATATACATGAATGCAATGGCCGAGGGTTTCAAAAGTCGCCTGTGAACTTCAACAAAGTAGCTTCAACTATCTGCAAGGGACCCATGAGCAGGAAGAACTGAGCTCTTGAGCTTCCAAAAATCTGCTCTCCACAGGTAGAAGAGGAAGGAAAAGGAAATGAGGCTCCAAAGGACTTGCTGCTATGAAGGTGCTCAAGACCAGCTCTTGCAGGAAAGGATTTGCAGCAAAAACCGTATCAGGGAAGGCTGGAGATAAGACAGCCAGGAGGAAGAAGGACAGATCTGTGTGGCAGTAAGGAAAATGATGAGGATTTTTAATTCTCAAACTTGCTGGGGTGTGACTACTTAAATAGTAATGTGTTTTCCCAGCTCCAGGAGAATTTGTAGCAGGGGAATATCCCTGAGCTCCAGCATAGCTCATGGACCCCCACACACATGGGCAGCAACATCCACTTCCAGTGTGACAAGTCATGTGTAAAGCACAGAGAGCCAAAGGGAAAAAAGTCTGTTCATCTTGAGCAGCATTAAAAAAAAAAAAATCACAGCAAAGGAGAAAATGAAGAAAATGTTATTTCCTTTGAAATGGAGTATTGCACTCTGTAACAGGAGGGAGAGAAAAAAAATCAAACCCAAAGTGAACCAGAGATTCAGTTCATAAACACAAGAGAAGGTCAGCTTCCTCCTCACCAATAACTCAGTCCCACAGGAATCCAGCTTGGTATTTGATATAGGGCAGATATTTGATTCCTTCCTCTGCATGGGGAGGCAGACACACACATCCTCCATCCTCCATCCACCTTCCCCACCACGTCCCAGCCCTGCCATGGGCCACCTCGGGTCCCTCCTGCCAACCACCCTGCTTCAGCAGCAGCATAAAGCAGTGTAAAATCCTCTCCCTCCTAATGCTGGGCTGAGGAAGGGATTATTTTTCCCTGTGTTTGAGAACAGGCAGTTGCTGTAAAACCTTCTGCCTCAGCCCAGCAACAGCGAGACCTTGGGAGAGGCTAATTATGGGTGGTGAAATAAGTCACCCACTGGCAGAGAGCAGTGGAGAAGAGACAGGAGAGCACAAACCTGCACCTGGAGACCTTTTTGCTTATTATAAAATAAAGCTGATTCTGCTGCCTGTGTTACCAGGGAAGAAGAAGCAAGACAGGAGAGGAGACAACCCCCAAGTGAAACCAAGAAGCAAATAACCGAGAGAAAAGCCTTCAAGCATCGCACTGTAACTTTTACATAACCTCGTGCAGGTATGGAAAAGCAACAAAATTATCCTCCAGACAAACACCTGGAAAAGAGGGGAAGCAGAGCAGGAAAGGAGCCTGTGTGGCCAGCAAGACTGTTAATGGAGGAAAATATGGACCAAAGCATCCTGTGCATCGACCAGCGGGAGCCACAGAGACGTTTGTGTGAGCAGGAGCCCGTGCACAGCCAAGGACTGGGAAAGCAGATTGTCACAGAGCTGCAATCTGTTGGGGATGTCCTCCAGGCTCGTGGCACCTTGTGCTGCCCCACTTGAGTGCTCGTGGCCCAGCTCCAGCCGAGCCACTTGGAGGGATGAGAAGCAGTGTACAACCTTCATCCCCCACCCCTGACAGTCCCCCAGAGATCCTTTTGCCATCAGCAGAGCCAGGACCAGCACCTTCTGAAAAGCATTAAAGCAGCCAAGCTCAATGGAGCCACATTCCCAGACACAAAGGTTTGTCCAAGATTGCTCTATTCATTCCCAGTTCTGCGGCGGAGCAAAACCTCAAACTCTTTCCTTTCTTCCCTCTCCTTATTACAGGCTGGAAAACATCCCTCTCCCACCAGCGTCTGACCAAGGAATGCTGGAGAAAAAAGGAGAACTGGGCTTGTCCTAAATCCCTCCCAACTCTGGCTTGTGTAGAAAGGCTGCTCTGCCTTCTCCAGAAATCTGGACCTGCAAAACCTTTCCTGAACTGTGAGGGGAAACTTGGCAGTGATCTGTGAGAAGTGCAGGGTGAACAGATTGGCATTTTCTAACCATGTGTAGTTTGCATTTGTGTGTAGCAATGTGCATATAAATGTGTATTTTTATGTATATGTATAAAACATACACATATATATAGATGGATGCACGTAGTTGTATTTAAGGAAAAAGAGGCCACAACTTCCACTATGAGACAACGAGAGAGCTGGAAACGTGCGGGCACCACGATGCAACTCAAATCTCTTGCTTAGACTTCAGGACAATCAAGGCTTCTTCTCTGAAATGAATGCAAAAAAGGGCTCAAACAGCTGGAAAAAGGGTGATGCATGTGAGAAACTGCCTTTTTTTTTTTCTTTGTGGCTCATGCATTGCAGAGTGTGTGTGTGTGTGTGTGTGATGAGTCAAAGTCTGAGGGCTGCCTTGTGTCAGCCATTGACTGTGCCAATGACAGCAGTTCCCGACAGCCTTTAATAACACCACTCACAAACTCCAGAGCAGGGGGAGGAAGATAAGGGGGGAGCAAAACGCTTCCCTTGCAGGCTGGTGCACAAACCATCCCCTCTGGTTGCCAAAATGTGTTACAGGCACCCGTTGATGGCTCCGTAATTGCAGCCCACGCTACAATGTGTTGCTCTAAGAGGCAACAGAGAGCACAGCCGGGAGAGGAACTTTGGGAACACGGGAGTAAAGGGGGGGGCCCTGTGGCCAGGAGGATGTGGGGATGCGCTGGGATCAGGTAGGGGTGGAGCAGGTGGTGCTTTGGGGGGCTCATCCCAGTGCAGCACAGGATACCTCCCCGTGTTCACACTGCAGTTCACACTGCAAACACCCAGGTTTGTACTGGGAAGCAATCAGGAGACAAGAAGTCATCTCTGCTTCCAGGCAGAATAGATAAAACAGAGAGAAATACATACAGGACACCTATGGAATACACAAATCCTGCTGCCCACCCGTGCCTTGATTCCCTTGTAGGAAGCGGGGAAATAAATCCCTACCAGGTCTCGTGGATGCTGGAATGTTCCTGGAAGGCTGGAAGGCTTGTGAAGATGCTAAAAATCCTCAGCTTAGTCCAGATTTGGAAAGCTTTGGGAAGAGCTTCGGAGTGCATCATGTTCTGATTATTTACTTCTCCAAGCTAAGGAGAGACCCACTTCACACACCACCTCCTGGAGAGGCGGAAAAATCAGGCGTGTAAAATAAGAAGGAAATGGGAATCGACTTGATAGCTCCTTCCCCTTCCTAATGGGTAATACTTACCTAATTAGGCCCGCTTGCCATCTCCTTTCCTTGCTTTCTCTGAGACATTATGCGGAGAGGAATTTGTCCTAAAAGTTGTTGCTTTCATTCGGAGGCGTCCCCTTGAGCTGTTTGCCTTGCTGAGGCAGGCAAGGGCAGCAGCTCCATCATAAAGGAGGAAAAAAAATCCCTCCTGAATGGCCCTGAGAGGTGGTTTAAGCATCCAGCTCCTACTGCTCATGGCTCACCTCTCTCACCTCCCTTCTCCATCCCTGACCCAGGCAGAGGGAGCAGCTCCAAGGGTGCCTCGAGCCTCCTGACCTTTCTTGGTCAAGGGGAGAAGCCCCTGCTCTCTGAGAGCCACCATGGAGTTCAGGAAGGGAAAGCCAGAGGCTGCAAAGATGTTCTGAGTCCAGTGGTCAAAATGAGTCTTCCCTCAGCAGGCTTTTGGAGAGAAACCTGGGACTGGATGATCCCACAGCTGGTGGGATCCAAGAGGACTCCCCCAGTCAGTCCCAAGTCCATGCCACCACTTGGATGACTTATCTCCAAACGCACATATCTAAGCAGCTGCAGCTCAGGGTGGAGAAAAAAGGGTGATAGAAGCAACACACAACCCCTCCAAACCCACATCAGCATGGGTGACCCTGCCAAAACACAGCCAGCTTTCCTTTCCCACAGTCAGCTTCCCTCTTTTACGAGAGGAGTAGGGGTTGGCACACGCAGGACATGCAGGGGCATCTCCCACTCCAGCAGGATTCTCCTGGACATCAGTACAACAGAGACAGTCTAAATGTGACCCTACCCTAACAACAGCTCTTGCAGGATGGGTTGCAGGAGTCTCTGGCACAGTGAGGGGTCAGCATTCACCCCCAGACTCCTACACTGGACCCTCATCCTTCCCTCCACCTCCAACCTGCACTTCCCAGGAAGGCCCCCCATCCCCCCCATCCCTGTTCTTGCACCTCAGATGTTTTTTCTCTTCCCCACAGGGAGCTCAGCTTCCAAGAAGGAAAATACAAAGCCCAAAGGGATTGACTTCAAGCAATGAAACGGGCTCTGCAAAGGAAGGTGTTTTATTCCTGCCAGAGGGAGTGCTTTAAAGAGCCTCCTTTTGTTTCCTCAAAGACTGGGGAAGGTGGAGACCTGGAGGAATTCAGGGAACTTCAACGGCCATGCTCTGCAAGCCACAGCAGAGATTCCCCCACGCCCAAGATTTTCCATACCCAGCATCCTGCGCTGGTCCAGCCATTCCTGCATCCCTCCCCACCCTGTCCCCTGGGAGAGCATCTGCAAGGACTGCAGGGAGAGCCCAGCCCTGCACCTGCAGCACCTGTGAGGAGGAGCTGAGCCATCCCCTGCAGCTGCACCAACCAGCCCTGAAACTTCACCTCTCAGTTGTTAATTCTGCATCAAGAAAATGTGTTGTTTTCCTTCTTTTTTTTTTTCCCCTTTTCCTTTCTTTTTTTTTTTCTCCCCACTAGGCAATTTCCAGGGAGCTGGGAGGGGAAGAAGAAAGAACTGCACAGCTAATCCCTGCTGCAGGCAAAACCAAGCCCTCCCCTGCCCCAGACAAAGAGGGAAAGCAGTTCCATTCCTCCCAGTGGCTCTGGACATCCCTCCATCCTCCCAGCCTTTTGTCCCCACCGAGCCACCCCTCTGCAGTGGCTGCAGCATCCTCAGGGCTGCCAGGGTGTGAAGAACAGCAGGAGGGAGGGAGGTTTCCTTGCAGAGCCACCTCTGCAGCACTTCCAGCTTCGAGGGGAAAGCTGAGAACCCGGTGGCTCCAGGCAGGGGACCCAGGAATCTGGCTTTGCATCCCTCCTGCACTGCCAGCTGTGCATTCCAAAACCAATGGATGTGTCCTGTATAAATCAGGTCCACTCAGGACCCTCTGCTGCAGCTCCCAGACAGAGCATTGCTCAGCACCCAGCCTACAGAACATACCCACTCCATCCATAGGGAGCAACAGCCCCAAAGTAGGATTTATCCCACACATGGCAGTTGGAAAGTGATGGTGAGGGCAGGCAGGGCGATATTCTGAGCATCACTTGGCCCTGTTTGGCATCTTGCAGGCATCCCTGGAGGGATGCCCAGCTCCAGGGGGGCTCAGGCAGAGCAGGACCCAGGCACAGGGAGCACCAGAGGAGCTTCCCCAGTTCCCAGCGCGGAGGGACGGATTTGCAGAGAGGCAGAGGGAGAAACTTCAGCAAACAACAAGGAGCAGCACAGGCAGAGATAAGAGAAGGTATTTACCAGGCAATCACTACAAGGTCCTGTGAATACAGTATTTGTGATGGATGAACAGACATATTATTACAGAACTTAATGCAAACCCTTTGCACCAAATGGTGACACGCGATTACCAGTTTGGAAATAACTAAGCTCATTATAATGAAACGCTTCACTCAAATCCCCCTCCAAAGGACGGATCCGACGGAGGAAGGAACCTGTGACGGGAACATACTGGGGGGATTTGTTTAACCAGATCAGCCTGCTGGGCCAGCACAGCATGGTTGTTTGCTTCCAGCATGGCTAAAAGCCTGGAGTGCTGGAGAGCTTAACCCACCATCCTGTGTGGACAGGGTGGGCAGTGTCCCACACCCAGCTCTGGGGTCTTCTTGGCACGACCAAGAGCTGAAAAGAAGCACCTTTCAATAATAAATAATAATGCTAACTCTGTGTTTCTATAGCAACTCATCACCATAGCAGCTCAGCGCAGGAGGAGAACTCAGAGCTCATCCTGCCGTCTTCAGGGTGACGAGGCAACTGCCCTCCTGGAGGTGGCTTCAGTGGTGGGGCTTAAATCAAGAATTCACCCTCCAGATTGTCTCTGAGCACTGCCCCCCCCCCGGGAAGCTTTCTAGGAGGGGGCTGGATGCTCTGGAGAAGTACAGTCGGCAGTCCAGGGGGTGATGGGGGTATAACAGCCTCAAAAGCATCAGGTATGGAGGTCATCACAACCCTCTAAATCAGTCCTGGGATCCAGGGTGGCTGGAAGGAAAGGAGACTGTGGCAGGGGACGGCCCCTCCGTCTAGCCAAGAAGGCACCACGAAGGGGAGAGTACAAAGGGTGAGACACAACAAAACAGAGAAAATGCCCAAAATTAGCCATGCAAATGCCAACCCCCTCCAGCACTTACACGTCTGGGGGTAACAGCTTGCAAAACTCCACCTGTTGCTCTGCTTTTAGCAAGAAACAGAAATTTGCACTAAAACCCAATAAATAAAGGGAGTTTCCCAAAACAGAGCAGAAACTGGCTTTTTTTAAGGTAGCACATCAAGCAGACCCGCCCATCCTAATTTGGGGGGGGGAGGGGGGCGTTGGGTAGTTTTTTTCCCCTCGTAGATTGCTCTTTAAAGAAAAATCCAAGCAGAGCCTTCGATTGGCTCCACAATGGGTGTGGTTGTATTCCCCAGCTCACCTCCTCTCCCTGGCAGGGCTGTGGTGACAGAGCCTTTGCCTTCAGTATAGAACAGTGTCCTGCTCCTCACCACCTCTGAAAGCCTCTTCCCAGTCAGCAGAAGAAGGTGACACTGCCCAGGGGTGGGACAGGGGCCATCAGTGACTATTAGCCATGTACATGCTGCTATTCCTCAGGCTGGTGAGTGAGTTCCCAACCAGAACCTCCCTGGTTTTATCGTCTCACTTACAAAAAGCGAGTCATTTGTAAAGGTCATTAGAGCAAAACAACTGCTAGATGGTGGCTGAAGGGACAGTCACTTCTAGGAGACCACCCCCATTTGATAGATGAGCAAAAAAAAGCCAACAGACCCGTTCAGGGCCATGGGACAGCTCTCCAGCAAATCTGAGAGTCCCTTTGGCAGCCCAGGATAAGTTTCCCTGAAGTAAAATAAAGCTGTGTAGCAGCACACCAAGCACTTGCTGTTCCATCAATAGGCAATTGTAAGAGGATACACCTCCTTAGTCTCTAAATGAGTTTTCTTTCCAGCACCACATTATAGACAAATCCCCTGTCACAAAAAACAAATAAATCCCTTTTCACGATCAAATATGCTCTAACCAAGTCAAACAGGGCCACACGCACGTGCGGCGAATCTGCAGACCTTGTCCCAACTTCCCGGCATGGCCATCTTCCCTTTGGGTCAGGGAAAAGAAGAAAAGAAAAGGAAAGAAAGAACATCTAATAGAAGGAATGAGGTGGCAATTTCCCAGTTCAGCTGGGAATCCATGTGTGGGCTCCTCATGGCTTCTGTCTCTAAGCCGACGAAGCCTGGACTGACACAACACCAGTGCTTGACTTACGAGGGCTTCATCCAGGCAAGATATTTTTAATTTAAATCTTGCTGTAGTTGAGGACGAAGCCATCCAGGCTTTGATTTACTGCTAATTCACTGCTCCCATTCCTATAACTCCAAACTCAAGTCACCAAACAGTTGAACGCCGAGACACTCAAAAGTGAGGCTCTTCCTGAATGAGCGTCAGGGGGCTGCTGGCAGCAAGTGCAAGTTCTCATTGAGAAGAAACAGCAAGTATATAAATATTAACTGTCTCCACACAGCCCCTGAGTCGAGCATCACGTCACTGTTTCACAGGAAAACATTGCTGGGAATAAAACACCTCCACCACTCTCACCTTTCCTCCCTCGTGTGGCGTTTTATGCTCAAGGAGAAACAACACGTGGGTCGTGGTGGCTCATTTCATAAACATTTACATGCCTTTGGTGCAGGGTTGGTTCACCAAGCATCAAGATTTATCCCTCTGGCCCTTCCAGGAGCGGGGAGGAGGGGGAAGTGTGTGATATATATCATGCAAATGCCTGTAATGGAAACCTATCCCATATTATCTGTGTTAGAGCCACACATTCGTCCTGTCAGAAGGACAAGGCAAATTCAAGTGCCAGTCAGCTCCTGGAAATTTATTGCCAATGGCTGGGTGGGAAAGCCCCAGCAGACCACTCGTGTATGGATAATAGAGCTGGAAGGAAACTCAAGAGAGCGGGATGAAAACCAGGAGAGCTGGCAATTTAAGGTCTCCTTTTTGGGTCATCAGTGCAAATCCAGCCACGTTTAGTGGGAGGTTTTGTTTATCCCCATTGCAAAAGAAACCTGGGAATCTCAGCCTCTTGACTTTTGCATCTGGATTTCTGTTTCCCAGCATGAAGTGTCTAAGGAACACAGGAAAAGCCTCTCAGCAGCAAAGGCTGGAGTAAAAGAAAGTCACAGAGTCTGCAAATGACCTCTCTCTTTCTAGTGATTCCCCCAGGTAAAGTCAAAGCCACCTGCTGACAGGAGGCACAGTGGAGATGGGGGTTTCAACCCAATCACTCAGGTCTTCAGGCTCTGAGAACTTGGTGCCTTCTACAAAAAATTGGAGATGGAAACAGCTGAGAACACTATATTTCAGCAAAAAGCTGGCTTCTTGTGTTCCAGGAATCGCCTGGCAAGGTTCACATCAGCTGGAGGTGCACAGGCTTGCAGGTGTCTGAAGTGAAGTGGCCATGGGGTTTTCAAACCAAAGGGTGCCTGTTCAAAGCCTTCACAGCATCTCTAAGGGCTCACAGAGGGGTTTATAATAAAGGAAAGGGTGCAGGGCAGATGCCTCCATACTCTGGTTCCTGTTGCAGGGGATGCAGACTTGGCACCTCTTCCCTGGGTGGCTGCTCAGCACCTCACAAGGTTCAACTACTGAAGGATGAGGTGAAGTTACAGAGCTCATGCACACGTGAAGAACAAAAAAAACCCAGATAGTTCTTGTGGGATGAGTCAATAAAACCCCAAGGAAGAATGCCAGTTCCAGAAAATCACCACACACACTGTAGGTATCTCAACACATAATTTTTGCAATGATCTCTCCATTCCCAAAGGTGACTAAAAGCATTTCGTACCAAATTTTTCAAAGACACAAGGACCAAGGTTCGTGAGGGCACAGCTGCCCCCAGGCCAATCCCCTAACCCGAGATG
The DNA here is from genome assembly GCF_001604755.1 of Lepidothrix coronata. Lineage (NCBI taxonomy): Eukaryota > Metazoa > Chordata > Aves > Passeriformes > Pipridae > Lepidothrix > Lepidothrix coronata. Next base: position 7,204,954 of record NW_016690200.1, read on the forward strand.
TTTGGCTGTCTCTGCCCGTGGCCAGGGGTTGGAACTAGATGATCTTTAAGGCCCTTTCCAACCCAAACCATATTGTCTCATTTCAAAGCACCCGTTTGTCATTTTAATTAAAAAATTCAGTCTCAAAAGTGTCCCGTTGTGACCAAGGACTGCTCTTGGCTGTTGAAGGGCAGGACAGCACTCCCTGCTCCCACCATCAAACTTGGGGTTCAGTTTGCATTTCGTGGAGATGAGTGAGAATTCCCATCAATAAATGTCGACTGAGCTTTTTGCCTCTCTGTGCCTCGGTTTCCCAACCCACACCGTGGGAACGAGAGAACACTTTCCCACTGTTTCAAAATCCTTCAGAGCCTGAGCGAGAAACATCCGGGCGTAATTCTATGTAATTCTTTTTTTTCTCTCTATTTTTTTTTTTTTTTGGTCACAGGCTCCTTGAGAGCTCAGAGCTAAAGGGTATAAAGCACTTCTCACATGAAGACAGTCATGCAGGGAAGCACGCTCATCACTGATGCCCTGCAGTAAGTCAGTGGGTTGCCCAGACTCTCTGCACAGACGGGAAGTCTCGTTGCCTTGGGCGCCTGGAGCGGTTGGTGTCCATTAACTGAGTCTTGCAAGCAAGAAGGAGTAAGAAAGAGCCCTCTGAAGCCTTTAGTCACATTGGTGGGGACCAGAAAGGGCTTTTTATTTGAGCATCAAGCAGTTTGAGGGCTTTACCAAGGGAAACTCATAATCCAAAACACATCTCTGGTTGGAGAGGGGAATTCGTGGGCAAGACGTGAGACTTCTTGAGTCCCCTCTGCAAAGGGGTGATGTGGGGTCTCAGTCTCAGCCATGGGGTCTCAATCTCAGCCATGGGGTCTCAATCTCAGCCATGGGGGAACTCATAAAGGAGTATTGTGAATAACAAACCAGGAGGAGCCAAGTGATTCCCGGGGCAGCACACCAATCTTGCTCGAAAACGCGTGTAGGCAGTGCCAAGCCACAAACTTTGGCACCTCTAACTCCGAAACTCAACAGCTCTACCTCCAACACCCTCCCCACGTAGGATCCCAACGCGGAGCACGAGCCCACTGTGCCAGCGCCGTTCTCAGCTTTGCAGGGAGCTCCGCAGAGCTCCCTTCCAAATGAGAAATTAATTCCTACACGGCGTTAACCCTCAGCACGCCCGAGCACCGCAAGACCTTGCGGGGCTCCTCACCCTGGGGCGTGTGAGCGCACGAATCAAACCCCGGCGCTGCCAGAGGGAGGTTTGGTTTTACTGCATCGAGGAAATTGGGAGGCAGAAACAAAGCGGTTCGGTAAAAGGAAAAAGATGCAACACAAAAGGGGCTCCGGCGTCCCTCCTTCCCTCCTCAGCCTGCAAAAGTACAGGATTCGACATGAAACCGGCTCCGGCAGCGCGGTGCCCCCCGGGATTCGGCTTCCAAAGACGGTTCCTGCCTTCCCGGCGAGGGATCTCAGCCGCTCCCGTGCCTGTGCCCAGCCCTTGGCTTTGCCACATCCACAGGCTTGTCTGGCACCGGGCTGGCTGCGGCGCAGAGAGGGATGCTGGCAGGTGAATGCGTGGGGGGAAGGCTCGAATATTCCCTCTCCCTGTGGAGAAGTTCAGCATCTCCCTCTGGATTTGCGAGAGCGCTCATCCCTCCTGCTCGCCAGGTGCTGGGCTGCTCGCTGAGCAGATTTAACACCAGCCCTCGGCGCCTACAAGGCAGTTACAATCATCAAGCAAATGCTTCCCCAACAGCACCGTGACTGATCATCAGCCTGGATTTTAAAACGCCCGTCTTGGACATAAACAACACTTAGATCATGCGGCTGTCAGTCATCGCGCATCGTATCGATATCGCCGCACGTTTAAGATGGGACAGAGGGGAAAAAGCCTTGGGCTGGTCCTTTCGGAAAGGAGACACCCCCACGGAGGATGGGTCTGGGCGCAGGAGGGATGAAAATCCCAGGCTTCCGTGACGGGGCTGGGATTGCATGTTCAAACCTGGCTGCACACGGGAAGCAGACACACATCTGTTGCACCGCTGGAAGCCCGGCTCTGGCGAAGGATCCCGCACACAAACAAACAAACACACGCTTCCCCACGCAATTCAACCGCAAACAAAACGCTGCTCGCACCCCCTGGATCTTGAGCCAGTGGCTTAGCCAGGGGGAAAAAGCACCTAATCTCGCACTGAGAGGCACACGCCGTAATTAAAAATCCCCGAGACGGCAAAGGCAGAGCAACCCCTCGCTCCGCTGGTCCTGCCCGCTTACGGGTTTCGCCGATTTCTATAAACAAGACCCGGGTGAAACAGAGGATAGATAAAGAAAATAAGTTAGCACGCTTTATGCCTCCCGAAATATTTGTGCAGGACTGGTGCGTGCTCAAGATAAGTCCCTAGAAGGCTGCGAGCGGTTGCATAGGCTGTAAAAATCCCCTGACACCATCATTGTTCCTGCGGAGCAAGAGCATCCCCCAGCAATCTCAGGGGTCCCGATCCAAACCTTCCCTCTGCACCACTCACCCCCACCACCCGGAAAGCCTCAGAACCCGCTCGCTTTCCCCAAAACCTCTCATCCCAGTCATCGCATCCCGGCAGCGGAGGGAAGCCATGGAAAATCAGGTGCGTTTCCAGCGAGCTGTTCGGCACGGCTGCCCGGCGGCAGGGCTGGGAAGCAAAGCGGGGTGGAAGTTTTACGGGAGAGGAGCACAGCCACACTCTCTCCACCTGGTCCTTTCCATGCAGGCGAGTCCTGGAGGTCCTACATCCGCATCCAGCGCCGCGAACGCTGGCTGCATCCCTTCCCGGCACCGGGAGCAGATGGAGCTCCAGGAGGAGGAGGGTTTGCTCTGGGCTGGGGCTGGAGCAGCCACATGCAGCCACTACAAACCCAAACGGCACTTAGCCCTGCTGGGGCTGAGCAAGTGGGTTTGTTTATCTGGGAGGAACTCATCTGCTGCCGGAGTATTAGATTTCCACCAAAACCATGTGCGGCTCGGTGTTTAGATCACTTCTCGCTGTCTACATAATTTAAGGGCATATGTCTGATAAACGCAGAGCATCAATACGCAGGTTTCGGTTGCAGCACAACACATGCACCGAGGGAAGGAGGGAGGTTTAGCAGCGCTGACTCCGCAGCCGGGATTTGGGCAGGAAAACTCTCCAGAACCTCGCAGGAAGGGAAAGGACGGAGGTCTCCCCTTCCCTTCTAGGTGCTCACCACCGGGGGTGGCCCGTGTCCCCATCCCTCGGTCACCCGGGAGGTGTTATCCTCCCCGGGAATAGGGCTCTGCCTCCAGCCCCGTCCAGCTGCAACCTCACCGGGAGCAAGAAAAGTTTGCTAATGCCTCCAGCCCCTCGCCCAAGGAAAGCGCTGGAGCATCGAAGGGGGAAAATACCCCCCGAGGGGAGGAAAATCCACAGCCGGGGGTGATGAGGGACGGGCTGCGCCGCTGGAGCCACTACCCCCGGGGAGAAAAGTTGAGCCTTGTGCATGGGGGAAAAAGCCATCGGGGACCCGGGGACGGGGGGACACCGGGCATCGCGTCCCCTGCGCGCTGGGGATGTGGAGGAAGGGGGCTCCCCGCTGCGACCCCCACCCCCCCTCCAGCATCCTCGCAAGCCGGGCCGGGAGGGGCGGAGGGGCCGTGCCCGAGCCCCCCGGCTCAGCCCGCTGTCCGCGGGGGTCCCTGCCCGCCGCCGGGCCGGGAGGGGCGGAGGGGCCGTGCCCGAGCCCCCCGGCTCAGCCCGCTGTCCGCGGGGGTCCCTGCCCGCCAGCCCCGACCCCCTCCCCAGGACCCGGGGTTGGGGAGCAGCCCCTCCCAGGGCCCCGCTCCACCGCCGCCAGGTGTGCGGGGCAGGTACCGCTGCAGCCCCGCCGGCCCTCCCGGGGCATCCTCCGGGGATCCTCCCGCAGCCCCTGCCGCCCGGGCGGGGCGAGGGGCTCCTTACCTGGCAGTGCTCCTCGCTTGCTTTGGGTGGGTTTTGGTATATATATATATATATTATTTTTTTTTCTCTTCTCCTTTCCCCCCACTTCAGTCTTCAGAGCAGGCGCCGCATTGACACTGCAGATGGTCTCCGTGTGCGTGTGTGTGTGTGTGTG
>NW_016690200.1:7209389-7213764 GCF_001604755.1 Lepidothrix coronata
TCCTTTTCTCCAGCCCACCCACCTCTGGGAGAGAGGAGAAGGCGGAGGAGCGCAGGTTGTCTCTGGAGGGGGGTCCCCCGAGCAGCTTTTCGTCGTCCTAAAGTTTGCAGGGGATGGGGAAAGGGATGGGGATGGGGATGGGGACGGGGACGGGGAGAGGAGCGGGGCCGCCTCCCGGGGCTGCCACCGCCGCCGCCGCTCTCCCACGGCTGGAACTCCGGCTGCCTGGATTCCTCCTCCTGTGCCTTCCCTCGCTCCTACTCACTACTGACACCTAGGATCTCCAGCCTGATTGGGCTAATTGGGAAATGTCTCTGCCCAAAAAGAAAAAAAAAAAAAATAAAAAAAAAATAATAAAACCCGAAACCCACTCAAGGAATCAACCGCACCTTGCTGCTTCCCCCCATTCCTTCTCCAGAAAAACCCTTCCCGGCCCTGGCATCTGTTTTCCCTTCCCTCTCCAGCCTGTGCCCCGCTGCTCTCCTCCGGCTCGGACACACCGAGGAGGAGAGCGGATCAGAGCGGGCGTGGGGAGGCTCAGAGGAAGATCAATCTCTCAGCCTGGGTGAGCAGTAATCCTGGAGAGCGGCTACAAGCTGCTCCGCTCGCCGGGGCTTCCTTTAATTCCCGGCAGCCGCAGGAATAATGGTATTTTTTTTAAAAGCTGTTAGCGCTTCCTGCCTGAGTTTGGTGTCCAGCAGGATGCCCCACGGAGCAGATCCCGCTCCACAAGTTCATCCCCACCGTGCAGAGACCTGATGTCCTCTCTGCAGGTAATATCCGAGCTCTCCTCCGGCCAAAAGTGGAGCAGACAGCAGATGGTGGGGAGGAAGGGGATGCTCTCAGGGTGTCGATGGCAGCACGCAGCAACAGGGCTGCCTTCCCCTGGGAGCTCTGATGCCACGAGGATGGGCACCTTGAAGGTCTAGGGAAGAGTGGAAGTGAAGAGATTCTTTTCAGGAGTGTTGGCCCACCAGGACAGGAAGGGGAAAACTCTGGGGGGTGATCCTACAGCTTCCCTCTCCCCCGTAGAAGGCATCCAGCAGGGATACAGGGGGTGGCTGGTGAAGGGGGTCCCACCACTCGTGGCAATCAATAGCCATGATCAGAAGCAGGGATTTTCCCTCTGGAGGCAGGAATTGCCTCTCCGGGGCAGCTTGTACAGCACCAGGCACAGCAGGACTCCCCCTCCTCCCCACAGCCTCTCCCATTCACAGAAAATCAGGCTTAATCCAAGCTTTGTATTTTTAATTATCTTAAATTTATGCCACGAAACACGGGGGCCGGGGGCTGTCTATTTGCATCCTCCAAGATATTTATTTTTAAACAATATCATGTTTTCCTTAAAACAAGTTTTATCTCCCGGGCTCGTGCCTGAGCGCGCCTGTGTGTGTTTTGCCTGAGCTCTGGTTTACATTTCCTGATGGATGGATGGGGATTCAGAGCCCTTTTTTTTTAAGGTGGTGCATAAAATGTATTTATTATTCTTTATCTCCTGCCTCTTGCAAGGAGTCATTTGTTTTCATTCAGAGAAATGAACACTATGTGAAGCCTGAAGAGTAATAACACAGCAAAATGACAATGGAAGAGCGAGACAGAAATCTGAGAGATACAATGGCAGGTTAGTAACCTCTAAAGATCACTTCAGCTGTAAGCAATACAGTATTATTTAATGTCCAGTCTGGCTTGCAGCTCCATTTAATAAAAACATATGAAAATCTCTGGGAAATTTGGTCTTCCATTTAAAACCAGGCTGTTCCGCTAAACAGGGATAATCTGGATATGCCGAGATTACTTCCCGCTATCTGGTGGGAAGGAAGAAATTAAGACGAGTTCTTTCTGCTTCTTAAGACAGTGGCATGAGTCAATATATGCCTGTGCTGTTTGGGTTCATGAAGGAGTGAGTGACAAATGGGACTTTATTTATAGGCCTTTTCATGAACTGGGCAGCGGGGGCGGAAAAGGGTTAGGGCTGGAAAACCCAAATGACCTCCCCTGACCCGTGAATAACTGCAGTAAAAAGGCCCAAGGACAAGGAGGGTTCAGGCTCACCCTGTTGTCATCAAGTGGATATTTTTCCCCCCAGGTCACAGCAAAAAAAACAGGGAGAGAACCTGGGCACCCCCACTGCTCCATTCCTGGGGGAAAACCCACCAAACAGCACCAAAGCTGCTCTCAGCATCCTCTGGGAAGAGGTAAAATCATATTGTCTCCATCCAAACAGACTGATTTCCCTCCTGCTGCCCCAAAACACCCTCCATTGCTCATGAAGTCCTGGATGCCAACAGCATCTCTGCATCCCTCTGCAGTTCCTCCCTCTCCAGCAAGCAGGAGAGGTTTGCAGGCAGCAAACAGCACACACATCCTTTCATTTCATGCCTTATTACCTCAGCCACACACAGGGATCACTCCCATCAGCACCCAAAGAACAGAAAACACCTATTCCTTCCGAGGATATACATCTGTACACTTTGAGACTCCAATAACAAAGCAAAGGAGCTAATTTAAAGAAAGAAGAACTAATAAAAAAACAGAGAGAGAGAGAGAAAAGTAAGAATCTAAATTGGGTTGTTGGGGATTTTATTATCATCATTTTGCCCCGCCATTTTACAAGTTTGTTAAACCAACACGGTATTTAAGTTGCTGAAAGCCGGAGCTGGTTGTTAAAAGCTCCGGGCTTGGGCGAGCGCAGCCACCGCTAAAACCCAACATCGCAGCGCCACCTGCAGCGACCGCGCTTGGTGGCAGCTCCAAAATCCCTCAAACCCCGCGAAACCTTAAAAAAAAAAAAAAAAAAAAAAAAAAAAAAACACCCAAACCAGCCCGGGGAGAGGGCTGCTAACTTATAATTTTGTTCCTCTAGGTCTCTTTTTCACCCCCTTCTGCCATCCGGTGTTTCAGGTCCTTCCAACTCGCCCCTTTCTTTTGACGCACGAAAGAAAACTGTCCCCTCCTGGGGAGCTGTCACCGTCCCCGCCGCTGACAAAGGATGTCTTTATCATGCTGGTGGAGGGGGAAAATTCATTGCGAGCCGGTTTAAAGCTCGTCCAGGGCTCTGCGTTGCCGTTGTGACATCCCGGGGAGGGACAGGGTGAGCTCAGTTCTGGGTTCTGGCTGCCGAGGGTGTCACACTATAAGATTTTGACAGCTTTACCAGCTTCAGGAAGGGTTGTGTCGACAGCAAATGAGACAGAAATGCTGTCAAAAAAATGTAAGAGAAGTTCCCAAGGAAGAGGATTGTGTCACTTGGTCGCCTGGTCACTGCCTTCCCCTCTGTTTGTAGCATCTTTGCAGCCAATTTCTAACGAGGGGTAGAGAAAAAGCCCTTGAGAGGGTCCATCTCGGCCACTCTCCATTTGTGCTTTGTCCAATATATCTTTGGAGTCTCGGGGGTTTGCACATTGGTCTGTTTGAGAAATCCAGGGTGTCCTGGCACAGAGCAGAGCTGTGCAAGGTGCCCTTTCTCCTCTGCCACTGATTTGCTGCACAGCCTCAGGCAACTCCCTTTACTTCCCTGCCAGTCCTTGCAGGGACGATTTTTTTGGCAGGTTTCTTAGTAGGGCATTTATTAAATAACATTTTTCTGAGTTATCTAACGCCTGCCCCTTCCCAACCCTTTAGCAGTGTCAAGCAGAGGTGAGGTTTGCCTTCCTTTTTTTAACCCCACTTGTTTGGATGTTTTTTGTGGGGAAGCAGAACCTCCTTTCACACTGTCCCAGCAACTCACAGAAGCCTCACAGCCCTCCAGGGCCTGACTGTCCCCTCCCTCTCCAGAGCTCCTTCCCATCAGTGTGTGCTCCAGTCCATGTCAGCACCTGGATTCAGACACTAGTTCACCAACCCCAGATGAATTGCAGGAGGACTTCCAGAGTTATTCAGCCCGAATTTCCTCTCTTTGTTGTAATTTCATTACTTTTTTCTCCCTTCTCTGTCCCTTCCCATCTCCACCTCACCAGCAAGGTGCCATGGCAGGAGGAGCCTGTCTTTCCAAGTAGACCCAGGGATAAGAAGGATGCTCATCCCACATCCCTCGCCCACCCAGAGGGGGATTTATGATGTACCGAGGCCGACAGCATCATCTGCACATCTTCCCAACCCACTCACCCTCTCCTTGTCCCAGCCTCCCCCCTCCCCGCCAACTCCGGACCCCTCCCGCAACTCACCCTCTGCCCTCCCCCTGGAAACTCCCCAGGGAACGATTTTTCTCCTTCTCCCTTCAAATATTTGCCGACCATTATCGCCGGCGGTCACACCCAGGCTGTCGTTTGTCCAAACAAAACAGAAGGGGGATGGACAGGGGAGAGGGGCAGATGGACGGGGGCAGGGTGAGATGGGAGCCAGGGGAGCAGTCAGCCCGTAATGATAAGGGGAGTAT
>NW_016690200.1:7214627-7228318 GCF_001604755.1 Lepidothrix coronata
GCTGGGGCTGTCGAATTAAATGAGGGGACGCCTGAGAGGGGCTACTTTAAACGGCAGGAGACGAGTGAAAGGGAGTAATATTGGGAGCAGGCAGGTGGAGTGATAAGATACAACCGGGGAAAGTCAGACAATTTCATTGTTTTTCTCATTTTGGAGGACAATACCAATAAGAAGAGCAATCAATCCCTGCTCCGGAGGGCTGGAGAGCACTGGGGGGAGATAAGGAGTGGGGAGGTTTTGGGGGTGGAGGGATGAGATGGAGGAATGGGCAGAAAGGCAGAGGAAAGCAGGGCAGGGACATGCAGGAGGAGCTGGAGTCTGGGAGGTGAGAGGGGAAGGCTGGATGCCAACACTGGGGGCACATGGCATTGAAAGGGGCTGCTGGTTCAGCTAAGGAGAAGCAACGCCCAAATCAGAATAAATTCAAAAGAAAACAGGACATCCTAAAGCGAGGAAGGGACTAATCCAGAGATTAGGGCTTTAATTTGGGATTTCAGAACCTGGGTCAGAGTTGCTGCTGTGATGCAGCTGCTGGGGGATGCTCCACTGGGTACCACAAATGCAGGAGACAGGATGGGAGCCAGGCTAGAGATTTTCCCAGAATGACCCAGCCCTGCCCAGCCCTTGCAGTTGGTAATAATCTAGAAAGGTATTTTAGGAAGTTTGCCTCCCTCAGACATTGGGAAAAGGATATGCAAAATACACTTCAGAGCTAATTGTGGACGTCACTTGTGGCTACTCCTCAATAGGGATATTTATAAAGCCTCTTTCCTACGTAGCTTTGGCATTTTCCTCACTCAGGGAACATCCACCCAGCCACCCACTCCCAAAAACTTTCAGGGCTAAAATCATCTCACTGCCTGTCAAACTGCCCCAAACCAGCAGTGGGCCCTGATAGGCAGCACACGGTGAAAGGTTTGTTTTGTTACAACACCAGGCTCAAAGAAAATAACTGAAAATTATACAAACCAAGCCCAACATTTGTGATTTTTTTTGTTGCTGCAATTCATGATTTTTAAGCCAATTGCATGGGGATAGGAGGGAGGGAGGAGGGGGGGGAAGGCTAGCCCATGTTTTTTAGCATGTGGGGTTGGCAGCACGCAGAGTTACCCACTTAGTGAACGTGGGAGACAGAGAGGGGGAGAAGCATAAGCTCATCTTGGGATGCTGTGGGAACCCCAGTGAAGAATAGCTATTCTTATATGTCAGCTCCATCACCATGGTATCAGAGAGGAAGAACAGAAGGAGAAATGACAGAAAACAGGGGGGAGTGGAGCAGGGTGACTGAAGACATAAATGGGAAGGGGAAGAGAAAGACATTTCCCTGATGAACGAGATCACTTGTTAAATAGTTGGTGCACAGTCACACCAGTACCCTGGGATTACAAACTGGGCCCTTTAAAAAGCTCCCCTTATCATGCTTCCATATTCCCAAGAGTGTGTCCTCTCTCTAAGGCTGAAGTGGGGGCTTGTTCAGCCAGCCCTTCCTAGAAGCTTAAAAAAAAACATATATACACACGTATAACAACAGGCCAGCTGCCTTCTCCACTTTGTTTACTGGTAGGACCTAGACAAAATGCATTGACTTGCTCTCCTGATACCCTGTGCTGGGTGGATCCACCTGTGGTGAAAATTGGCTGTGCAGGAGAACAGCTTTGAAGACCTGGGACCCCTTTGCAGAGCTATAAACTGGTGGTGCAGCACCTCAAGAGTACAAATCCCAATTTTTCTCCCCCTCTAAACCCAATTTTTTTAGCTCTTTCCACCTCTGAGTGGTTACAAATTGCCAAGCAAATCAAGATAATGGTCTGGAGTTCAGCCTTTGACCGTGGCCACTGAGGATGTTTGGAGCCACCACCCACAGTCACATAAGCAAAATCTGGGACAAGAGGCTTCCCCTCTATAGGGGCACACCCTTGGAATTTCTGTATTATTCCTGTGGATATTCCCATCACCAGCACTTAATTTGTCTCTAAATCATGCTGAGATCTCCACCTCCCTGCTTTCTCCACTTCCCAACCTCATGGGAAGAGCTCCTTCATTCAGGGACAGCAAAAGTGGCAATAACTGACCTTTCTCACACTCATGATTATTGTGGTTATTTTCTACCACCCAAACCATCATGTGCTCCTCTGGGGGAGTCTGTCCATCCCAAACTCCCCCCAGGTGGGTGTCAGTCTCTTTTCCCAGGCCACCAGCAGTAGGAGAAGAGGGCACGGTCTCAAGCTGTGCCGGGTTGGACATCAGGAAGAAATTCTTCACAAAGAGAGTGCTCAGCCATTGGAACGGGCTGCCCAGGGAGGGGGTGGAGTCACCATCCCTGGAGGTGTTTAAGGTGAGACTGGATGTGGCATCAGTGCCATGGGCTGGGAACCACGGCGGGGTTGGAGCGAGGGTTGGACTGGATGATCTTGGAGGGCTTTTCCAACCCGGTGGATTCTGGGATTCTGTGATCCTATGATTCATATTTTGGATCATCTGCAACACCAACTTCCCTCACATTTCTCTTTCCACCCAGACCAAGCTCTCTGGCTGCAGGGCTACCTCACATCATGAAGTTGCTCAGCACTTGAGTCAAAGCCTTTGAACAAAATGACTCAACATCATCTCTTTAAACCCACATCACCTCGTGCAGCTCCTGGCCCCGATGTCTCCATTAGGGCCCATGAATTAAGTAGCTCCACTCCATCTCTTTGAAGCCATTTGACTCCTCACCCAACAACCAGGCAGCAGCATCCCTTTCCCCCCTCCCTCCCCACCTCCTGACACCTTTGGACAAATCCTCACTGAAGGAATAACAGCTGCTGGAGGTGTAAGCTGGCCATGCACATTGTAACCCTTTATTATCTGGGCACCCCCACTCAAATGTACAGAGAGATAATGTTAATGGAATGATGCATTTGGTCTGATCTGGAGCTGTCTCAGAAAGATAAATGCCGAGGCAAAGCAGAAGCATTTAATCAAAAAATAAACTACCTCAATATGTTGTGTATTATTATATTTTTTTTCCTCCTAAAGAAGCAAAGCTTGGTCCTGTCACGGCATGTTATTTTGCCAGCATTATCTCTGTTATTTCTAAATAGTTCCATTTAGTGCTGGTGATGGGTAGGAGGGCTGAGATACAAAATCAAATTAATTAGAGTGACCCAACAAACTCGTGTTTGCATTGCGAGATGCAACATGGCAGCAAATCTAGCTGAGAACAAATTGCATTCCAATTAATTTAAGGAAAAATAATTTGGGGCATATCAGGTTTATTTAGGATCAATTTTAATAAGCTAAAATAAAGTCAAGGCAGTGGGTGATACCATCAGCCAGTCAAAAGCCAACTTTGATAGAGGTTTATACAGCTGAATGACAGTTACTTTCAAAGCCTTTATTAGAAAAGCTGGGGGTTTTTTTGGAGTGGTTGGGACAATTAAAAGAGCACCTCGATTACAGCCTCTGGAAATATTAGTAATGAATAAATTATCCGGCAGGTTTGACCCTCCCTTCCTTCACATAATTTCCAAATAATTAAATTCCCTGCCATATTTTGACACATTGCTTTCAGCTCACCTGCAGAGGAGGATGAGTGGATCCAGCTGACTGGTGAGCAGTGCTGCATGTTCTGATAGACCAGGTTTTGGGGGCTTTGGGAGGGGGTTTCCAAAACAAGGTTTTATTTTGCAAGTGTTTTCCTGACATGTTCCCGACCCAGTGTTCCCGCACAGGTCTTTTCCCAACCTTAATGATTCTATGATTCCGTGCAAACAGCAGCACCAGATCCTGGATGTGTAAGTCTTCATGGCCAGAGAGGATGTGGATGTGTTTGGCCACCTCCCACCTGCATCCCAGAACATCAGGAATAGACTCTTGATGGGTTAAATCATCAGGAGAGATTAAAGAACATCAGCTGGGCCTCAGCTGAAAGAGGCAAAGCCATGGGGAGTCTCAGGTGGGATTATGGACCTACTCAAGATGTTCTGCTCTGCTCCAGTCCAGGAGTTCTCACTGAGACTGCAAGCACCTGGTACAGGAGCTCACTCCAGAGGCAATTTGATGAGGATTATCTCCAGGGCAGCAGGTCTGGACCACACAGGACTGCAGGCAGCGTTCCCAGCCCTGCCTTCACTCACCACAGGAGTCATAGAATGGACCAGGACAGAGCCACAGATAAAAATCAGGGAATCACAGAATGGTTTGGGTTGGAAGAGATCTTAAATACCATCTCATTCCACTCCCCTGCCATGGACAGGGACACATTACACTAGCCTGGGTAGTTATTAATCACAGTTTCCCCTGTGCTACATTTGCTGTACCAGAAATACCATTTCCTCCAGGACACAAGCCCCAGTGCTCAGGGCTTGTCCCACCAGGACATTTTTCTTAGCTTGATTTAAATGTTGCTTTCACTCTTTCCCCGTTATCAGAGAGATCAGTGTCTGATGGCCAATATTTGGAGGTACCTGTCTCTCCCCACTGAAGCCAAGTGAGCATGAGATTGCCATCAGTACATGCCAGGCCATGAGACATTATAGAAATTTAAAGGCCTCTCGGTGATTTATGGCTCTTTAATCAAGGGCTTTTAATATTTAATTACAAAGCTACAGGAGTTGTCTTTATTTCTGAAAAATCTGTTTGGGGGGAATTGGGGAACATGAAACTTGACACGTTCTGCCCATCCTGGGACCACAGAGCACAGGGAGAGAGGGTGGGCAACGGGAGAAATAAAACATAGATTTTTCCTCGTGGCTTTAAGATCCTGCAGTAATTTAAGGTGATAAATTAGCCTTCATTATCCTCAAGGAGCTTGAGAAACCACAAAAGAGTCATCAGAGGATCATGCTAAAGATGCAACAAGCAGCATCTTGCAGAGAAAATGTCCCATGCAGCACAAAAGACGGTCAAACGTAGAAGATGATGATCAAGGCCAAGTCTATCCTACTCCCCATCCTTCCTGTGGCTCCTTGTGATGCTCCTCTGACAGGTGGGAGAGGGTTCTCCAAATTCCTGCTCTGGCTGGGAAGGGGGAGTGCTTGGATTTGGGACATCTACAGCAAGGTGGTCACACCTGACACCCAGCTCAGCATCACCCCCCTGCAGATACCTCTCAGCCAACACTCAGGGGCTGCCATGTCCTGGATAAATGCCTGAATATTCCCTAAAAGGCTAAAAAGGACTTTTTTTCCCCTTTTTTTTTTTTTTGCTGAGCACCAAAGGAGGCTTTGAGGTGAGTATCTAAAATATAAACATCTCCAGTTAAATGAGATGAATCCTGCCCTGTGACTGGTGTAGCAGAAGAAAAACGACCCTGTGAGGTTCTTGCTGGGACACCTTGCTCGTGGTTCCTGCTCAGTGAACATTTTGTGATGTCTAAAGAGCAGAAAAGCAGGAAAAAAAAAGAAGGAAAAACAGAGTCTCTCCCTACACCCCGAGCAGGTGGTCCATGAACTCAGGTCTCTCACAGCCACAGGCTGAAAAAGTACTTCTGCCCTTGCCAAAACAGCCTGGGACGAAATTGCGTTATTTTTTTTCCCTGACAATTTTATTTTATGCCTGAAATAAGAGCAATTGCCAGCTTAATGTCATTTGTATGCTGGGTGGTGGAGGCGGATCCGGGCATCAGGAGGGCTCAGCTTTGCCCTGGCAGGCTGGTGACCTTCAGATGGGAGCATATCCCTACTTCCACTGCTTCTCTTCCCAAGTTTGGATTTAATTTTGGAGCTGTTTGCATCCAGGGCTGCCTCTCATTATGTATGTGGGTGCTGCCTGCCATGGCAGAGATGTGATCTTGCTTGTGGCCTCTGCAGCTCCTCTAGTACAAATAATAATTTCCATCCCATCTATTCTTTTGTTTGCTACTGATCTATATTAAACAGTTGGTGATGACTACATTTATGGGTGATTATTGCACTTATGCTGTGTTAAATCTAAATGTTTGTTTGTCTTTATGTGGTCTCTGTGTATGTGTTTGCCCAGCTTTTAACTTTATGTATTGCGGAGTTCCTTAATTATGAAGTCGATAAATTTTTTAAACCTGTGACTCTTGCACAGACAGAAACCCACACGCTGCCCGTGGCTGTTTGTGACAGTGATTCTTGTCTTGGGCTTGTGGCAGAACACAGAACTCTGCTACAGGAATAAACAGATTTTTTTAGGTTGTTTGGTGTTTTTTTGTGCTGGTAGCAATTAGTTCTTTGTTAGCTTGGCTCGTCCTCTAGTTCTTATCAAAGCCTTCCTCCTGCAAGCTGTTCTCATCTCCCTGGAGGCTTGTGGACTTCCATGACAGACATGTCCAGGGAAGGTCACTGCCCAAAGGAGCCTGTGGAATCAAAAAGCTTGGAGAGAAGGGTTCAGTGCCCAGCTTGGTCATCGGTGTCTCTTGTTTCACAGGCCACTGACAAGGATTCATTCCAGACCTTAAGTAGCTCCAGTTTGTTCAGTAATTAATTTCTTAATATCCCATTTATCCCTGCCCTCTGGCACTGGGAAGCTGTTTCTTTTGTCCTGTCCCTCCATGCCTTGTCCCAAGTCCCTCTCCAGCTCTTCTGGAGCCCCTTTTTGCCCTGGAAGGGGCTCTCAGCTCTCCCTGGAGCCTTCTCTTCTCCAGGGGAACATTCCCAGCTCTTCCAGCCTGGCTCCAGAGCAGAGGGACTCCAGCCCTGGAAGCAGCTCCATGACATCCTCAGGACTCTCTCCAGCAGCTCCACACCCTGATGTTGGACCCTAGAGCCGGATTCCATGTGGGATCTCACCAGAGCAGAGCAGAGAGGCAGGATCCCCTCGTTTCCTTACTGCCCACGCTGTGGGATCAGCCCACAGTGGGGGGGTTTGGGCTGTCAGTACACAGAGTTGGGTCATGTGGAGTTGTATGAAGGAATTAGGTTTAGCTGAGCATCAAAACCATCTCTCCCTCATTCTGGGAACAACACACAACACCCAAACCACCCATTTGCTTGATTTAAGCTCTGCTCCCACTCCCGTTTCCCCCGGCTGTGCCTCAGCTTCCCCTGTGGGGTTGTAGTAACACAGGAGCACGTCACAATCATCACCATTTCTCCCACTCCTAAGAGTCCTGAAGCTCCTCCAGACAATTAAAACCTGTGAATTGACAAATCCATCAGCCAGTGCCCACTGCCCAGCACTTGGTGCTGCCTGTCACTGATGAGGAGCTGCAAACCTCCCACGAAGCAGGAGCTGTAGCCACTCATGTAAACACGAGCTAATCAGCAACCAGCATTAGAGAAGTGTAGTCAGGTGGTGACCCCAATTTCTTTTATTTCAGCCTGTATTTCTCAAGCAGCAGCAGCTCAGAGCAGCTCTTAACTCTCTCTTTCTTTGCCACTTACATCTAATTAGGATCCATGCCCACAACGAGCTGAAGCATCTGTAATTAAACCAAACCACAGTTCACTGAGGTGGCTGAGTGTGGCAATTTTTGGCATGGCTGGAGGCCAAGGGTTTGGTGGGAATCGACCACAAAGCCTCTCACTCTGTTCAAACTGCTGCTGGGAGTCCTAGAAATGCACATCAGTGGGGGCACACACTCCTTCCCAAAGTGTTGCCCAAAGGATGGGTGTGAAAGGGACATCCTGGGGTTGTTAGTGATGCCACAGCCAAGATTTTGGTTAAGCCCTGTGCATGGGCTTAACCAAATTGCCAGTCAGCCTCAAGCTCAGCATCTTTAGCTTTGCAATCCTGTTTTACCACCATTTTAGGGGTAAAAATGAGGAAGGAAAGCAGAGCTGTGTTAACACACAATGTTAACTCTCCCTAAAAATGTGATATTTACCCCTGTACAGGAGTATTCTCTGTCAGTACAGGTGAATTCACCCCTCCCATATAGTTAATAATTACAATATGATGTTTGGGAATGTGCACATCTGAGATAAACCTGGACTACTGATTTAATTTTTAAAATCCCCATCTTTAAGCACACTGATTCCACCCCCAGAAAATATCAACACAAACATGTTAAATCTCGTGCAGACTTGCCTGAGATTGGACAGATGATTCCCAAAATTGTTAAAAAGGGGAAAAAGATCACTCAGCCAAAATCTGTTTGGTATCACTACACAGCTCTCACTCTCTCCAGCACCAACCTGAAATTACCTTTCTCACGTTAAATCAGGAACAGCGAGGGGTTCTAATCGTGGCACTTGGGTGAGCTGAAAACCAGGGAGAAAGAATTCCAGATCCAAGGGAAATATAGGAGCATAATTGGCGTCCAAAAGCAGCCTGTGGATGTGAGTCCCTGCTCGGAGCCAAAGGCAGGAGTCAGGTGTTTCCAGGTCCCTCCGGTCCCACGTGGTCAGAAATGTAATATTACGACTCATTGGAAAACCTCAATTTTGTTACAGCATTAAAACACACCAGTGGCAGAGGCATCCCAGGGACTGGGTAATTTGAAAAAGACACATTCCAGCAATTACCTTTTTTTTTTTTTTTGTCCCCCTCCCCCTTTGAAATAAAAGCTGATCTTAATGGTTTCAATTATTTTTCGTCCAGTTGCTGCCCTAGGATGGTGCGGAGTTTTAAGTACGGGCAGGAAATAATTTCCAAGGGGACATTAAATGTATGTTTATGGAGTAAAATATGTATAAATTCAGACCACAAGAAATGGACTGCAAAGCATTTTATGGAGCTAATTCCACCAGGGGAGGGAAGGAGCCCACAGGTTCACTTGCACAGTTTGTAAGGTCAGTGCAATCCCTCACTGGGAATTATTTGCTTCTAAATAACTGTTGCCTGACTATTTTTCTGAAGCAAATCCTGAGTCTTCCAGGTGGAAACTGATACTGGGCTAAAAGCTTCCCTGAGCATAGCCTGCTTTCCCTCACTCAGAGAAGAAATGTGGCCTCCTGAACGTGAAACCAGAATCCAGGAGCTCCAGCATTCTTGGTACTGGAAGATGTCAGGAGCTACAAGTCTGCTGGGTGATATTGGGAAAGACTATTCCAGCTCCAACCTGCCTCCTCCTGCGAGAGCTGCGAGGAAATGTTTCACATAACTCAACCCACACTGTTTTAAGAAGTCAGCCCAGGAAGGTATTTGAGGTTTTGATAGTTTTCCAAAGGCAAGGCAGGTTTTTTTAATTTTTTTTTTAATTTTTTTTTTATTTTCCTAAATCTGGAAGATGTCTCCTGGGACAGGAAGATGACTTCCCAGCTGACTCTTAAACCATTCATGCTCCATGTGCTTTCAGATGAATTCCCTGTGAATCCTGAGGCTTCAGGCATGTGGCCAAAGGGAGCTGCAACCTGCAACCCACAGGTTACTCCTCATACCCCAGAGCTCCAGGCTCACATCCCGCCAATTTAGCCATCCTGAGGAAACTGGGACAGATCTGCTGGTGGAATTGGGATGTATCTGCCCAGGTTGCAGGGCTGGAAACACCTACCCAGCTGAGCTCTTACTGGGGAGAGCTCTGATATGAGGAGACCACCATCCCCAGAGAAATTCTGCTGACAGAGTGCCCAAATTAACAGATTCTTCTGATGAGGTTTCTTCCCTGTGGAGACCTCATGGACAGTAACAAAGTGACTCAGATGAACAGGGAATCCTCCTCCAGCAAAGTCAAAGCTTCCCCAGAACTGAAATCCGTGGCAATTTCTAACAACAGGCAGCTATTTTGGATGCTCGACCCATTAAAATTCGTAATCCCCTTTATAAGATTGGTGCTGAACTTACCCAGGACAGAAAAATGTTGATGGGACACTCAGCAGAGGTTCTCTGTGGTCATTCAGTTGGCCTTAAATTCCACGGTCATTATCCTTACAGGAGTTCCAGGGGGATAAATCAGCCACGCTGACCGAGCAATCCTGCCAGATCCTCGGAGATTGGAAGAGGCACAGCAAAGATAGATGGCTTTGTGGTTAAAACACGGGTTTATATCAACAGGAAGAGCAATTCCTGCCACATCTTCCACTGCAGCCTCACTGCAAATCAAATTAGAGGGTTTTGGGTGTTTGGATCAAGAACTGCTGGAGAGCAGGAGGCCAGTCCTGTCTGCACCTCCCAGAGGGATGGAACGGCAACTGTGCTTGGCATATGTAAAATTTATTGGAATAGCGTGAATAATAACAATTATGTCCTTTCTTCAGCCTTTCTGGGGTTGGTAAAACCAGGGAGTCTCTGGCTGAACTGGAGTTTTGCACTCAGAGAGCACAGGGGATTGATTTAGCCAGGCTGTGGCTGAGGATGCTGCACAGACTTGGGAATACAGGATAAGAGATGAAGCTACAGCCTCTTTGAGCTGCCTGGGATTTGGTGCCTGCAAGAAAACAGGGAACTAAAAAAGCAGAGCCCCATGGACCTGGAACTGATCTTTTCCTTTATTTTAGCCTGTTGGGAACCAAAATACCTGCCTTTTACTACACCTGAGTCCACATGACAATGGGGTCTTCCCCTCCCTGGGTGAATCTCTCTCAGCTCCCCTCGGGAGATAAAGATGACCAGGATGGATCCTCCCCCTCTCAGGGGATCTGCACCCAAGGGATGTTTGTACTTCCCTCTGTCTCATGCTCTTTTCCATTCCCTGCATGTGCCGCTCGCCTGTGCCAAGCCAGTGATGTAGTGAAGCTAAAAACTCACTGATGCATATTTATGAATGCCAGATAATATGTTAATTACACTTTGCAAACACATTTGATTAAAAACAGCAAATCAAAACAACAAAAATCACAAGCCCAAGGCCACCTTGTTTTGAATTGTGCTCTTCCCAGTCTCCCCAAGGAGGAAGTACAGGTTCTACATGTCAGCTCCTATTTTGTCCACCCACTCCCATAATTTGTTTCATATTTTTGACGGTCATAACTTGTTCTTTATTTTATACAGGCCATAAATTTCTGCTCTGACTGGACCTTTGTGCCCTGGAACTGGTTCTCCTGAGGTTGTCCATGCTATCCATGATGGTGGAGTACATCTGCAGAGTCCTCTTTGATAGGAGCCGTTCCCAAATGGATTTGCAAAGGTCCTTTGTCAGGACCTATGCCACGATTAAATGTCTTTTTAAAGCTTCATGGCTTAAATAAACACAACAAAAAGCAAAGAAATACTGTTTGGGGTGGATTTGACCAAAACTCATTCTTCTGAAGAGGGCTTCAAGGGACCTGGAAAGGACTTTGGAAAAGGTCATGGAGTGACAAAAAAAGGGAAAACGGTTTCACACTGACGGAGGGCAGAGTTAGATGGGATATTGGGAATAAATTCTCCCCTGGATCTCTGGAAGTGTCCAAAGCCAGGTTGGATAGGTCTTGGAGCAACCTGGGCTAGTGGAAGGTGTCCCTGCCCATGGCAGGGGGTGGAACGAGATGATCTTTAGGTTCCCTTCCAAACCAAACCATTCTGTGATTTTGTGATTCTCAGACTCACCGAGAACTGGAAATAACAAAACCAGTTAGATGCATGTTGACCACAACAAACTCTTCCCTTTCACCCCTAAATATCTTTAAGAAATGAAAATGTTGACAAAGAAGGGCCACTCTCTCTCCTTGCACTCATAGATACCCAGCTAGGTAAGGTTGTTTACCTTGATGTCAAAAGAGATCCTATGTGGGCACCCGTGGACCATCTTAATTGGATTCAAAGCAGGGATTTAAACAGGGCTTAATCCTCTTTCAGGGCAGTTCTACTGAGAGAGAGAAGATAAGGCAGTGTGGGAGGTAATGTCTGCAGCTGAGAGAGGTTGGAGTGTGAGGAGGGGCTGTAATGAATTCACCTGGCTTTGAGTTCATCACATTCCCTGTCACACCTCTCAGTGCACCAGATTAGGGGCAGTGGCTCAGAAAGGACGTGGAGAAAAGAGGGTTATGTTTGGAAGATGTTATCCAAAAGGCATTTGGTATCTTCTACCTGCCCTCAGAGCAAGTGTGACCCTGGTCAGCTTGAAAAAAAGTCCCAAGAGCAGCAGCCAGCACCTCGCTGCACCCTGTGGAAGAGTCTCCAAGCAGGTATCAATGCCCTCAAAGGGGCCTGGTGCTGCTCACCATGGTGCAGACAGAGGCCTTTGCTCAACCTTGGGTTTCCCCAGTGGGATATATTCCCATGAAGTGATCAGCTATTACCTAAAAGTCCATAAACAAAGAGCAGTTCCCAACATTTTGCAACAGCTCCAAACTGGACACGAACACAGGGATTGCATCTTTCCACCTGCTGCTGACCCATGACAGGCTGCCTGAGCTGCAGAGGTGTTTTCTTTAATCAAGCATCAAGAAAAGATATTCAAAAACCCTTTCTGAAGTTGATTCTGTTGTGATTACAGAATATGCTGAGTTGGAAGGACCCACAAGGATCATCGAGTCCAGCTCTTAGCCCTGCACAGGACCATCCCCAAGAGCCACACTGATGTTACAAAAGAATTTGAAAATAGAAGTAAAATTCATGTGTTGCTTTCTTTTTCCCCATTTTGTTTGTTTGTCCATTTGTGGGTTCAGGCTTTTGCGGATTCTTACAAAAGGAAAGGTTTGAAATCATGTCCCAGAACTTCTCTGAGGGTCTGTAGCAACACCCGGAGACCCACCTCTCCATCCAAAGGCTTTGCAATGTCCCCACAGTGTTTGCATCCCCATGGCACTGCTTTTCCCAGCCCTTTCTGTCCTGGAGGAGCACAAAAAAAAACCAAAAACTGGAGCAGGATGAAAAAAATCTTGCGAAAGGGAAAGAATGATTTCTGGCTGGGATCCATCCATCCGACTTCGTGTGTCATCAGTTGGGATGCGTAAATCTGAACGAGTCGTCTAGACAGGCTTTTGTAGTCGATGGAGAGAAAGAAGAACTTCCAGGGTGCAATTGAGCCCAGCTGGGAGAGATGAATTGTGCTCCAGAAGGATCCATCCCTCTTCTCCCGGCCGTAAAGCAACGTGGCGGCGATAAAGCAGCTCAGACATAACCGCCCACCTCTCAGCGAGCTGCAGTCAGCTGTGAAAAGTCCCACTCAAAATAACCCACAAACAACTGCCAGCTTCCCTAAACAGAAATTAGGGAACAGAGTAGGAGCATCCAAGGGGAGAGGACTGCGTTGTGGCTGTCGGCTTCCCTCCGACCTCAAAGCACAAGTCCCTGACCACGGTGAACTTACCTGACCTGCTCCAAACCACGGGTTTGATGCACTGGACCAGACTTTAGGACCAGGATTTGGGGCCCACGTTACGCCAGAGGGGTTGTGCTCCCTCAGGTTATGGTTTGGTAGCAGTGGAGAAGCTGGAAAGCATTACAGAGAAGGCAAATCCCTGGTTTTGGTGCACTGGACCAGAATTTAGGACCAGGATTTGGGGACCACGTTACGCCAGAGGGGTTGTGCTCCCTCAGGTTATGGTTTGGTAGCAGCAGAGAAGTTGGAAAGCATTAAAGAGGATGCAAACCCTCACAGGGTGGTATGGGCTGTGCCATGCTAGGAACATCTAACTCCATGAGATACAAGGACAGACCACTGAGTTACAAAAGGGCTGGAATATCGCTGCAGATTTCCCTCACAAAAGAGGCTCCATCTTTTCCTTCTTCCCAAACACAGGAAAAATTCTGAAAATATTTTCTCTGCTCCATCAGAGGCTCCATCAATGCAAACACACACACACACACACACACACACACACACACTAGATACACAGTCATTCTCCAGGTTTGCTTTTCAGATTTGCCTGTTGACATTTCCCTTCCCTCCCTCCCTCCCTCCCTCCCTCCTTGCATCTCCTGATTTTTCACTTCCCCCC
>NW_016690200.1:7232454-7252305 GCF_001604755.1 Lepidothrix coronata
ACCTTCCAGCTTTCTGCAGGTCACCCAGGTCCTGCCTTGGAAGCAGGACAGCTTGCCCCCGAGGGCAGCTTGAGACTCCCTGAAGGTCTCAGTGGTGTGGGAGGAGGATCCTTGATTGCAATTAAGAATCGCTGTTTCCAACGTGACGTCACTGAATCACGGAATCACAGAACGGTTTGGGCCGAAAGGGACCTTAAAGACCACGTAATTCCAACCCCTGCCATGGGCAGGGACACCTTCCACTAGACCATGTTGTTATTGGGGGGTGCATAGGCAGCAAATGATTCCTGAAGACCTCCATGCTGAAACCAAGAGCTCTGTTTGAAACTCAGTGGAGCCCCTCAATAGCAAATCCAGGCCTGGAGAGGACAGTTTTAACTGCAAGCTCTGCTCAAGGCCTCACCTGTGTTACTCCAGCCCTGTAGATACACGTTGGAGATCTGGGCTTCTGGCTGTTCCCCTTCTGGGAATTTCAATGTTTGTCAATTCCAGGAACATCCAATAACATTTTAAAGGCAGGATGTGAAATTGGATTAAGTGGGACTCAGCCTTTGAGCAGAGAAGGGGTAGCTGTCCTGAAAGGCCAAAAGCAATCTCTCCTTTTTCCCTGCCTGGGACCTTCAGTGAACCTTGAATGCTGAAGCACACAGTTATTCCATTTCACCTTGCAGCTCTCCTGCTATAATTGATTATCTTTTTCAGCTTACATTTTTTTTTCTCTTTTTAATGCCATGAATGGATTCGTGCTGCACGTCCCTGTAAACCAGAGTCGCTGCCCTGCAACAATTGTTCCCTGTTATGCTCCGTTTTTGTGCTCACAATGGGAGAGATGAATCCAAATAGGACAGAAAAATATCACTCTATAAACCCTGAAGTAGGTGTGCAGCATCTAATCCAGCCATCCATCATCTCTCTGCTCTCTAATCTGCCTAAAGTCAATGGGAGGCAGAGGGAAGAGGCAGGCAACAATAACAGTATCATGGTAACGGGGAGAGCGGTGCTGGAGTGGATTGTCTGCTCAAGGGGCACTGGGAGGACTGTGTAACCTCATGCACACCTTCCCTGGGCTCTGTGCCCTGGGTAGGCATTGATCAGACACAAAAGGGCACTTGGCATATGAGAATAACTCTGCTATTATTATTATTTACTTCATGTAATGCTCTGGCTCTCTAGGCGGGTTGCAGCCTTGGTCTGTTCCTTCAAAGCCCAAAATAGCCAGAGGAGTTCATGGCTAAGAGCATATTTTGCAGCCCCATTTCGAGCTCTGCTCAGGGATGACAGTTTGGGGTCAGGCAGTCAGGAGGTCGTTGTGCCCCCGGACATGGGGTGTGAAGCATCCTTCCCTCCCAGAGCCCCGGGAGATATTCCCTTGGGGAGCAATGGCTGCCTTCATCCCACTGAATGTGACGTTATGAAGTGAAACGGGGACAAGATCCAAAGTAAAAATTATCTCTGACAGTTTCAGTTTTGCAAAAATTGCATTTTCCCATGGAATATCATTTCACAGAATCACAGGATGGTTTGGGTTGGAAGAGACCTTAAAGACCATCTTGTTCCAACCCCCTGCCATGGGCAGGGACACCTTCCACTAGACCAGGTCAAAAGGAAGCCTGGAACAAACCAGCTCCCTGCTCTGCTCTGAAACCCATTCCTGGTGTCCCAACAAGCTGCAATCACAGCCTGACACTCCTGCTGTCTCCTCCTGTCCCAGGATGTGTCTGATGGTGTCAGAGGGAAGAACGTTGCCATGACCTTCTGCACTCAGACCTTCTTCAAATGGCACCACCTAATGTGAAATGGAAAATAAACAACCATCTGGGGGTTTGCTCCCATGGAAATCAGGCATGAAAGGCACAATTTCATCTCCTTAGAGGGTTGTTGGACTCCTCTAGTCCTGCCTGATGCTCAGGTACCCAGGAAGAAACAAAGGGAACCTGCTGTAGGAATTAATAGGGTGCCAAGGAATAGGATCTTTAGAAATTATTCCAGTAAAAAGCCAAAAAAATGAACAAAACAAACAGAAACAAACCCCAAATAACCAACCAGGAGCACTTTGGGGCTGCCTCCTCTTCTCTTCTCCCACCTTGGTCTCACAGTGCAGGCTGCCCTCTTGAAAGAGATGACAAAGACAAGAGGTGAGGAGAGATATCAGAGCAAACACACATCCCCAAGGGCTGGGCTGCAGGGCTGCTTCTCTCTGAGGCTTTTCAGGAGCTGCAGGGATGTGACAGCAAAATGCAGCAACTGGAGCTCAAGAGCTGCCAACATCCTGATGGTGGAGTGAGAACAAGGGACCCAGAAGGAGCTGTTAATGCAGGGTAGGTGCTGAAGCAGCCTTAATCCATTTGGCAAATTGGTGCCTGACACTGCATAAAACTGTGCATTGAGAAATCCAGACAGTGTTTGGGTGAAATTTGGCAGGGTGTGATTTCTGTTCGCTAATGCGCAGTCTGTGACAGCAAGAGAGACAAACCCTGGTGTATTCAGAAGAGACAAACGCTGGTGTATTCAGAAGAGACAAACCCTGGTGTATTCCTGCCTCTGCAACAATGAGGCATTTTAAGGGCTGCTCGGGCTGTATTTGGATGGCAGAGGTGGCTCCCACACTGCTCTCTCTGCTCTGCTTTCAGGACAGATCTCTTCAGTTTGCACACTTGAGTTTAAGGGCTTGGCTCGCCAGCAGGTCGTCACACTCAGCTGTTCGTGGATGGGACTGAGCCCAAATTCATGTTCTGGATACCCAGCTCTGCCTCTGCTATTAAACCTAAATAACAACCAAGTTTAGTGGCTGCAAAAGCTGCCAGGTCATTGCAGCTTTATTTAGTCACAGAGCAGGTGCTTTTCGGGAAGTGGGTTTTGCAGTCTTCCCTTACCCACTGTATGCCCACAGCCTGCCTGCAAGGTTAACCCACCCCTGCAGGATTAGGAGTGGGAAGAGCAGTCCATTCCCCCTCTGGTAGCCAGCAGAGGATCTGCTGCAGGGAGTCTTTGTGCTGGAGGTGTTCAGGTCAGAGATTTCCCCAGGGCCATTGGAGTGTCTCATAGTGAGTTTGAGAACTGGTCGCCAGTCTCAGGTGGGATCTGAAGGCACCAGAAGTCCTGGATGGGTGGGTGGATGGATGGATGGATGGATGGATGGATGGATGGATGGATGGATGGATGGATGGATAGATGGATGGATAGATGGATTAATGGGTGGATGGACAGTGACGTTACCCAGCACTCAAAATTGCCTAAACCCCAGAATTACCACGACAAATTCCTATCCAGCAAGGACCCCACTACAAACGCCTGGGAAAGGGACCTCTATATTTAGAGGGCATTCAAAACTTTTACTTTTCTCTCAGGAATTTGCCCAGCAGCTTTCTGAACCCGTGGAAATACCTGCTGTGAGAAAGCAGCCGGCAGAACCACTCCCCACCCAAAGGATGTCCTGGCGTTTGTTTTCACCGGGCGTTTGTTTTCAGCTTGCTCTCTGCAAAGTGTTTTCTGCCTGGCAGAGCTGGTGCCTCCTGGTTATTGTGTTCCTCGGTGGTATTTATGGCTTTACAGATGTCTACAGGATGTCATTCCTGGCTCTAAGCCACAAACTGAGCAAGATTTGCAAGGAAACAAGAAACTTCGTCATGGTTGTGCTCCCGGCTCGCTACAACTCACTCTTGCCTCCAACAGCAATTTATTTTGGTGCTCTGTACAAACTACTTGAAGGTGGATTCACCTCCCCTAACTGTTGAAATCTGAGGCATTTTACAAGCCATAGATACCTGCTTTAAGGGAAGATAAATCCTTCTGTAGACTGTCAGTGGACTTCAACCACCAGCTCTTGCAGAGTCACCCATATCTTGGCTGGCTGAATCCCACCTGTAGGGCAAGGAGAGAGAAATTCAGCCTCCCCACACACCTCCTTTGCCTCTTTGTACAAACACAGGCAGCTTTCTCACCTCATGGCATTATTTAGAAGCTCAATTAGTTAATGGCTGCAAAGTGCTGGAAAGATGAATAGCACTGTAGGAACACTGTTCTTGGGAAGTACTTCTATGACTTTTTTAATAAAAAAAAGAAAAATTTGTGGCTGGAAGCGACCAGGATGTCAAAGAGATGGACAGTGAATAACTGAGAAGGGGACTGGATTCTAATTCATCTTCCATTTGGCATTTGTTTCATTTTTTTCTCCAGTTTAAGTGTCGAAGAACAAAGTAAGAGGAAGGAATTTTGTTGTTGACTTATGAATGTCTCTGATAAAGGGCAAAAAGCACTTCAGTGCACAACTGAAACCCTTCTCTGCCTTTGCTGCCTCTTCACAGTTTTGCTATTTCTAAGGTAAAAAGCAGGCAGGGAGAAAAAGAAAGCTGAAAAAGACCTCCTTAGATTAGTTTTTAATACCATAAGTGGGAAAAGGTGCTAAGATTTTAGTGTTCTTTTCATAGAATCATAGACTTATAGAATCATACAATCATGGAGTCACAGAATCACTGAATCACAGAACAGTTTGGGTTGGAAGGGACCTTAGAGACCATCCAGTGCCACCCCTGCCATGAGCAGGGACACCTTCCACTATTCCAGGTTACTCCAAGACCCATCCAACCCAGCCTTGGACACTTCCAGGGATCCAGGGGCAGCCACAGCTCCTCTTTTTGAGTTGAAACAGGTCAGGAAGGTGAAAAATTCTCTACAACATGTTTTTTTTATGCTGCTTTTGGCCCGTGACCCTTTCTCTAAAAGCCTGGCCGGTCTCACTCCCCAGTGCTGAACACACTCAGAACTTCAGGCCTCTTGGAGCTTTTCCTGCAGCAGCTGAACTCCTGTAATACCTGAGTCAGGGCTGAGCCTGGTGCAAATCCTCCCCAGCAACCAGGAAATCCAATTTTCTGGACACGGCCAAACGTGCGCGGTGTGTTGGTGGATTAATTCACGGAGCTCGTTGCCTTCTCGGCGCTGCAATTCCACCTCTTTTCTTACAGGGGAGAGAGGCAGGCACAGGGATATTTTCACACCGTGGGGCCAGTCACAAGCACCACGGTGGGGTGCAGGAGCAGCAGGTAAGATTGTGCCTGGCTGGAGGTCAATATGACTATCACAGTGCTGCCAGAGGTTTTAAGTGAGCAGCCCAGATGGGTTAATTCTGATTTCACGCATCTTGATGGATCAGAAGGTTTCCAGCCACTCCAAAGTCTGTCTGTATGTATTGTCCATTATGGGATTTGTACTGAATAGGTATAAACTGGCTTAAATCAATAAGTCACACCTGCTTTTTTGGATCAAGATGGAGAGGAAAAGCTTTTATTTAGGAGGCAACACTCTGGTTACACTGTGATACTGCCCCATGACCTTCTGCTCTTTGCATTTGTAGGGTTTTCCCTCTGTGCCCAAGGAAAGCTGCAGGTTGTTGCTGTGCCTTGTTGGTGTCCCTGACCAACACCACTCCAAAGCCTTTCATCCAGGAACAGGTAGCACCAGTGCATCCCCTGAAAGCATATTCCCAAAGCAGATATAGAATCATAGGATCCTTCAGGTTGGAAAAAACCCTTAAGGTCATCGAGTCCAACCATTAACTCAGCATTGCCAAGGAGATATAATCATAACCTGACACTATGACTGTTGTTTTTATTACTATTACAAATGTTAATTAAATACTGAGGACTGACATTAATTCCTTTCCTACCACCGTGACCTCAAAGTCTGCTGGAAATCAGAGGCTCCTGTTGTTTCCAGCAGTTTTGGGACCAGGACATTTCACCCCTGGGACAAACCTGTTGCGTTTCAGAGCTGTAACAAAGATACCAGCAAGGAAAGAAAAAAAAAAAAAAGGCAGAGAGAGAGTTAATGATCTGCTGTGTGAGGCCTGAAAAAAAAGCAAATACTTCTGTGAAATAAATGGGGACAAATGTTGAGACAGTGTTTGCAAAAATGGCATCCATTGGCCACTTGTTCTCTTTCTCATTATTCCTCATTTGTGGAACAAAATCAGGCATTATCTCCAGGGATGTTTTCAGACATAAACAGATGACTAGGCATGTCCAGATGATTTTTGCCATCGCCAGCGTTTATGTTTCATATCGTTTCATGGGCACACTTCAATCAGATTGTATCAAAACTGGTGGCCAGATCAGTGGGGTTTCTGACTGAAATGAAGATAAAATGTTATTCAAGACGATTTACAGCTGTCCAAAACTAGATCTGGGAGGAAGCTGAGCCATTTGTTCACTCTCAGAGCCTCAGGGGTAGGAAGTTTTGTGCAGATTTGTATTTTTTTTTTCTCTGTAGTTTTACCAGCACTCACTAATAAGGACAATTTCTCATCTCCTGGGTGTATGTAGGATACCAGCATTTCAGTCTTTAAACCAGGGCTAAATATGAGCACATTTACATCTCTTATATCTGTACACATCCAGAGTATCTGATGGAAACACAGAGTCTGAATCAGTCCCACAGTTTCAGGTCTGCAGAGTCACCTCCCAGCTGTGTCCTCCTCTTTGTCACCCAGATGATTTGTGCTGGACTTGAATCATACCCAAACATAGCCAACCTCTGATAAACTCAAGCTCTCAATTCAAGTTTTTCATGATATATGTAACTTTTTAGCATATTTTTCCTCAGTCTCTTGAGTTACAGCAGCTATCAGGGCTTAAGACACAGCATTCCAACAGGACTTTGTTACTTGAATAGTTTGAGGTCTGATGGGCATCACCACAGTTATTATAAGTTATCACTCAAAATTTTCCAAAAACAATCTGTCATTGAGGACTTTTTGCCAGGGGAAGGGTTCAGATTGGGTCACCATGTGAGCTGGGTGTTTTTGGAGGCAGCCAGAACACTCCTTGGTCCATTCATCTTCAAGTTTGGACATTATTTCCTTGATCAGATCTAAGTGACTCTTTGGGAAAACTCCTTTTTTTCCATGGTGCACAAGCTGATGGAATTTCCTGAATTTCCTATGGATTTGGTTTCTTAGGGCAAAACTGGAAGCTGTTTTTCTTGCTGCTCAGTCTGGGGGTGCAAGGAAAAGGCAAGGCAAGGACTCATCCTGCCAAAGGAGAAGGATCTTCTTAATTTGCTGAAAGTTTTCAGCCCCTTCACGGTGCCATGGGAAAGCTTTGAGACTTTTATAGCTCTTCCACAAGACAAGTTGGAGCCACCCTCATACGTAACCGGGGAAAATACATCAAAAGAGGGTTCCTCGATGAACTGCATGTCTTAACTTAAATTAGATTTTTTTATTATTGCTTTATTTTATGCTGTTGGTTCACATCTCATGGCCCTTTTGCTGTTCCTGACTCTCTGTCCCCGGCTGATGAGAACCAGGGTTGTGCATCTGTCTCTCACTGTCGCTGCGTGAAGAGAGTCTTTTCCATCACATACAGATGAGACTCAGGAGGAAATCCACCGGAATCACAGCTCCATAAGTATAAAAAATATGAAGGAAAACAGGTCAAATAACAGGCTGGCGGTTTGCAGAGAGCTGGTGGAAGGCACTGGTGCTGTTCCGTCGGCGTTTGTGATTTTCCTGCCGGCCCCGGAGTGGTGTCTTGAACCAGGGGAAGGACTGTGTGTTAAAAAGCAAAATGCAGCGTGGTTGTGGCTAAGGAGCAAAGCCAGGGCACGTGAGCCCTCCAGGCTGTGAGACCAGAGGGCTGCAGAAGGACCCCAGGTGTCACCGCTTTCCAAATCCCGTTTTCTTTTCGCCCCTCGGAATGGCAATGGGAAGATTAATGCCTGGGCCGTACCTGTGTTCTCCAAAGTTTCTTGCTAAAGTGTCTGATCCCCGAAGATTATCCCCACATCTTCCTCCAAGCTCTTTCTATTTAAACATTTCCTTTACAGACCCAGCTTTCAAGCCCTGCATTTGAGAAAAAAAATATTAAGCTGTTTTGACAGAGAAGAGACAGGCATCAGAAAGGGGCTCTCTCTGCAGCAAGTGCCTCAGACCTCCCCAGCTCCTATTTATGCTGCTTTTTGAGCATAAGGAGGGTTTGCTTTTATCTGTCCAATGGATTTCTGTCGCTGTGATCATTTCTCCCCTGGGAAAGGTGTCTGTGGCTCTTTCCACCACCACGGAAACACAAAAGACCCCTTTTCTTTTTAGTCAGGGAGCCAATGTCGAGAATTTCCTGCTCTCTCACTTGGGGGTAGGGACTGACATGCAAAGAACGTCTCAACTGAGTATTGGTTTCCCCAGATGAAATACCACTTACCCTCCTCTTCCCAGTGCCAGCAGCACAAATGGTCTCTCCAACCACTGTATTTGCTTCGTGGTAGGTTGAAGGAGAAAAAAAAAAAAAAAGAAGAGAAAAGAGCAGCTTTGTTGATTTGTGGTTTAGAGGGATGTACAATCCATGTGTCTCTCCAGCAGATATTAAAGATGACGGATTGCCAGCGGAGCTGCCGAAGACGAGCACTGGGGAAGATAAATTGCCCTCCAACTTGGAGCAGAGCTGGATCGTGGCTCAGAGCGCAGGGGAAAGGGAAGCCAGGAGACCTAGTCCTCACAATTAGTGTGAGCATCCATCCTACATGTGTGGAGTGCTTTCTGTTTCCACGTGGAGGTAAGTGAATTAGCGTGCTGGGGGCCGATAGCCCCACTAGATACCCTGCTTGCCTTTAATGCTTTGATAAAAGGATGGTGACAACAAGATAGATAGAGATAATGCTCCAGGCTTCTTGCAGGAGAACCATTATCATTACCAGCATTAATTAGCCCATAATACACTGTACAAAACCCACCAGATACAGCCAGTCTAAAGGGAAGTAACCTGACAATTGTCAGTAATGTGATAGCTTAGCATTAGCTTACACTGATCACTGAATGTCTTTATCTTCCTAACCTGGCCTTTCTGAAAGGGAAGAATTCCCAAGGCTGCCTTGCAGGCAGCATCTCCAGCCAAGTCATTAAAAAGATACATGATTATGGAAGAGGGAGCCACAAGGTTGGTAGCAGACTCCAGAACCTTTTGCTATCAAGGCAGCCCATGCAGGACTAGTCCAGTTGTACCCTTTGGAAACTATTTGCACTTAAAGGCACATTAAGGTGGACTGAACTGTTTCTGAACCTGACAGTCTTTCCCTGAAGAGGCTGGTGGAGCCTTTGGAAAGCAACTCAGAGAGATCTGGGAAGGCAAGTGCAGAGATTAACCCACAGGAGGTAACATACAGAAATATAGATAGAATTCGAATTAGAATTGGAATTAGAATTAGAGTTAGAATCAGAATTAGAATTAGAATTATCTATATCTCTATAGAGATATAAGTAGAATTAGAGTATAGACCTAGACTGGGAGGTTTCACCCCAAAATCAACCTTATCATCCTGTGGATGTGCAGAGATGATAATTTATGATAAAGGAGAATGAAGAATTTTACTCTTTCCCTCGGTGAGCAGCTGGACAAAAATCCAAGGCTCATTCTAAGAAGAGAAATTTACCGTGGAATCAGGTTTTTTTTAAGGCAATCATCTTTCTTTGCAAGGCACGTATCAAGCCCCAGAACCACAGAAACACAGGTGAGTCCCTCAGCTCAAAGCTCAATCAGGGCCGTGTAGATCATGCTCAACAGAAGTTTATCCAAACTGTTTGTGAAAACACCTCATCACAGAATTTTACAGCCTGCCTTGATAAGAATTTTGTTGTGAACATGAATTCTAGTCTCCCCTAGTGTCCAGACTAAACCTTCTTTGCTGAAAATTAAGCTCATTTCTCCTTAGTTTTCTCCCAGTGGCCCAGAAGAATTGCTCTCGTTGCTTTTTTTGAGTATTTTCAGCCTCCTGGAAGGCCATTACTCTACGTCCACTTGGCTTCTGTTTCCTCAGCTAAAGAAATACAACTCCTCCAACGTGTTTTGCTGATTACAAAAGTAATCAAAGGAAAACTACCAGAGCACTGCCTTGCTCTGAGCTCAAACCCTCTCTCAGTGAGGAGCCCTGAGACTTTCTCTCGTCAAGCTTTTCCCTCATGCTGCTCCTCCAGCCTGGGTGATGTTTTATCCCCACCAGCACTTCTGTGCTGAAAGGAATGGGGAGCTTTAATCTGACTGTTCCAAGTATCTCAACAGCCTCTGGGAACCCTCCTTGGGCTGTGGGGAGGTCCCTGGGCTTTAGGCTGAGGTTTAGGCTGGTTCCTAATTGCCTGACGCTGGAGGTTATCACAGGACTCCGAATCAGCCTCAGCTTTGAGAGAACTTTCACAAGGGAGCTCCCAGGAAGAGTCTGAGAGGGTTTTAAACTCAGAAGCCCCCAGTCTGATTTTAATAAAAACTCAAGAGCGACATCTCTGGGGGATGTTTGGTCCCAGATGTTAAACTTAGGCTGGAATGAAACTCTGCTGCTGTGGAGAGAGACCTAAGCTTTGCTCAGCCTGGACACCCAACCTTTAGATGGCCTACATTTGGTGGGATGGGTTATGACTCTTATTTTTCTTCTTCTGTCTCACAGGCAGCTGCAGTCCAATTGGAAGGGAGAAGTTATTTATTTATTTATTCAGTTATTTATTCAGTGATAGAGACCATGTTTATGTTGCCTTTTCCTTGGGTTGCAGCCCTTTTACATCTAAAATCATTTATTTTGCTTTCACACAAACAGCTCCAGTTGAAACAGATGATTTATTAATTTCTTTTGTGATAGAGGCAACATTTATGCTCCAAATTCCTTGGGTTCCTGCACTTTTATATCTAAAAGCATTTCTTTGGCTACTTAAATGGGTGATTTGACCAAACAAATCCTTCAAAAATCCTTCTTGGACTCATTGTGTACATGGTCCCATGCAGACTCCAAGCTCAGCCCCCCTCTGCCTGCCCATGAGATTCCCAAATTCCTGAGCATTCCACACCCTTGACTACAAACCTGTGGCTACCAAAGACAGTCTGTGGGATCATGAGCAAGGTGTTCATGAACCCAGTGAAGAAGAGGGACAAGTGAGAGCAGGATGTCCTGGCGTGACGAGGTGGACACCCCTCAGCTGGGTCTTCGCAGCTCCATTTTCCAGCTCTTCTGTTTCCACACTGTCCTTCCCAGAGGGAACTGACCTGGCAGTGGCAGGGAAGAGCTGTGGTTATCAATACCACTGTTTTTCCTGTGGTTTAGTGGTGGGCTTGGATTAATGATTGGACTCAGTGATCTTAGAGGTCTTTTCCAACCTAAATAATTCTATCGGAATAAAACTGTTTTAACAAGGGAATATTCCTTTGGACCTCAGCTCTTGCACCGAGGAATGGTTTATTCCAGCATTTTACTGGTCATTTGGTGACTGCTTGAGTGAAGAGCAAAAAGAAGTGCTACCCACTCTGCTGGGGAGGAAGGGAGGAGAGGAATGAAATCTTCCTTGGGGGATGGAAAACACGGAAAATGAAACAGAGCAGGCAGCAGAAAGTCTGACAGCTGGAGCCTGCTGGATCTATGACTATTGACTGTAAGCTTGGTTAAGGTGGCAGTTATCAGTTATAGCATCAGCCCACCTAAAAGCAGGAAAGAAATATCAATAATGAAACGTTAAAGGCACGAGGAGAAAAAGCAGAGCAGAGAGAGAATGTGAAATAATGGGACTGCAATGATTAAGACAGACAGAAAGTGATGGTGCTGCAACAACTCTTGGCAGCGCTGGGAATGAAAGTCTACATTTCATTGTGAAAAAACATAAAAGGAGATGGATTTGCTCTTGTGCTGCCTGCAGATTTTGGGAGACTGTAAACCAGTTTTCCTGGATTCGCTGAAGGAATTGCTTTGAGCAAATATCCAAGTCAGGAGGGTTATTCTTCTTTTCCTTACAAAAGATACTGTGGATATAGTACCTACACCTCCAGCTCTGGAGCAGAGGGATGGATCCACACCTCTCTATGTATATTATAAGGTCTGAAATGGCTTGAGGTCAGTGGTTTCTAAAAAAAAAAATGAAGCAATCGGTTCTTTCTACTTGAACTTGGTGTGTATTTCCCATTTCTGGAGGAGAAATTCAGCCCTGAAACACTGCACATGCATCAGTGTGTGTGAGCAGGGGTCAGGTGGGCACAGAGCATTGTTATAAATAAAGGGAAAATGTGTCCTTCTGCATTGTGCTGGGAACCGGGGCTTATTTCCCCAGAGCTCCACATGTCCCATTTTATTTATGATCTCTAATGGCACCATCCCAAATGATGGCTGCTCCACAGATGGGCCTCGTTCCCCGAAGGAGACTATCCCACAAATGCAGCTTTTCAGCAGCACCAGCAACTCCTTCCCCAGGATTTGGTGCCCAGCAGATGTGCTGTGGTCTGTGGACACCCTGAAGAGCCCCTTCCATTAGGATCAGGCTCATTTTTTTCGCTCTTTAGAAGAAATACTGGGCAGGCACAAAACTCGAGGGTGTTTTTCGAGCACAAGACAAAGTTATATTTCATGCAAAGAGTTCCTTTGCCGTGAAAGGTTTTAAGGTTACAGCTTTCCAGGGCTTCCCTGTAGTCAAAATCAGCATCCTAGATCCAGGGATCTCCTCCCCTGTGGCATCTTTAGGTCTGTGTGTGTTTCTTACAGGGAAATCTCACAAAATCTCTTTTCCTGATGTGAAATCAGCTCAGGAAACCTCTGCCTCACTGTCCAGCTCCTTTCTCCGACATCCACAAAGTGGGCCAGGAGAATCTGCTTGTGGGATCACACCAAAAATCATGTCACTGAAACATCTGGGCAAAAGAGAACATTCTGTGGGTTGTTGGTGCTCTTTTGGAAGAGGGGTTGTGTATTTAAGGGTTGTTTTCCTCCAGGTTTATTCAGCAGATTTTCAAAATCATCCCTACTCAAAAAAATCAAATTTGTGATGGAACACTATCTGTCCTTCCCTCCTGAGATGGAGGCAGCTGCTCTCCCTTACTCTTTTTCTCCCAGACCAGCCCCTGAAGTCCCAGAAAGGTTATAAAAATTAATGGTGACAGCAAGAAAAAGAGATCTGCCCTGACTATGCAATATCTTACCCCTACAAAACCTGTGAGCAATGCCTGTGGTGTTGCTGATGAAGAGCCCTCAGGAGAACATCCCTTCCATCCTCACCCTGCTGAGAAAGCACCCATGTCCTCCTAAGCACCCAGAGAGAGCCTTGATTTAGGTCTGGCTTATGTTGCTTTTTTAAGATGAATGGGAGGGAGAAATGGGGAGAAAATCTTATTTATAGTGGCCATAAGCAAGACCAGGGGGAGCACTTATCTATGCAAGAGCTTTCATGCCCATCTGAGGCTTTACTTTGATCTAGCCCTGATTTTTTTCTTGCCTGGTTTTCAAGGCTATTTCAGGTGCTAAAGCCAACCCTTCCTGCACTTTCCACCTCCTCTCCCTTCATTTTTCACTGTGGTTGGAGAGAAAGGTGGAAGCCAGATTTCCTCAGCGAGGTAGAGGAGACCAGTGACGCAGTTACAGCTCTCAAACTAATACTGGGCAAAGATTCTTGTTAATAGTCAAGTCTGTCCATAGAATGGGGTTATCCTGTGTTGTCCTAACTCTGTGCTCAGTTTTGGGCCCCTCTCTGGAAGACATTGAAGGGCTGGAGTGTGTCCAGGGAAGGGAAGGGAGCTGGGAAGGGTCTGGAGCAGCAGGAGGGGGCTGAGGGAGTTGGGGGGGCTCAGCCTGGAGAAAAGGAGGCTCAGGGGGGAACTTTTGACTCTGCAAGTCCCTGACAGGAGGGGGGAGCCGGGGGATAGTCGGGCTCTGCTCCCAGGGAACAAGGGACAGGAGGAGAGGGAACGGCCTCAAGCTGTGCCAGGGGAGGGTCAGGTTGGATATTGGGAAAATTTTCTTCATGGACAGGATTGTCCAGCCCTGGCCCAGCTGCCCAGGGCAGTGTTGGAGTCCCCATCCCTGTATGGATTTAAAAATCATGTGGATGTGGCACTTGGGGACACGGTTTAATGGTGGCTTTGGGTTAATGGTTGGACTTAATTATCTCAGAGGTCTTTTCCAACCTAAATGGTTCTATGGGTGTCTTGTGAAAGTGAGAAAAAACCCTTTTTTAACTGGGGGAGTATTTCCTCAGCTGGCACAAACCACTGTAAGGACGCATTTCCAAAGTCCAGGATGGATGACAAAAGCCCCAGGATTCCCCAAAAACCTTCCCATATTCTGCATGAAATAAGCACAGTTCATTGCAAGTCCTTAGCAAAACAAGCACACAGCTTGGTGCTTAAATTTCCCCACCATCACTGCTATTTTTATGTACAGCCAGCCAGGGCCATATTTATTTTCCCAGCATCGGCCCCTGCTTGTTTTACAGGAGCAGGACTTGACATACAGGGTGTCAGGCAAATAACTCGCCCGGCGCTTCAAAAAGTCACTGCCAGAGTCAGGAATCACAGCCTGGCATTGTGCAAATAAACACATCTCTCCTCTGGCTATGTGGAAAACTGCAGGCGTGGGATTTAAGGCAAGGTGGGAAATTGGGAGTGGGGAGAAAGGTGTAAGGAAAGGAGCTGAGAGCGGCGCCTGTTCAATGAGTGTATTCGAGTGGGAGTCAGTTTAAAGGCTGGTTTGTGATAACTGCATCACGTATCCACATTCATCTCTCTTTAAAACAGTTTGAGTTTCCTTTACTCACTACCAAGGCAACTAATTCCTGCAGGGAAACAGGGTGAGCTCCCACAGACTGGTTGTAAACAGCAGCGAGCACAGACATTCCGTGTTTATTCAGAGACAGGGGCCAGGCCCAGAGCAGCTCAGAAGATACAGAGAGAACTTATTGGCACCTAAAACCCTCTCCCCACAGACCCTTGGGGTCGACCCATTGAATCCACGGTGCAGGGTCCACTTGTGTGGACAGATGGACACAGGACTGGTGGGTCAGATGTGCTGCTCGGGTGCTGATGGGTGCTCAGACACGCTCAGCTTCAGTCCACGGTGCTGACAGTGCTGGCAGGGGTTCTCCTCCTCACATCAGGCTCCAAACTCCTCTCCCCCAGCTCAGCTGCTCTGAAACCTGAGGAAGGAGAGGTGGATTTGAAGGAGCTGGGAGCAGGGAGTGAGTTACACAAGGCGCGTCTGCTCACAGCATTAACAAGATTGATCTGACTCATGGGCACTGCAGGTGTCACAGCCTGGACTTGACCCTTGGCATCCCACCCTGGGACAGGGACTGTCCTCAGATGTCCTGGGAGGAGTCCTGAGCCAGGTAGCCCATGGTGACATGACAAGGAGGGGCAGCTTTGGCTGTCACCTCTCCCAGCAGGGCTCCCAGACCTCAGGGAGGGAAGGGCTGGAGCTCAGCTGGTGGGGTCAGCTGGCTTAGTTACAGCATCAGTGGTGACCCTGTGGCCTCTGTGAAAAAGTGTGTGAGGAAGGTTGGACACCCCTGGCTGATTTATCCAGAGGCTCTGACACAGACCAGCAAGGTCCCAGCCCGGGGAAGTTTGTGGAAGATGGATAACATGGCACTAATATTAATGGGCCATAAGGGAAGGAGGCACAAAATGGGAGAAAGATACTGTACCTGACACTTGCCTTTCAAACATAATTGCCCCCTGTCTGGCTGATGGAGGGGTTTGAACCTGGAGCTTCCTATGGTGGAAGAACAAATCTCTGGGGGCTGCATGAAGGAGTGAGGACATCACTGCACTGACCCATCTTCCTGAGGTTCAGACCTCGAGCCTCCAGCCAGATATTCCCAATTAACAACCAGAACAGATGAGAGCATCTCCATATTAACCCATCATCGTTGTCTGCCCTTGGACAAGCCTAAGAGCAACAGAGAGTTTCCCCACACACAGCACCAGCCTGCTGGGCAAGTTTAGAGTCACCATTGGCACAGCCCCTTGTTTGTAGCTGTGCTGCAATCCATGGATGTAAAGGGTGGGTTTTCATCCCTCCAGCCACATCCAAACTGATCACCTGGTGCTCCCTCAAGACAAATAACCACAGGTAAGTGCTACTCAGAGCACAGATGATAAAAGAACCAGTCAACTTGAACCTTGGCAGGAGTTTTCCTATTTTTCCTGCAATGAAAGGCTGAGAGGATTGGGATTGTTCAGCCTGGAGAAGGCTCCACAGAGAGCTTTTTGTGACATTTCAGTGCCTAAAGGGGCTTCAAGGGAGCTGGGGAGGGACTTTGGATAAGAGCATGGAGTGACAGGACAAGGGGGTATGGCTTCAAACTGCCAGAGGACAGGGTTAGATGGAATATTGAGAAGGAATTGCTGGCTGGGAGGGTGGGGAGGGGCTGGCACAGGTTGGCCAGAGAAGATGTGGCTGCCCCTGGATCCCTGGAAGTATCCAAGCCCAGGTTGGATGGAGCCCTGAGCAATCTGGAATAGTGGAAGGTGTCCCTGCCCATGGCAGGGGGGTGGAACAAGATGGTCTTTAAGGTCCTGCCAACCCAAACCATTCTGTGATTCTGCAATTCTCCATAGACTAGAAAGGGAAAGAAGGCTGATGAGCTCTGTTGCAACATCTGTATCGTAAGACCCTAAAAAGTGTTGCTGAAGTCACGTCTCACGAAAAAGGATCCCTAAACCACAGCACCTGAGAAATTCCCACTGCAGAAATAATGTAGAACAGAGGTAGGAAGATATGATGATCACTAAAGCAAAGAGGTACCAACAGTGCTGAAAGAAATGCCCACCACCCACTGCAATGTGAAGTCTCCAGCCAAGTGGAGGAGAGGTGGGAATTTATTGCTCTGCTAGATAGGACAATACAATGCATCCCAGCTTCTGGCTTCGACCTTTTCTTGACAAGAATTCTCCAGTTATCAAAAGCAACTGGAGATTTTTGGGTGCTTCCTTCCCACAGGGCCTATTAGATGTGTATAAATAAGGATGGAGCTTCAGGAAGCACAAGCCTAATCCTCTGA
The DNA here is from genome assembly GCF_001604755.1 of Lepidothrix coronata. NCBI lineage: Eukaryota > Metazoa > Chordata > Aves > Passeriformes > Pipridae > Lepidothrix > Lepidothrix coronata. Next base: position 7,249,238 of record NW_016690200.1, read on the forward strand.
GTGTGAAAACCCTCTGAAGTGTTTCCCACAGTCCACCTAAACCTTAAGTCCTCCAAATTCCCTCAGAAGTTGATTTCCAGTCTCTGTGCTCCGGTCTCCACTTGATTTTTCCATATGTCCCATCATCTATAAGGCCTGACCCTTCTCAAGGTTTGTCCACTGTCTTTCAACTGGAGATTTTGAAGCAGATTGAGGACAAATGGAGGTTTGGGTGCTCCTCCCTCCCCATTTTCTGCTGGCACCGTGATTTGTCTTTCCTGAGACACACAGTATTACATGATGTTTGATTTCCAGATGAAAAATGATAATGAAGAAGACAAGAAGAAAAAGATTCACTTAATTTTTCTCTGTTAATATGATTCATTTCATACTCCTGCCTCCCTCCTCCTGTTTACTCTGAGCTTTCACTGATTCAAGGATCTGTTCCTGGGTATTCACTGGAAACAACTCATCTCTTCTTGCTGTCTCTGCAGGAGGTACTATTGCCTCTCACAGCTTAAATTCATTTTTTTTCCTGTTTCTTTGTCTTTCTCCATCTCCAACCTTCCTCCTTGCCCCATTTCCTAGTTGGAGAGCATCTGGTTATTAAAACTACTTATGAGGCAAACCTTATTGCTTATCCTTAGTGTGCAAGGATTTTAAACATGTGCAAGACAAGGGGGCATCTTCAGAGGGTCTTGTTTTGGTACCTCAGTGGTGGAGCCTCACCAGCCAAGGGCTGCTCAGTGACTCACCTCCCCTGTAACCCAGGGGAAGAAAAAGATGCAACCCCAAATTTAACCATCTGCAGTTTGAATCACCTGACTATGAGACAAGGCTTGTCTCCCAGTGACATTAGTAATGGATTTTAGTAAGACAAAGGATGGTCTTCAAGCAGAGAGGGAATGGCCACTAGACAGAAGACTTGACAGTGACTTCACACATGACCTTGGGCATCAGGAGGAATTTCTTCACAGAAGGGGTGATTAAACATTGGCAGGGGCTGCCCAGGGAGGTGGGGGAGTCCCCATCCCTGGAAGTGTCCAAGGAATGACTGGACGTGGCACTCAGTGCTCTGGGCTGGGTGACAGGGTGGGGCTGGGTCACAGGTTGGACTTGATGGTCTCAGAGGTCTTTTCCAACGTAAATGTTTCTGTGATTCTGTGACCTTCATTTCCATGGTCACCAACATGCCTTTGCTGTTTTTCCAGAGTGAGGGGACACAGTGCCAGGAGAGCAGGCTGGGACATAAATGGCTGCATGGCTGGTTTTGAAACTACAGGAAAGCTGTAGCTCTCAGTGATCAGTTTGATCACTGATAATTGTAAGAACATTTTAGTTTTATATTCCTTTTTTTTCTGTCCTGGTTAGAAAACACTCTTCACCTGGCTGTGCAGGTTTCCTGGGATCAGCTGTAGAGGCTGGATTCATGGCCAAAACCATCAGGATGGGCAGCAGCCTGTTCTCCTCCTCCAACATTCAGCTGTGCCAGAAAAAGCTCACCCCGATTTCAGTGAAAGTACCACCAGCCTGAGGATGCTGGGTAAGGCTGATGGTCTTTGCCACTGCCTCAGTGTCCCTGTTTGGGTCAGCTCCTGTTATCTCTATCTATCCATCTATCCATCCATCTATCCATCCATCTATCCATCCATCTATCTATCCATCTATCCATCCATCTATCTATCTATCCATCCATCCATCTATCCATCTATCTATCTATCTATCTATCTATCTATCTATCTATCTATCCATCCATCTGTCTATCTATCTATCTATCTATCTATCTATCCATCCATCTGTCTATCTATCTATCTATCTATCTGTCTATTCATCCATCTATCCATCCATCCATCTGTCTATCCATCTATCTATCCATCCATCCATCCATCCATCCATCCATCTATCCCTGCCTAAGGAGACTTCCTACCGTGGTGGATGGAGAGGGCACAACTGACCCAGCCCATTGCAGGATGCCAAGGACAGAGAGCAAAGGAGTCCCACGGCCGTGGCAGAGCCAAGGGGACAAAAACGGGACAGCTCAGCAGGGAGACTTGTGGAAAACAGGCTGTCACTGCCTGCACGGCCCCTTTCCCTCAGCTGAGCCAACGCTGCAGCTTTCACTTCCAGGCAGCAAGCTGGAAACTTTTCCTTCCCTGCCTGCAGATGCCAAAGGTGCCTGAGCTGAGACAGGAGCTTTCAGGGCGGCTCATCACGAAATGCACCACCACAAACGCTCCCAGGGCTGGAGTGGTGCTTTTCCAGGCACTGTTGGTGTGTCCTGGCTTCCTGCACCGCCCCGCTCAGCCTGTCAGGAGCGGGACAGCCACAGCCTTTGCCTGTCAGACTGGGATTTCTCTCTCTCCCTGTCTCGGTGCCTTTGGTGCAATGCAGTATTTTCTGCTCTGGCTGCTTCGCTCACTGGAGCCCTGCAAGAGCTGGAGGGAACGAGGGGGCTGCTCTGCAAACCTCTGTTCATGTGGCCACCATCCCCACCTTTGGTGGGTCCATGATTACCCCAGTGACCAAGCAGGAGCACGAGGAAGGCGTTTTACACCCTGGTCCTGCTGCTCTCAGCGAGGTGAAAACTGGGAGAGGAGGACCAGCAAAATGTCCAGTGGGGGGGGGTGTGTGTGCAAATTTTTGGGGAGTTTGTGTCCAGAGCAGCTCAGAAAACATCTCAAGATGTTTCTTCTTGTGTCAGCCGATGTGGGGAGGGATTACAGGAGACACCAGCAGACACCAGACACCACCATCACTTGTCACATGTAGGATGGAAAAATGGCAAATTCCAAGGATTTCTGGCCAGCAACAGGAAAAGGCCCATGTGCACCTCCTTTGTGGGAGACAGGCCATGGCCACACCCAGAGCACCAGAGAAGGGCTTGTGCAGGACCCTAAGGAACAACAACCATGATTGGATGGATAGGAAAGGTTTGGGAAGGTTTGGGATGGGAAGGGAAGATTTGAGAAGGTTTAGGAAATGAAGGTTTGGGAAGGAAAGGTTTGGGAAGATTTGGGGAGGGGAGGTTTGGGAAGGTTTGGGATGGGAAGGTTTGGGAAGGTTTGGGAAGGTTTGGGAAGGGAAGGTTT